>NC_133651.1:59148924-59469456 GCF_009905375.1 Apium graveolens
TGGATCCAGTATATAGAGCAAAACTGGGAGCCTTGCTCGGGGTTAGTGCGTGACTGATCAGCAGCCTAACCTGGTTTTTAAAATGAAAAGTGAATATCCAATTCTAATCATTGCTTATTCAGAAACTTGATTCTTCTGAATCATTTCCAGTTGGTAATTTTTTAACCCCAACTGCTGCTATGATTACTTGCTGAGCTCGTAAGCTCACTCTTGCAAATGTTTTTATGTTTTCAACAGTTGAAGAAGAAAGTGTTGGTAACGAGGATTCCCTGTCCAGTGTACGAGCTAGGATTTCCGTTTAAGTTGGATCGAGCTAGCAGGAGCTTTATATTATAGATGAGTGGTGTAAGATTGTAAGTACGATATCATTAACAATTGTAAGTTGAACTAGTTCGGTTTTGGTACGATATAATAAAGGGTAAGGTTGTAGCTTGTTTTCATACTTTAACCTGTTACGGTCCGTGGTTGTGTACTGAAGGATCTTTGCATATAATACTTTATATACAGGTTTAAATATTGTGGTGCATGTTGTGAGCTCCAAACTTCTGACCCGGGTTTGGAGGGCGTCACGGGTTGGTATCAGAGCTACATGTTTTAAGTCACTGAAACAAGCCTAGATTGTCGGGAATGGATAGAGGGTTAGGATTAGGATTAAAAAATGGAAAGATAGAACGTTGAGAGGTTGAGTGCGATCAAATAGTAGGTTTTAGTGGGATTTGTGATGAAATTCGACATCCTTATCTAGCGACGCGATTTTCAGATGGCGGCGATGGAAGATTCTTTTATTTCCGGATCGTCTGATCATTCAGAGCCTTCATTCGGAAGACTATCATCTGATTCACGCCTTGCTCATCCACTGGTATTCTCCATGTCACCTCCTGTTGAGACGGTTGCACCTTTTCACATTATTATCTCATCCCCTGATGTGAGGTTATCTATTCGAGAATTTTCCCCCACAGGCTGATTCCAGTTCTACCAGATATTCAGTTTTGTGCGCATCTTTTCTGTCTACTCTACATTCTGTTCTATAAAAACCGTTCAAAACTCGTCTTATGGAATAACAAAACCCAGAAGGATGAATTCAAAAGCTATAACATATGGTGAGTACAAGAGGTATTAAGAAATGTTAGAAGAACCTAGAGTGAGGATATGTGTGTTTTGAAAGATAGCCGCTACCAGGTTATAGGAAGCTCTTAATGGGTATGCCACCCACGATTATCTTGTAGAGTGAGCTAGATGAATCTTTAAAGAAATTTGAGAGGATTGGAAATTGAGAGTTTTCTTAAAATTAGATGATGATGTGATCACCAAACATGATACGTATAGAAGTAATGTGATATAAATCGACCTTGTATTATAAAATAAATCTGATGAATACTGGATAAATTTGTTATACTTAGTAATCGTAAGAGATAAGGATGGGAATGTTAACAGTATGGAATAATAGAAGTGAAGTTACGAATAAGATAGTATGCAACGGTAACTGGAGTTTTGTTGACCAATGAAGGCAAAATGGACCCAATAAGGGGTACAAGATATATGGAAATGAATGGGCTCTTATCTGATTATTTTCCTAATTGGATTCCTTGTGATAGTTGAGAAGGACGACAACCAACTCATATAGTAATGACGACCATGTGTATCATTTCCAAAATTTTAAAGCAGTTTTCCAAAGAGATTTTCTTCACAGAATTTTTCTAAAATTCCTTGGAACAAAATAAGTTTTAAAACTTGGTTGTCCAAGTACTACTTGAGTTTCTTGTTTGATTTAGATTATCCAGACGAATACTTGTTTTAGAAATTAGTAAGGTTCATTTAGAAGGACAAGTGGACCCGTTATTACAGAGAAACTGCTGAGACGATTAGAGCACGATGAATATGTCGATTCACGAGAAACTGAGTACGAGCAAAGAAGATTACGGAAATCTCTAGACCTTCTAAAGGGAGAAAGTTATTAGGAAAAAGAAGCGACAATTTGAACGATTAGCAGCATAAGCTAAATTTGAAGATATGAGCATAAATCCCATACGATTGTAAATAAAATCGTATACAAACGTGGAAGCGTGATGCTAAAGATACAAGACCTAGTAAGTGGGAAATTATTTTAATAACCGATTCAAGAAAGCATTTCTGAGAACTTTCTAAAGTTGATATACGACTTGGCATGGGATCTATTGATCGAAAAAGCGTTGAAGCTGTAAACAGATAAAATGCGAATGGCGACCAATGATATCATTCTTTCTTATCATTCTTATAAATCTCGAGTAAAGTATGAAATTCTTTCATAATCAGCTTTATAAGGTGAGTGTTGAATCCCTTTCAAATCATTCATTCTTCAAAACTTTGTTTCCTAATTGGGACAAGCAGTATCATGGTGTGACGATTGGTCGAAACGATAAAAAGTCTGGTGGGACGCCACCTAATCATGTGCTGTGTGCCATATGGTATGAAAGACTGGCCATCTTGGGTACTAATATGGTTGTCTCACTCCTATTCAAATCATTATTCATTCTTTCTTCTTAAATCCTGATTGGTTGATTCATGAATTTCTCCGATTGTTTCCTTGTACTCTTATCCCTTACAGAGAGTTTCAATGAGAATCATATACACAAATTCCTTCTTGTGTATGGTCTACTCTTTGAATGTTTTAAAAAGGAAGTGAAATGAACCCGTGTAGAAGACGGAGTTATGCAACAAGTGTGGACAATTGCAAGCCGATAAATGGTGGATATTTACGTGTAGAGAAGAATCAGTATACCGATAACGGGATAGTTGCGAGAACATCAAATCAAAGGCGGAAAATCTATATACATGATACATTTCGAGTATGAGATTTTGGCAGGAATTAGAGTAATTAGCAAATCGTACGAGGTAAATTAACTAGAGAAACAAGAAAGTAAAGCTGCATATATCAGATGAGGCAAATGATTGATTGGACAATGAAGGTGAATGAAGAAATTCTTAATAATAACCAGATAATCAAGTAATACATTGTGAAGATGAAGCATACCTTAATCATATGGGAGATATTTATCATGAAGATTAAAGATCGAAGAAATGCTAGATACGGATAAACTTTAAGTGTGTTCATCAAGGGATGGTTGGGTTTTTCCCAACTGAAGAAAATGAGTTGTGGTAAAATTCACGCTTATAGCAGGGACGGCAAAGAAAGTTCAATTTGGAAAGACATAAGGGAAGATGAAGGTATGGCGGTTTGACTGCAACAATTTTTAAGATGTGAAGCTTTAAAACCAAATGTACTCATTCGCAAGATTTTAAGAGTGTGGGTTGAGACCAGGTGTCGGTCAACAAAGGTTGAACAAGTTAATTATTAAGGACAAGTGTATACTGCCAGGGTGGACTAATTATTAAGTAGAGAGCTTGAATTAAAACATGAACTAGAAGAATTTTAGAATAATTTGTAATTGTACTCATAGTGATATTCTGTTATAATCAAGGAATATGAGAAAAATGTATGGTATAATAAGAATTGTTCGCTATAACCTTAAGTTGAATTAGAGACATGGGTTGTACTGATTAATATTACATGAGGTGGTGAATTGGTGAGTTTGGAAAGTGAAAGTGGACTGGTATATTTGAGGGTTGATTGTTGGTTATTTGGTTGAGTGTGGGTGCCGGCTTGAGTCCGACTGGTAGTCAATATTATAAAGGAGATGCTGCCCAATTTTTTTTTTCGAAAAGTAGACTTCTCTGTGTTATGGATATTAATGTTGATACTCCAATTAGTTGTGATCTCGATTCTCGAAAGAGGTTGTTACATCCAATTCGACTATATATAATTGGTCTTTGATTTCATTTAGCTAGTCATCACTTGGTGCAATTGATCAATTAAGTTAATTGGCCAATTGTACCAATTAATGATCAGTTACATGGAAATCAATTCCCATTAGATTAAGTCAAATTTTGATGTGACTTTCAAATCCAAAATCTAAACAATGAGGAATTGGGGAGAAGCAAGGACGCTAGTAGAATTCAGAAATTGATGCAAATGTGTGAGTTTTTACTTGGATGAGCATGCCCTTCATAATGGACAAGAGAAATAAAAAGTCATTTGTATGGAAAAGTGAGAAGACTGTTTTCAAGAGCTAAAGATTTAAGATGAAGCAACGAGAAGAAAGGAAGAAGGGAGATGGAATAAAGCAGAGATTAATAGTTACACCAATATGGATTTTATTAGACAGTCAAGGAGATTTTTATCATCTGCAAAAAAGTTTTATCAAAGAACATCTTGTTTCTAAATTATTGTGATAATCATACAATAAATGATTTGTCAAGTATTTTTGTTTTGGACTAAGTGTGAGATATAGTTTTAATTCAGCTTCCGATTGATATTTGATACTTATGTTGTTGTTAGATATCGGAAGTGGTATTAATACAGATGATTGATGTTTACTTCAGAATGGGATGTTGTGAGCATCAAAGTTCGTATTAATATCTAATTTGATATGAAAGCAAAATGAGTATTAATGTCAAGAGTTCGGCTTTGAATAAGCTATGAGAATGAAGAACGGAGATGAAAAAGGAGGTGGAATCAAAAGGATGATAAAGAAACTATATAAGATGCCAGGATATAGGCAAGATATGGGTAATATGACCGACAACGAAGATGGTTGGAGTTGAGCAAGAACTATGACTGCACGATTAACTATCACCCAGGAAAAGCAAACGTAGTAACGGATGCATTAAGAAGAAAGGAAAGACCGAACATGTTGACCGTGTCAGAAGAATCATACAAAGAATTTCAAAAGTTAAAATTTGATGCCAGAATTTGCAAACCTAACGATGCAAAAATGTATTGTATGACTTTTCAGCCAGGATTGCTAGAGAAGGTAAAGAAATGTCAAGGGAAAATAATAGATTAAGATATTAACTGTTAAAAGAAAATATATATATATATATATATACTCAAAAAGATGATCAAGACATTCCCAGATTTTATTTCAGAATTTGGGATTCCAATAGTGATAGTTGTGAAGGATGGGACCTTACAAGAAGCTTACAACTCAAGACATTCGGTCTCACTATTCTCTTGTAAAAACTTCACCAACTTCCCTCTAAGGGGCTCCTCTAGTGATGCTCCAATGAAAGTTGTTTTCTCAGGATCCTCGGGAGCTAAAGGAATCGAAACCAAATCTTCTGTTGGTTTCCTGCTTTTCTCATCATTCTCACGGATATCCAGATCTTCGATAGGTAGAACTTGCCCTTCAACTCCATCTTCCCTAAGAGAGGCTACATAACAACTCCTTGCCATCTTTTGATCTCCTCTCTCTTCTCCAATCCCATTCTGGGTGGGAAACTTCAATACTGAATGGTAGGAAGAAGGGACTTCCTTGAAGGCATGTAGTCCCGTTCTTCCCATGATTGTGTTGTAAGTTGAACTAGCCTTCACCACCACAAAGTCCAACATCTATATTGCTTGTCTTGGTTCCTGACCTATGGTCATTGGCAACTTAATTATCCCTTCCACGGGGCACTCCACTCCTGCGTATATCAGCACATCGGTTGAGGTTAATTGAGAATCATTGTAACCCATCCTTAAAAAGGTATTATGGAGCAAGATGTCCACTGAGGCACCATTATCTACAAGGACCCTCTTCACCGGATTGTTCCCTATTATCGGTGTTATGACCAGCGGGTTATCATGAGAAAATTTCACACCCTTCAAGTCAGAATCATCAAACACCATTGTCACTCTTGTCCTAGCCCTCTTCGGGGCCTCCCCAACAATATGTATAACTTCTCTAGTATAGGCTTTTCTCGAGTTTCTGGATGAGCCTGCAGCAGTTGGCCCTCCAAAATCGTATTTATCACCGGCCCTCGGGGTTGTGGTCCTCCAAAAATTACATTTATCACCGGTCCCCTGGGCTGGGGATTTCACCCCTGATCGTCTTGATTCCTCCTACGATCATCAAAATTCTTTCTTCCATTGTTATTCCTATCTCCTCCATCTCCAATATACTTGCTCAACCTTCCTTTGCGAATAAGGAACCCTATTTCATTCTTCAATTGTCTACATTCATCGGTGTCATGGCCAGCATCCTTGTGAAGTCTGCATAATTTGCTTTTATCCAGCTTGGTAGGATCAACCTTCAGAGGCTTAGGCCAATGAACATCTTTGTCCTTCTCAATTTCCATCAAGATCTGACTTCTAGGAGCATTCAACTTAGCATATTCAGTGAATTTTTGTCCTGGTCCTCCCTTCTTCGGGGTTGAATCAGTGTTTTGCTCAGTTCTAGGATACTTGTCCTTAGCAATATATTCCAGATCAGTCTTTCACTTCTTGCCACCAGCAGGCTCGTTATTCACTACCGTCTTCCTCATGCTTTTCTCCACTTTGATGTACTTCCCGGCCCTATCTTGGAGCTGTAACATACTCTTAGGGAGGCGCTTGGCCAATGACATCTTGAAGAACTCCTCCCTAGTTCGCTGTTGCAGTTCTATTATAGCTACCTTGTCATCAAGGTCCGGGACCTTCAAAGCTTCCTTGGTGAAACGATTCAGATAGTCTCTCAATGACTCTTTTTCTCCCTGCACAATGCTCATGAGGGATGCTGAACTTTTCTCATGCACTCTCCTACTGATAAATTGCTTAATAAAATCCTGACTCAGCTCTCTGAAGGACCCAATAGAATTCGGAGGCAAACAACTATACCATCTTTGAGCCATTCCCGACAGGGTTTAAGGAAAGGTCTGACACTTAATAGCATCATTCACGGGCTACAGCAACAGTGTATTAGAGAATGTCATGACATGATTAGTAGGATCTCCAGTTCCATTATAAGCTTTGATTGTGGGCATCTTAAACTTCCTTGAGATATCGGCGTTCATTATTTCTTCAGTGAATGGTGGAGTAGGATCATCAGGATCTCCCAGGGGAAGAAGATTACTTGGATCAGCCCTTGGGATAACAGTCTTTCTCTGTAGTGGACCATCCTGGTCTATAATTGGAGGAGGATTTCTCCCCTTTGGAGGTTGTGGGGGTCTGGGGGCCAGGTGCGCCTCCAGGTCGTGCTTCAGCCTTTGAATCTCATCCTCGTGAGCCCTGATTCTCTCCTGCACTTCTTGGGGATTTGTCCCTCGGGTGCTCCTAGGACGCTGGTTACCATCAGGCATCGACTCTTTACCAGCACGCCTCCTTCTTGGGGCCACATCATCATCCGAAGATTCAGAGTCTCCCTCGGTATAAGGACCAGAAAATTCTTGATCCTCCTGGATAGGAGCCAAACCATGTATATATTGGGGCATCTACCCTTATACTTCACTCCGATTAGCATGCCCACTTACTCCAACCTCGGCATAAAGGGGCATCCCATAAGGGGGGTTAGTGGTCACAACAGTTGAATACGCATACCCAACGGGTCGAGAATTCACAGGCGTATGTAGATGCTGAAGTTGGGAATTCGTCCCTTGAGGAGCCGGGGGAATCGTCCCTTGTGGATGAGGTTCAGTTGCCCCTACCTGGGCTCCTCCATAGGTGGCGGCATAGGTCGAATGCGGAGGTATCTCCACCGTTGAAGAAATTGTTTGGGTCGTCCCAGCTGGTGTTCCTTCAGGGGCGCTGTTTCCACTCCGTGTTCTCGCCATGGTTGTTGTTAAGATTCTCACAGATGGCGCCAAATGTTATGGATTGAGAACTAGGGTATATTAATTTTTGTATTTATTACTAAGGTTCGAGTGCTCAAGGCCTTTTAATGGCTGCTCTCTTGTTTCGTAGCTTAATTCTGCCTTTACAAGATGCCTACGTATCTCTGCGAATTAGAGAATCAAGCCAAAAAATATAGTTCTGATCTGTGGGGTGAGGCCCCTTATATAGATGTTAATAGTCCTTGAATTTGGACTAGGGTTAGGAGAATTATTAGACAAGTCTCTGAATTAGAATGGACTTTGGAGTCCTAGGAAGTAGGAAACTGATTGGTTATCCTATAAGATCTCTGGGAGGTCAATCTTCAAGAAATTGTGTCCTTATTTGGACTTTATTTATCAACTGATTTATCCCTTATTAATTAATTACGAAATTAATTAATATTCCGGGTTTTGGACCCTTTCTCATGGGCTTAGCTGTCAGCCCAATTCTGATATAATTAATGCGATATTAATTACACAACTAGGGTTTATTTTATTCCCTATCAAAAATATTGAACTATTCTATAATTAGAATGGCGTGGGAAACTTGCATAATAGGATTCAAAACTAATATTACCTGAACAATAAGTGATGATAGGGATACTTGCCTTTGGGTTTTTAGCAATTAGTCACACTCGCAAAAACACAATCCTTCATTCTGACATCTCATGGCATCACCGTCTTTCCTTTCGACAATTCACTGATGTGCTGCTCCTGCGATTTCTAGAAGCCAGATATTCAATACTATTCCATCTCATTCTCCCCCATGTCTGGTCCTAATCAACTCGAGCGATCCACATCTATAATTAAAAAATACAACTTTAATCGTCTAAACGATAATTACTCGATGAACTGCGCGTCAAAACCCTATCGTCTACCCACACGATAGCCCACACATAAAGGAAACAGTCACACACAAGACTCTTGACCCACACACGCACGTAATTCACATAGCACATAATCACATAACTCAAGTATCACATAATTCATATCACACATGCATCGTTTCGTTAAAATATCCAACTCGTAAAATGAGGGACCTTTCGAAACAAAAGAATTTGGGTCTCGAAAGAAATTTTAATGAAAGCGGAATATTTTATGAGTCTATACGCGTTCATTTCGTATTAAACGTACAAACGGTCTATTTATTATGAATAAAATAAGAATAAATCAATTAATAATAATATTAATTGAATATTCAATACCTTTATATAATTTTAAAAGCTCAAAATAATTTTAGAATATTATTTGTCTCAATTATAAATACTTACACTTCATTCAACTATTTACAAATAAAATTAATTGATGAAATGAATTAATCAATTAATTAAATGAATAAATAATTAATCAAAACAAATTATAAATAATTGAATCAAATTACGATTTTCAAAAATAATAAAATAATAATAATTTAAAATTGAAATAAATATTTTATAAAAAAAATTCGAAATAGGGTCTTTGTAAAACGGACTTTTCCCGGGGTCATAACCCCTCAAAATCAATCATAAACAATACAATCCAACTATATTTTAATAAAACTAATAAATTTAAAACACACAATAATTTATATTTGCACGTATAAACACGCTAGAAATGAAAAACATGGCCAAAAGCGACTTCTACAAAAACTTCTAAAAATTATGAAATAAATATATAAACACTAACATGATATAATATATACAAGTACGGAAGCGGAATTTCAAAATTGTTACCCAAAAAAAATTCTGATCACCCCGAAGTAAATATCTGATGTCCGGAAAATATCTGCAAAAAATCCGAAATTAATAGCCATAGACATATACACGCTGAAATGCCATGTGGAGTAATCACCGCCTCCAAACACTTTTTCTACGCCCCAAAAATAAATTAAAACGGAAAATATGCTCCGTAAATTTTCTTTTCAAAACCTTGCAATATATATACCTTTGCGTAGGTATCGAAGCATTGATCGTTTATATATATAACAATTGAAAATTGGACGTACGGTGAGAAGATATGAATTTTTGAAATTAAAAATATATAAACAGATGAGATACAGAGAAAACTAGAAGAGATGTAAAGGAAAGGAAAGGGCTGCGGTGGAAAAAGATAAGGGGAGGGGAGGGGCGGGGTAGGTGCCAGGTGGGGGGGGGGGTTTATTACACGTTTTGTTTTGCTTTTTTCTTTTAACTAAAATCAGTACAACGTTTAAACGATTAGGCCAAAATTAATAATTAGCGGGGAGTAATATTTAATCAAATAAATATAAAATTTATATCAAGATTTCCCAAAAATTATGAATATTCTAAAAATATAAAAATATAATATATTTGAAAGTCCCGCGATTTTATAAAAATAAAAATACAATTTTTGTGGGATTTGATGTCCCGGTAGGGGCTCGGTCCGATAATTTTTATGAAACTGAAATATTTCTAAAATTCTTGAAATATCTAAAAATAATAAAATAAAATTTTCATAATTTTTAAAACATTTATAAATCGCGCGTCATATCCGCATTTTAAGATTTAACGAACAAACGTGCGAGTAAATATAATCCAAAAATTTTCCGAAATAATTTTAAAATTCTCAAAATATTCAAAACTTAAGAAAATATTAGTTTGATGATTTTTGAAACATTCTCAAATTTAATATTGATTTACACTTATATATTAGATCCAAAAATATATTACTTAGCCTCTAACTATAAAAACGATATATTTTTGTACCAGACTTGGATAATTATCAAAATCGAGCTTCTTATAAAACACCCTATGAGAAAGTAATGTACAAATATCCCGTCTCTCGAGAATATGAGTTTTATTGATCTACCGAAATGAATATTGTATCGAAAATTTTGTGTCGGGACTCGTACTGGTCAAACCGTACTCCGAATCGAAAAAGTCAAAACACGAAAAATGTCCGGAATTATCAAATTAGGTTAGGAAAGAGTTTTCTAAAGAGTTCCAGGTTGTAAAAACGCAGAAACGGTTGAATTTAGACGATTCCCGCCTTTATAAAATAGTTTTATAATTACTCAGAAAATAATTATTAAATCTATAAATTCTTATAAAATCATATAACAATCCAAAAATTACCAGAAAAATACCATAATTATCTATACTTTATTCTGTACATATAAAAATCAAAATACTTATACTTTATCACATATAAACACCCAAATATAAATATCAATTATCAGATAATTCACCAAAATTCCCATAATAATCACATAAAAATTAGTTATTAATAAAAATAATTGCACAATATTTCCCGGATATTACAAAACAATTTAAATTTACCGATATCAATAAGATCGGCTTTCAAATAACTTTTGAAAATAATACCTTTAAGTAAATATTTTCATAAATTAACAAGAATCAATATAACACTTAACAATTAGCACATTACCATTGAATAACACCAACTAGTCAAATATGAATAAAATATCCACCATTTTATTCCTTCTAAATCATAAAAGCATACATATATATTTTCAAATAATAATTGTAATAATTCTAAAAATACGGGATATTACAATCTACCCCCCTTATAAGGATTCCGTCCTCGGAATCAGCAGAAGAGAGCACTAGGGATCTTCTGGCCAGCTTTCCAATCTTGTATACGTAACTTTTCTCAAAATCTCAAATAAAAACTTGGATTCCTTGTATAACATAATGATCACGGGAGCTTCACTCCGCACCACTGTTTAATCCACATCCTTTGACCAATTCTTCAATAGAATTACTTTTACTGATTGTGAGAAAGAAGAATAGAAAGAAAGATAAAGAAAAAGGAAAAGAGAGAGATAAATAGATAAATAGAGAGAGAATAAAGAAACAGGCTGACTTCGTTATACGCCACTAATATTTTAATCGCATTGCAATCTACTGTTGCTATTGGTAATTTCATCATATAGCCTTACTTTGACATGATCAAGATAACTCAGCCCAACTTGATTGGCATACCATCGTATATTTGAGATAATAAATGATGGAATTCCAAAGAGAAAAGAATTTCATATCATAACAGGACCAAAATCTGAATTTGTGAAAAAGTATTGTTGAAATAAAAGAATAATTGAGAGATTAATATGATCAAATGAACTTGTTATTGCGTGCCCAAATTAAGACACTATTAAAGGTTGTTAACCTCCTTGTAGTCTCAACACACAAGTGATGGCATCTCATCCAACTCCAATCATACAGACAGGTATACCTTGTGTCCCCTATAGTTAGGGTTGTTCATCTTAGTCGGAATAAAAGAATATGAAATGAATTCAAAATCAAATGAATAGTAAATGATTTCTAATAAATGACTTGTTAGGGAAATCCTCGAATCAAAACTGAAAATGTTTCAAAGTTAATATTTCTTGAGGAAATGAAATCCAAAAAACAAAAATTATGGCACCATATGAGCAAATGGTGTCACATCACTAATAAACTATCCACCATATAAGAGAAGTGAAAGTTAAATTATTAAAACTTGGCAGAGCTATCAAAACCTGGAAATAGGTTTCATGACAACCTCTGGCACATTACGTGATTGAAAATGGGTGTTATGGAATATGTCATTCAATAGATACCTCTTTTTGAGAGATGACAAAAGAAGTTATAGAAAGAGAAGGTATTGCCAAGATCTTAATACGTATCTTCTATTTGAACTCTTCTGTTGACTCGTCATCCGATTCTGGACACTTCTTCATTTTTTTAAGGATATCGATAATCTTCATCATCGTCGAATTGTAGTAGCCTCGGAAGATTCCACAATAGAAATTTGCAACTGCCAGGAGTTTTGTCCAGCTCAACACAACCATCTCAAACTAGAATGCTTATCTTAACTTACTCGTTGGTACTATGTCCAATAGTCCAACACGAACGCGATATGAGCTCAGACGTCCTTACATAACTATACACACTCCTACATACTCTCTTTTCTAGGGTACTATAATCTCAGCTCTGATACCAACCTGTAACACCCCCAAATCCGGGGTCAGGGAATTTGGTCATCACTATGAAACCTCAATCCAAAATAACCTGTTTAATCAATAAACAAATGCCAGCAGAAGTATTTAACATCTAAGACCTCAAACTAATCCAAGATCTTTTAAGGTTATAGTTCTAGAAACAAGAATTCCAAATTCCATAAATAATTTTTAACTTTCTTTTCAGACACTTTTTACAAATTCCCAAACTCAAAACTTAACCCACTAGTATAACTTCGAAAAGAAGTATAGTAGACCAACGATTTAATAACATAACTAACACATATATATAAACACAACTTTATATAATAGAACTTACTCTAGTTCTGCAAACCCTGGACAAACCATCTTCCAAAAGCTTCTTCTTTGCTTTCTTGAATTATGCAGCTAAACAACGCAAGTTAATCCTCACTGGAGGTTAAATTTAAAAACATGCAAGTATGAGCGAAAAAAATGCTCAGCAAGTTCATTATAGCATACATATGGTCTTTTTGATATAAAACCGACATCTGCAATAGAGCAGAACTTTAGATTGGAATGCTCGAACGACGGTGTGTTGCCGCCAGTGATCAGCCGCGGAGCAACACCGGTATGCCGAAGCACATCCAACTAAACAAAGGGGGTACCCAAGGCACATATTGGCCTAAAAAGGTATTATATCCTGTATAATACCTAGCTCTCCGCTGGACCGCAGCCACGGCCTCTTACGCAACCATCCAATCTTAAAATATTTTATTAAAAGGGGTCATAATAACCGATACCCTTATAAATTTTATTCCCCCATTCACTTGGGCATGAATACTCGCAACCAAATCATTTTTCTCAAAATCCAAAACTTCTATAAATCCATTAATTAGATAAGTAAAAAACACTTAACTAATCTGAACATGGAATAGCAGAAGAGTACTTGCATGATAAATATTTAATAAGATAACATGTAAAACATTTATCTATTCTGAGCTGAGAATAGGGAAATCAATACTTGCATAATCATAAGCAGTTGGATATGTAAAATTTTGAACTATTCTGGAATTAGAATGGCGTAAGAAACTTGCATAATAGGATTCAAAACAAAATATCACTTGAACAATTAGTGATGATAGGGATATTTTCCTTTGGGTTTTTAGCAGTTAGTCATACTCGCAAAAACACAATCCATCATTCTGACATCTCATGACATCACTGCCTTTCCTTTCGACAATTCACTAGTGTGCTGCTCCTGCGATTACTCGAAGCCAGATATCCAACACCATTCCATCTCATTCTCCCCCATGTCTGGTCCTAATCAACTCGAGCGATCCACATCTATAATTAAAAGATACAACTTTAATCGTCTAACGATAATGACTCGATGAACTGCGCTTCGAAACCCTATCATCTACCCATATGATAGCGCACATATAAAGGATCTTAGGTCACACAACACTATAGAAGGGGGTTGAATATAGTGTTTATACAATCAAATCGATTTTAAACACAAGTATGTAACAGTAATCAAGTATATTCAATAGAATAAACTCTGTTACAATAGAACAATTGTTCTCTCTCAATGATGAACAATATCACTAAGAGCTGCTAGGTTATAATGTATAATCTTCCTCGTGCTTGATAACGCTTATAGTGTAAACCCTAAGCTGTGTTTATATAGTACATAGTTACAAGAGATCTTCTAATTGATATGGAATATAATTTTGTCTCCTTAACAGACAGATTGCAAAACCATGAGAACTTGTTGAAAGTCTGGATTCATATATGTTACCATATCTGTAACCTTTCAGAACCACTTTGCCAGTAGAATTACTTACAACTTCACACTGTTCTTCAAAGAAATCCACATGATAACCTCTGTCACTGATTTGACTCACACTTAGCAGATTGTGTTTAAGTCCTGAGACAAGAGCTACTGATTCAATTATGACATTCCCAAGATTGATATTGCCATATCCCAAAGTCTTTCCCATGTTGTCATCTCCATAAAGAAACTCCTGGGCCAGCTTTCTCCACAAAATCTGATAGCAGGGCTTTATTTCCAGTCATATGTCCTGAACATCCATTATCCAGAACTAGGATGTTTTTCCTGTTGCCCTGCAATCACAAAGACCACTATTGGTTAGTTTTAAGGACCCAGACTTGCTTGGATCCTTTGGCCTTTTTAAGTTTGTTCGCATTTGCAGCGGATTTAATTTCAGAGTTTATGCTAACTTGCTTCTTATCAGACTTTATATCAGACTTTGCATCAGAATTTACACTAGAAGGAATTACACTAATTTTCTTCAAAGAAGGTTTTATTTGATAATAATCATAGTACAAACTATGATATTCCTTACAAGTATAAATAGAATGCCATAAACTACCATAATGAAAACAAGGATTTTGTGGTTTAAACCTAACAGACTGACTCTTAACTCCTGATCTAGGAGGTAAAGAGTTTATATCTTTATTTTTCATGCAAAAAGAAGCAAGATGGTTAGAGTTTCCACAGTTATAGCATTTATTTCTAGGAGCATTAGGAACAGGCATATAATTATTGATTTTATTCACACCTTCCTTTCCATTCCTATTTTTCCTAGATTCCTTTACCTTGTTCATATTTCTAATCTCTTTCAGTTTGTGCTTAAGCTGCTTCTTTATCATTAAACCTATGTTTACTTTATCTGGTTTATCCTGTTTTGATTTGTCAGAAGTTGACTTTTCTTTGACTTCAATTTTAGAGCCTATCCCCTTTTCAAATTTTGACTTATCAGAATTTGACACAAACTTGACAGGATTAATTTTAGGCTTTTCAGCTTTCTTGGTAAAGTTTGGTTTAGATGACATAGTTTCCTCTTCTTCTTTATCATCTAGATAACCTAGTCCTTCTTTCCAAATTCCATTTTCTAAGATTTTCTGAGTTGTTCTTCCAGAGTTAGTCTAAGTTTTGATTATCTCCTTTTACTTTTCCAGTTCAAATTTAAGAGATTTATTCAATTTCAGCACTTCATCTCTAATATACAAATCCTCATCTCTTTCTTTCTGAGTTTGATGGAACATAACTAATTCTTTTTCTAAATAGTCATTTCTGTTTCTAAGAGCAAGACTTCCAGATGTTAATCTTTCATTTGTTAAAGTCTGATCTCTAAATTAATGAACATGGTTTTAAGATATAATCTTAGCTCATAAATATCATCAGTATGAAAAGTAAAAGTTGATTGAGGTACCTTCAATTCAGCAGCATCAGTACTGCTATCAGCATTTGCCATCAAGGCATAGTTCACCTCATCTTCAGAATCTGAAGTGTCTGCCCAGTTTTTCTTCTTTGTGATAAGTTTATGACCTTTATCACTTTTTCCTTTCTTGTAGTTAGGAGAGATGTGGCCTCTTTCACCACAATTATAGCACTTGACATTTGAGTTGTCTCCTCTGTCAGACTTTCCTCCTTTGCCATCAGACTTTCTGAAACCTTTCTTTTCAGAACTTCCACCTTTCCTGGAAAACTTCTTGCCCTTTCTAAATTTCTTGTAGGTTATCTTTGTGATACCCTTCACCATAAGAGAAAACAGTTGCATCATCTCTGCATCAACATCCACTTCAGATAAATTTTCAGATTCTGAATCATCATCATCATCAGAATATGATGATTCTGAATCGGACTGTATGATGAGAGCCTTTCCTTTGCCCCTCTTTGAGACAATCACTTTAGTAGATTCCTCCTCAGCTTTAAGAGCAACTGTCTTTGACTTTCTTCCATGCCTTTTGCTTCTTTGATCCATCTCAAGTTCCTGAGTCTTGAGCATACCATAAATTTCATCAAGATTAGTTTCAGTAAGGTCATAGTTATCTCTTATGGAAGTAAACTTCAAATCCCAATTTTTAGGAATAGCTAAAAGGAATTTTAGATTTGAATCTTCAAGATCATATTCCTTGTCCACCAGTGACAAAACACTCAAGAGTTTGACAAACCTATCATATAAATCAGTTAATGACTCATCAGCTTTTGAGTCAAAGTGCTCATACTGTTGAGTGAGTATAGTCTTCCTGTTCTTTTTGATTGCATCAGTTCCCTGGCATCTTGTCTCTAAAGCATCCCATATCTCCTTTGCAGTTTTGCATCCAATTACCCTGTTTGACATGACATTGTCAATTGCACTATGCGGCAGATGCCTTACCATTGCATCCTTGGAAATAGATGAGATGTCTTCAGCTGTGTAATCACCTTTCTCCTTTTGTATCATCTTTGATGGTTGATCAACAACTGCAACAGAAAGCTTGGTAGGCTTATATGGTCCATCATTAATTTTATCAAGGTATTCTGGATCTGTGGCTTCCAGAAATATAGCCATCTTTACCTTCCATATAGGATACTCAGATGCTCTCAGAATGGGAACCCTAATGGTTTCATATCGACTGTGGGTTTGATTGTTTTGAGTATCTTAAGTTTTGGTGGTCTTAGTTGGGGTTTGTGTTTCTTCAGACATGATTGTAAACTAGATCTCACTGTTTGTATATCAACAGAGAGGCTCTGATACCACTTGTTAGGTCACACAATACTATAGAAGGGGGTTGAATATGGTTTTTATACAATCAAATCGATTTCAAACATAAGTATGTAACAGTAATCAAGTATATTCAATATAATAAACTCTGTTACAATAGAACAGTTGTTCTCTCTCAGTAATGAACAATATCAATAAGAGCTGCTAGGTTACAATGTATAATCTTCCTCGTGATTGATAACACTTATAGTGTAAACCCTAAGCTGTGTTTTTATAGTACACAGTTACAAGATATCTTTTAATTGATATGGAATATAATTATGTCTCCTAAAATATATCAATCAGATATTATCTTCTACAAGTCTTCTAGTCTTCTAACTCTTCAAGCATATCTTCTATTGTTTTAGTCACGATCATTTCCTGTTAATCAGCTACTTTCCTTTTCTGAAGTACCAGCACTTAAGTCCTGATATAAATCCTGACGACCTTAAATTCTGATATAAGTTCTGACTTCAGTAAGTTCTGATTTCCAGTAAGTCCTGATATTAAGTTCTGAAACTAAACACAACATATTAGACATGACATCTCAAATATATCTAACAAAAGAAACAGTCACACACAAGACTCTTGACCCACGCACACACATAATTCACATAGCACATAAACACATAACTCACGTATCACATAATTCATATCACACATGCCTCGGTTCGTTAAAATATTCGACTCGTAAAACAAGCGACCTTTCGAAAAAAAGAATTTGGGTCTAAAAAGTATATTTAATGAAAGCGGAATATTTTTATAAGTCTATACACGTTCGTTTCGAATTAAACGGACAAACGGTCTATTTATGATAAATAAAATAAGAATTAATTAATTAATAATAATATTAATTGAATATTTAATACCTTTATATAAATTTAAAAACTCAAATTAATTTTAGAATATTATTTATCTCAATTATAAATAAATATACTTCATTCAACTATTTTACAGATAAAATTAATTGATGAAATGAATTAATCAATTAATTAAATGAATAAAACAATTAAGTACAAATGCAATAAGAGTTTATTTAGACAACTAACTACAACTTACAGTGCTTGTAGCTTTTACCAATTTTACTGAGTTAATATGAATCCAAAGTGATTCTTGACAAACTTTGATATCAGCTTTTCTTCTGCATTCCTTAGGACTTGAGCTAGTGTAAACTTGTCTTGCTTCAATTCTTCACCCTGACTTCCAATCTGGTAGATTGCAGTCCTTAATACTGAGATTTCAAAATCGTTACCCAAAAAAAATTCTGATCACCCCGAAGTGAATATCTGATGTTCGAAAAATATCTCCAGAAATATCCGAAATTAATAGTCATAGACATATACACGCTGAAATGCCATGTGGAGTAATCAGCGCCTCCAAACTCTTTTTCTACGCCCCGAAAATAAATTAAAACGGAAAATATGCTCCACAAATTTTCTTCTCAAAACCTTGCAATATATATACCTATGCGTAGGTATCAAAGCGCTGATCGTTTATATATATATATATATATATATATATAACAATTGAAATTTGGACGGACGCTTGAGAAGATATGATTTTTGAAATTAAAAATATATAAACAGATGAGATAGAAAGAGAACCAGAAGAGATGTAAAGGAAAGAAAAGGGCTGCGTCAGAAAAAGATAAGGGGTTGGGGCGGGGTTGGTGCCGGGTGGGGGGTTTTATTACACTTTTTTTTCGTTTAACTAAAATCAGTACAACATTTAAATGATTAGGCCAAAATTAGTAATTAGCGAGGAGTAATATTTAATCAAATAAATATAAAATTTATATCAAAATTTCCCAAAAATTATGAATATTCTAAAAATATAAAAATATAATATGTTTGAAAGTCCTGCGATTTTATAAAAATGAAAATACAATTTTTTGTGGGGTTTGACGTCCCGTTCGGGGTCCGGTCCGATAATTTTTGTGAAACCGAAATAATTCTAAAATTCTCGGAATATCTAAAAACTAATAAAATAAAATTTTGATAATTTTTAAAACATTTATAAATCGCGCATCATATCCGTTTTTTCAATTTAATGAACAAATATGCGGGTAAATATAATCCAAAAAAATTCCGAAATAATTTTAAAATTCTCAAAATATTCAAAACTTAAGAAAATATAAGTTTCATGAATTTTGAAACATTCTGGAATTTAATATTGAATTTACACTTATATATCGGATCTAAAAATAGATTACTTAGTCGCTAAGTAACTATAAAAATGATATATTTTAATACCAGATTTGGATAATCATCAAAACCAAGCTTTTTATAAAACATCCTATGAGAAAGTAATGTACAAATTGTTGGGTAATGAATCACACACAGAGGGGGGGAATGTGTTTTCTGATTTTAGGCTTTTCTTGAAAGTTAATGGTTAAACAAAGTAAATTAAATCTTGTATAGAAAAGTGTTCATGCAGAAATTAAACTTGCATAAAATAAAGAACACAGATCTTCAAAACTCACTTAATTTTTATATTAAAAATTAAGATGTTTTGCTACAAAATTTCTAAGCTCTTCTAAGTTAAAGAGCTCAGCTTCTTCTCGAGAGTGTTACAAGAATTTTTATCTAATTTGTTACTTCTAACTAGAGGACCAGTGTTAACTTTATAGCTCAGTTAACTGTTGGTTTACACAGTGGATAATAAACATGCTATTAGCTTTTCTAAACTGTTACTTGTCAAATCTATTTATATAAAAGCAAATCTTCCAATTCTGAGTTAGAATATCTTTAGCATCCCGTGTTTACTTTAATCTTCCTCTGTCAGTTAATATTTGCCATTGATCTTGCACACTCTTCAAGCTGCTTTTTGTAGACTTGTCAATCCAGCCGTTGGATTGTTTGTTGATTATTTATCTTGGATATTAAACTGATCTGCAATTCTGTACTTTGAGACTATACTTCGAGATCTCCAGTTTGATTCATTTGAACACTTGATATCTCGATAAGTATAAAGGCTTATCGAGATCTCTAGTACTCCATAATGAGTTTGGCTTGTAGAGGTCTTCAGCTCATCGAGATCTCTAGTCTTCATAACTTTACTTGACTTGTAGATATCTCTGAGTTCTCGAATGGATATAGATTTGTCGATAACTCTGAGTTCTCTAGTGAAGGAATGACTTGTCGATATCTTTTTGAGTTCTCGAGTAACTTTCTTGACTTCTCTACTCCCAGTGGATATTGCTTATCCGTTGAGTAGATATTGCTCATCCGTCGAGTAGATGTATAGCTTATCCGTCGAGTAGATGTATAGCTTATCCGTCGAGTAGATATTTCTCATCCGTCGAGTAGATGTTATTCATCCATCGAGTGTATATATAGCTCATCCGTCGAGTAGATATTGCTTATCCGTCGGTACTCTCTAGAGTTTGAATGACTTCTCGATAAGTCATTCTGGAGTTATTGAATGACTTCTCTATAACATTAAATATGTGACTTGTAGAGATCTTGACTTAGAACATTTTTCTTGAAACAGATTTATTCAACTCCAAGCTTCATCAAAATTCTTCTGAGGCATGATCTTCTTGATCTTCTTCCAGATAGAATCCCTAGGCTTAATACTGTTTTAGGAAAAAGACTCAAGTCTGCTCCTTTGTATTTTTACAGGCTTTAAGTGTTACAAGTACAGAATACAAATTTAGATAACAATACAACTTACTTAGGGTTGACAAGTTGTCTTAGTCTTGTTAAAGTACAGGCATGTCTTTTACAACAATCTCCTCCAATTTGTGAGAAGATTGCTTCACACAAATTCATGCCTGTTAACAAGACTAACCCCAAGTTTAAAACTGATGGAAGATAAGATTAAAACATAAAGCTTGATAAAATTACAACTTGTACAACATGAGATTCACCAAGTTCCAGGATTACAGGAATCAGTAAAAACAGTTTTTACATCTGCTTCTTCTCTAAGTTTATCCTTCAAGTGATCAAGAATTTCAAGTTCTTCTATAATGAGTGTTCCACTTAGAGCTTCCACAAGTTTTTGCCTTGCTGCCTTAGGATACCCTTGGTCCAGATACTCTAAATTGAATCTTGAGAATCCACCAAGTTTAATGTTTAAAAATCTAGCATCTTTATAAATTATGCTCATTCCTTTTGCTTTCAACTCTTCTGATCTTTTTATAAATATATCTATTTCTTCATCATGTTTCCTTCTTCTTTCTTCAGCTTCAGCCTTATCTCTTTTCTTTGTTTCCTCCTTTTCAATCAACCATTCAGCCAAAGATGATCTCCAAGTCCTTGCAACAGTGTCCTTGCCTTTTAACAAACTTAGCACTCTCTTAATTTCTGTAGGATTCAGAGAATCCATTAAGTTTTTGTTTAGAATAGTGAATGTACCATCCTTAAAATAGACTCTGACTTCTCTCAGTGATACAACCCAGACTTTGACAATTTCCTCAGCTGAATTTTGGAAATGATCTTCACCTGTGATGCACCAATTTAGAGGTAGAAAGTCAGATTCTTTGAAGCAATTACAGATGGCCGTTTTAGTGACTTCCACTTCCTTTATAGGCTTGACTCTCTTAGGCTTTCTTCCCACATATTTGAGATTGAATTTTAGTGAAGGTTTGGCTAAAGGTAGGGTTATTATTTTCTTGAAGTTTGTGAGGCTTGAGGTGATTGGAATTTTTAGGAAGGAGTTGTCAGTTTGTCTGTAAAGAAATTTTGGCTTAGGCGTTTGGGAAGATTTGATGTTAGAGGCAGTTGATGTTGTGAGTTGAGCTGAGGTGTGAGGTGGTTGTGTTTGAATATTTAGGGTTGTTTGAGTTTTTGAGTCATCATGAGGTTTTCTGCTCTTCCTTTCCCCTTTTCACCTCGTGTCTTCATCTTTCTTGTCATCCTCCTTCTTCTCTCCAACCCTGCTTCCAGATGGCTTAGTAGACTGACTTGAATTTAATCTAGAAGAATTTTGATCATCTTTCTTCTGCTTATCATCATCCAAGTCATCTTTGTTGATTTTTGTTTTGGGCAAGTTTGCTTCTGCATTATCCAGATATCTTCTCAACAATTTTATCATCTTCTCATCTTTAACAGTCTTGTTCCTTTTTACTTTCAGCTCAGTTTCAAGAGTCATGATGAGCTTTTTGTTTTCCATGACACACTGTTTAGGAACTTGAAAATGTTTGAAATGTTTGGTAGTAGAACAAATGTATGCCACTCCCTTGCTAGGCTGTAGATAAGCTTCCGGGAAAGCAGCTACTTATGCATTCTTCAATTCTGTTAGCAAGAGAGTATCTTCATGAATCACAATTTTGACTTTGATTATCAAAACATCTAATTTAGATGCCCTCCTAGAGATAAGATAGTTACGGGACACCTGCATACATCTGTCTACCCCTGAGTCATTGATGTTGACCACTATCCTTCTTTCCTTGAAATTGTCTTTAGGTACCAAGATCACTCTTATTGAATTTATTGTCGTATCCAATGCTTTCTTGTAGGTGAAGAAATTGTTATTGAGAGAAACTCTGAGTGCCTTATGCAGTTCATCAAATTGTCTGCTTTGACTGGGACCCTCAACTGCCTTAAAAAGTCTCTCTATTGCAATATCAATTTTTTGATTTAAACTCTCTTTAGCACTTTGGACTTGTTGAGATGACCTTGACTGTGCCAACCTAGACTCTATCTCCCCTTAGTATTTTTGACAGGCATGAGAAGGGGAGTAGGAATTTCATGTCTTACTTCTTCAGGCAAAGAAGGTAGTGGTATGTTGAGTTTACTTATAATGGCTCCTAAAGCTATGGAATTTTGCATTTTAAGATGCTTATGAGATTCCACCAGAGTTTGGATGTCTGTTTGTTGGCTCTTGACAAGAGATGTCAAAGTCTGAACATGTGCAGTGAGAGAGGAGTTGGAGTCTTACAATGTTGTGACTTGATCCTGTAGAGACTGAATTTATAGATTTGTTGAGGTGGATCCAGGCTGATAAGAGCTGCTAGATGTGCCAAAGTGTTCTCCTATAGCCTCTTTGATCCCTTCCATCAGCTTTGATGAAGGTTTATATCTGCTCTGGTGAAGTTGATCCAGCTGGACCTTGGTCTCATTTGAGTGAGTAATTTGTTGCTGGATCACTGTATGGAGATTTGTGAAGGATAGTTTGAGATTTTTGACTTCCTTCTCAATAGAGGCAAGATACATCCTAGCCATTTGCTCAGAAAAATTCTTCAATTTCGAAGAGATCTGCTCTTCAGATGGTATGATCATGTCGATTTTCTCATTCACCAGTTTTCTGATTCCGTCTTCATGACCAGTGAGCTTGATTTCAAGAGCCTTACCAAATAGATGAAATGCTTTAAGTTGAGCTTTGTATACATCTGTAATGGCATCGTAGACAACTTCTGGACTCAAGTCTTTGCATTGCTGCCTAGAATAGTAAAATACTCTTCTCTAAATCTGGCCAAAACTTGATTCATCTCCAAGGCAAAGTTCTCAGACAGCCATGCATCCACATTCCCATCTGGCTCCGCATCATTGTCAATTTTCTCCTTTTGCTCCTCAACTTCTTCATTATAAGCAAGCATAATGGCTTGATAATCTTGGTTGCTCATGTTTGAAGTTAAAAGATGCTATGAGATGTTAGCTGTTAGGGCGCAAACACGTGCTAAAATTCACGCAAGTATACGCGTTCGCAAGTAGTATAAGATATAAATTAGATTCGTTCCCACAGAGACTGGTTTAGGTTAAGTTCAATTTATGCATTTATGCAACAATGTATGGTTATCGTTCAATGCTAAGACAAATAACAAATTGGGTTTTTATTAAACTAAGAGATTATACTAAATAACATTAACTAAGAGAATTGAGGTTGAATTACTATATATGACAAATATGTGATTCTAACTTCATTAAATACTTCATTCAATAGCCTTATTGTTCTTAACCTTAGCATGTAATGGTGATGACACTAATCTGATAACACGAAACAAGTAAACGCCAACTTTCGTTGTACAAATACCCTACTACCAAGCATCCACAAAAGAGATAGAAGTTGAATAGACACCAACTATGCTTAGTCCTTATATGTCTATAAGAATCATGCATAACAAATACATGAACCTATGCTAGCATAGCAAGTTCTAAACCTCTATATTCACTGTCTCTTCAATAGAGATTAACACACTATCTTATATGTTAGCTACACACATAAGTTGAATAAGCACAACCAATACTAGAATATCAATCAATCACCACACACCAAGATATCGAAAAAAATTAATTATTGAAATCCATAAGTAAATCCGCTAGAATCCCATGATAACGATTTGCCCATAATTGAAATCATCATCTTCATCGGTTCCAACGAAAGCATGTTATAAAACAAGGTCTTATTAAACTGAATAATAATTAAAGTACGAATAAACCAGATCTAGGTTCAACAAGAATGAAAATGAGCATCCAAAGTTACAACTAATTCAAAGAATCACAAGTAGAAAACAAGATCTTCTTTTTCGGAGTTGTTTGGTGCTTCTAGGTCTTCTCCTTGATCTCCCAATCTTTTCGGATGATGAAAACCCTTTTTTTAAGTATATATAAGCCCATATTGGACCTGGACCCTTAAAATCGTCAAATTCCACTCAAAAATGGCTTTTTCAGTGAAATCAGCTAAGTCAGCCGCGCATCAGCACGCGGCCGCCTGCTGTCTCCACGCGGCCGCCTGCTCCTGGCGTGCGGCCGCCTGCTGCCCTTCTGGAAAATTCTGATGAATCTTCTTTTGCCCATAACTTGAGTTCTACTCGTCAGAATTAGGTGGTTCAACTGTCCACGCGAAGCTAACGAGATTATTTACAACTTGACCATGGCCTAGGCTTCCAATTCTGATTAATTTTTATCATATTCCCTTAAAACCTCCTTTCTTCATATAACTGATACCTGAAATGCAATAACACAAAACACATCAAAATACCAACAACTTGAGTCTAAAACACCAATTTAAGCTTGTAATGAAGCATTCCAAGTGGATATAAAATCCACTTATCACACCCCCAAACTTGAATCGATGCTTGTCCTCAAGCATAAACAGACTCAAAACTATAAAACAAACTTAATACATGAATGCAACTACGTGAATGCAACTAAATGATAATGCAATCGATCCCCTCAGAATAACCATAACCAAATGAATAAGCCAATACCTCTAAGAATGCAATGACTTAAAACAGAGTTCGAATAAATCCCACAAACCAACTCACAAACCAGAAACGTGCGTGTGTGGAATGCTTAACAAATATCTCTCGATACTAGGTCAATAACCATAACTTATCTATCATCGAAACAATCAAAAGTTTAGATACATAATAGAAAATAAACACATTATGATTCACAACACCTCCTTTCTACTAGAGTTATACAAGGATTCACACTATTATTGAAAATATAACACAGATGCGTATTTGACCGTGCAATGAATGAGGTCCCAAAATACTTATGCAATAATACCCATGTAGCCAGCGTTAGGTTAGCGGATCCCAGACTATAAAAGCCTTAGGTCACTAGGCACAAAGTCCCCTAGAACTTAAGAACTCGAGTATTAAAGAGCTCACTCTTGATCAATCATGCATAAACACGTACCTTTTTTTCTTTTTTTTCTTTTTTTTCTTTTTTTCTTTTTTTTCAATAATTTATGAATGAGTGCGTTTCGCTCCATCTCATTCAACCCTAGACTACTCATAAAAATATGAACCAAATACTAGTCATTTGACGCCTAGCCTTACAACAACTAGCAATGAAATCCAAGTTTTTCTCCAGATAAAAAATCAGTGTTTTTACATCATTACGAGAATATCATAAATTCTAAATATAACCAAGTGATTAAATCTCAACAATAAATAAGTATGATCATGATCTAGATCAAAAGCAACCCTATAAGACTTTGTGAAAATATTTGTTTCTGGCATGCAAATCAATTCATTAGGACTTAAACATCCCTCTATTCGTCATCACCACACTCAAATCAACATCAACTTATCAAATATCATAGTTCATCTTAAGGGATCATGATAAAAACAAACAAATATGTCCAAAATGAATAATCATGCAAAAATATGAATGAACTACAATTAAACATGCAGTATAAATCTATATGAATCTATATTGACACACACACTACTAATCCTTACATTATCACCCCCAAACTTAAAATTTTCAATATCCTCATTGAAGGTAATAATAAGGATTTCAGGCATACCTAATTAGCGGGAGAGTCACCCTCGTCGGGTGGAGGATCAGGTGGCCAATCAACCTCGCCACCAGTGTCTCGAACAATAATACCGAAAGCGTGTGTTAAATCTTCAGCAAAATATCGGTGGTTGACATGCATGGCCTCCATACGCCTAGTCAATATTCTATATTGGGCATCACCAACATCAGTCCTATCAACTACCTGTTGCACATGAGAAGAATCCTTTGTAGGCACGCGAATATTCATCCAGCCATTCTCTTCATCATCAAAAATATATCCCAACCCCTTATCATTAGGTGCACCTAAAAATTAATAACTCAAGTGATCTAGCATTCGGTTGAGCTCAAGTGTGGGAGCTTCTTGAATAAATGTTTCAAAACGCTCCCGAGAAATTTTCAGCTCTGCTAACCCAAGAGAATCGAATGGCATATCCAACTTCCTCATCCACGGAGGTGCATTCAAATCCTGCAATTGCTCTACTCCTTCATCTTCAATAACTGATTTCCCTATTAAGGATCTCTCTAAGGTATCTAACTTTGGCAATTGCTCAAGCTCCGAATTCACGACAGAGTCTACCCACTCTACTTTAAAGCACTCCTCTTTAGCTGTGGGCAACTTTATTGCCTTGAATACATTGAAAGTGAACTTCTGATCATGAACCTTCATCGTAAGCTCTCCTTTTTGCACATCGATCATAGTTCAGCCTGTAGCAAAGAATGGACTTCCCAAGATGATGGAAATCTTCTTATCTTCCTAAAAATAAAGAATTACAAAGTCAGCAGGGAAGAAGAGTTTTTCCACCTTGACCAAGACATCCTCCACTATACCTCGTTGATAAGCGATGGAAGGGTCAGCTAGTTACAATGACATGTATGTTAGTTTCGAATCAGGAAGACCAAGCTTCTTGAAGATAGATAAGGGCATCAGATTGATGCTAGCTCCTAAATCACATAAACATTTGTGGAACGACAAGTTTCCGATGGTGCAAGGAATAGTGAAGCTTCCAGGATCTTTAAGCTTCAGAGGCAACTTCTGTTACGGCACAACACTGCATTCCTCCATTAGAGCAACGGTCTCTAAGTCATCGAGCTTCACTTTTTGAGAGAGAATACCTTTCATAAACCTTGCATAGCTAGGCATCTGTTCAAGAGCTTTAGCGAAAGGTATGTTGATATGAAGTTTCTTGAACACCTCCAGAAACTTCTCAAACTGCTTATCCAGCTTTTTCTTCTGCAGCCTCTTAGGAAAAGGAGGTGGATGATAGATCTGTTTCGCCCCTGTATTACCCTCAGAAGGAGTGTGTTCCACAGTAGTCTTCCTTGGTTCCACCTCTGCTTCCTTTTGCACTTCTTCTTCAACCACAACTGCATTTTCTGAAATTTGAGATTTTTCAGGCTCTTCGTCTTGCTGAATTTGGGGGCTTGCGACCATTCCAGACCTTAAGGTGATAGCGTTCACCTGTTCTTCAACTTCCCTCTTGCCTGGATTTACTTTTGTATCCCTAAAAAGCGTTAATGGTGGTCGATTCAATAAGGCATTAGCAATTTCCCTATTTGGTTCTCCAGAGTCGTGATAGAAACAGCCTGTCTTTGGCATATAAGAGCCTGGTTTTTGCACATAATCCGCAACTCCTCCAATTCAGATTTTTCATTCGAAGATAGATATTCACCAAGAGTTTGTTATTTTGGTGTAATTTGTTGCTGAAAACCAGGAGGGCTGTATAGCTTATTTCCAAACTGCTGGAACGGCTGTTGCATCGCATTCTGATTGTTGCTCCAGCTGAAGTTAGGATGATTCCAGTTGTCAAGATGATAAATGTCTGGAATTGGTTGCTGCGATCTCTGAAAGTTGCTCACAAACTAAGCTGATTCACTAGATATAGCGCATTGCTCCGTCGCATGCGTCCCTGCACATAGCTCACAAACACTGGTTATCTGATTAACACCATAGTTAGCCAGAGAATCGATCTTCATAGACAACGCATTTAGTTGATCAGCGATAGCCGTAGCTGTATCAACTTCAAGAACTCCTGCTACCTTGCCATGTGGACAACTCTAGGTTGGATACTGATATTCATTAGCAGCCATCAGTTTAATTAGATCATAAGCTTCCTCATAGCTCTTTGCCCATAATGCTCCGCCTGATGCTGCATCGAGTATGGTTCTAGACTGTGCTCCCAACCCATTGTAAAAATAATTAATGATCATCCAATCAGGCATTCTATGATGAGGACACTTCCTAAGCATCTCCTTGTAGCGCTCCCAAGCTTCACATAGTGATTCTCCCATTTGCTGCGCAAATTGAGTAATAGCATTCCTGAGTGCAGCTGTCTTCGCCATAGGGAAGAATTTAGTAAGAAACTTCTGAGCAAGATCTTCCCAAGTAGTAATCGATCTAGCTGGTAGAGAGTGTAACCAGCTCTTAGCCTTGTCCCTTAGAGAGATTGGGAACAGTCTCAGCTTCACAGTATTATCAGAAACACCGTTGAACTTGAAGGTGTCGCAGATCTCAATGAAATCCCTAATGTGCATATTGGGATCTTCCGTTGAAGAACCCCCAAACTGGATTGAATTATGCACCCATTGAATTATGCCAGGCTTGATCTCAAAGGTATTAGCTGTGATAGCTGGCCTAACAATGCTAGATTGAATGTCATTGATCTTGGGTTGAGAAAAATCCATCAAGGCTTTCGTTCGTGCTGCTGGATCTCCCATTGTAATGAGTACCTGAAACACAAACAAATAAACCGTGAGAGTAAAAGAATCCGAGTCAGTGAACTTTAACGACCACTGATGACAAGCACATAAACTAAAAATTAACACCGAGTCCCCGACAGCTGCGCCAAAAACTTGTTAAGGCACAAACACGCGCTAAAATTCACGCAAGTATACGCGTTCGCAAGTAGTATAAGATTTAAAACAGATTCGTTCCCACAGAGACTGGTTTAGGTTAAGTTCAATTTATGCACCTATGCAACAATGTATGGTTATCGCTCAATGCTAAGACAAATAACAAATTGGGTTTTCATTAAATTAAGAGATTATACTAAATAACATTAACTAAGAGAATTGAGGTTGAATTACTATATATGCCAAATATGGGATTCTAACTTCATTAAATACTTCATTCAATAGCCTTATTATTCTTAACCTTAGCATGTAATGGTGATGACACTAATCAGATAACACGAAACTAGTAAACGCTAACTTTCATTGTACGAATACCCTACTACCAAGCATCCACACAAGAGATAGAAGTTGAATAGACACCAATTATGCTTAGTCCTTATATGTCTATAAGAACTGAAAACATAACGGTTTAATGCACAAGTTATCTATCGTGATTACATAGGGCAAGTAAGATGGTTAAAATTGCGTACGAATCATGCATAACAAATACATGAACCTATGCTAGCATGGCAAGTTCTAAACCTCTATATTTACTATCGCTTCAATAGAGATTAACACACTATCTTATATGTTAGCTACACACATAAGACGAACTAGCACAACCAATACTAGGATATCAATCAATCAACACACACTAAGATATCGAAACAAATTAATTATTGAAATCCATAAGTAAATCCGCTAGAATCTCATGATAACGATCAGCCCATAATTGAACTCATCGTCTTCATGGGTTCCAACAAAAGAATGGTATAAAACAAGGTCTTATTAAACTGAATAATAATTAAAATACGAATAAACGAGATCTAGGTTCAACAAGAATGAAAACGAGCATCCAAAGTTACAGCTAATTCAAAGAATCACAAGTAGAAAATAAGATCTTCTTTTTCGGAGTTGTTTTGTGCTTTTAGGTCTTCTCCTTGATCTCTCAATCTTCTCGAATGATGAAAACCCTTTTTTTTAAGTATATATAAGCCCATATTGGACATGGACCCTTAAAATCGTCAAATTCCACGCAAAAAGGGCTTTTTCGGCGAATTGAGCGAAGTCAGCCATGCATCAGCACGCGGTCGTCTGCTGCCTCTACGCGGCCGCTTGCTCCTAGCACGCGGCCGCCTGCTGCCCTTTTGGAAAATTCTGATGAATCTTCTTTTGCACATAACTTGAGTTCTACTCGTCAGATAGGCGATTCAACTATCCACGTGAAGCTAACGAGATTCTCTACAACTTGACAATGGCCTAGGCTTCCAATTCTTATCACTCTTTATCATATTTCCTTTAAAAGCTCCTTTCTTCATATAACTGATACCTGAAATGTAATAACACAAAAACACATCAAAATACCAACAACTTGAGTCCGAAACACCAATTTAAGCTTGTGATGAAGCGTTCCAAGTGGATATAAAATCCACTTATCAATAGCCAGTCCAGAGATCTGCTCTACCAGTAGATCATCTACAGGAGTTGGTTGAGAGGCAGATTCGTGTAGCCATTGAGAGAGTATATGAGGTTGTTGAGGTTGAGAGATTGATGGTTCATCAGAAACTCGTGTGATTGAGATCACAGTTTGACTCACAGATTTCTCTGTGGTTATGACAGTATGTTGTCCTCCACTTGTAGTGGGAACTTCCAATTGAATTGGAGGGGATTTGACTGGGTTACTTTCATGTGCACCAGCCTCAAACCCTTGTGTTTCTTGCAACACACTGCCACTTGAATGTGCTAAGCTTGCCTCCCCTATGACAGGATCATGGGCAATTATACTCCCAGCTTCAAATGTAGAGGTAATTTTTGCTAGGGTTGTGAGGGGAGTTGTTCCTTCATAAGGAACCTCCAATTGAACTGTAGAGGATTTAGATAGCTCCCCCTCAGGAGTACTACCCTCAAACCTTTCAGTCTGTGAGGATCGTTTTGCACATGAAGGTACATTAGAGATATCCATGAGGTCTCTAGAAAAGACTGATGAATCCCCCATATTTGTGATGGTGTCATCAAGGTCTATCCCAGCATGTAGCCTCTCACCATCTAAATGAGGTGTCTGGGTGGTGAGCAAAGCTTCTTGAGCTAAGTCACTTGATTTTGATGCACTTGAGAAATGGAGTCAAGTGGAATTTGAATAGAAGAGATATTAGATAGAAGAAATTGTCGCTCCGTTGTGAGTGTTGGCAGCTCCCCCAGAATAGATGAGGGAGCTTCAAGAGATGTGCTCTCACAGTGAGTGCCTTCCTTGTTTCTCCTATCATACACTTGAATTGCTTCTTGTGCAGGCTGTGCATACTCATTCCTGGTTGTTTTTACAACTGCATCCTGTTGGGAGGATGTAGAGGAAGATAGAGTGGTCAGCTCTGTTTGTTTACTTCTTTTGGATCTTTTGACCAGAGGTGGTACTCTTTCAGCTTTCTTCTCACCACTCTCATTTAGCACAACTAGGTTTATCCCATTTCTTTTCTTTTTACTGACCTCACCTTTTTGAGAAGATGAGGTAGTTGGTTTCCTAGCGTCTAAAGGTTGTGAAAGAATGGTTGCAGCTTGGGAAGATCCCTGTTGGTGATCCTGTGTTTGTACTTCCACAGGTTCATGAATCATAGCTGTACTAGATTGTGCATTTGATCTCATGTCAGGCATAGAATAAGGATAAGTCCTAAATCTTTCCAACATAATTGGAGTGATTTTCATACTTACATGGACCTTATTCTTTGTAGTAAGTGAGCCAAATATTATCTTGGACACTTGCTTACAATTGCCTATCTTAGTACTATCTATACCATTCAACAGATGTATGTCAGCTACTTTATTATTTAAAGTGGACATAATAAATCTAGAAAATAATATTTCCTTACCTCTAGCTGTTAGGGGCATAATCAGCCTGGTTGCAAGTTCTTCCAGGATCAACATACCAACATTCAGGTGTCTGTCGTGGGCAATTGAATACACCAGCTTTTGCATAACAGTTGAGATATTGTCATATCCAGTTTTTCTGCAAGTAAAGGCCCTTACTACAGAGTCAAAGATGAATGACCACTCCTTCCTTAGATTGGTTTTGTTTAAGCTTGACAGATTGATTCTCCTACCATAATTGATGAAGTCTATAAACTCAGTCAGCTCATCAGGAGTTGGCACCTCCACCAGATTCTTAGTTGGCAGCCCCAAAGCTCTATTTACATCTTGATCATTGAATTCTATTTGATGGCCTCCAATTATGCATGTCACCACCAGAGAGAGAGTATTATTGTTATCATTAGTCCTCACTATAGTTGTAGTCTAGAAATCATGCAGCACATCTAGATACAGTACTGGATTTGCAGTCAAAGCACCTCCAAGATAGGATTCAGATAGTAGTTTTACAAACCCCTTAAAACTATCAAGAGCTTGGTTTGCATCCGTGAAAGCAAGATAATTAGTTCCTTTCTCCGGGATAGATGCCCTAGAAACATTTTGAGCCATGGTTGATTGATAAGAATGAATGGGTAGGAAAGATTTCTGAGAAAGAGTGAAAAACGAGAGAGAAAACGGTTATGGGTTGAAAGCTAGGTCACTTTAGATCTCGAAAGCTGTAAGTAATTATGTATCGAGAAGTCTGGGTATTTATAGTAAAAGAAGTTGACTTGTCGAGAACTCAAAAATAGATATATGCAGTTTGTCTATCGAGAAGTCATTTAAAGACGTGAAGTACACATCGAGAAGTCATTTTAAATTACTCTTATAGAGAACTCAAACTTGACTTATCGAAATGTCAAATAAATACCCAGTTTGTCCAAAAAGTGGACTGAATCAATTCTAACTTTTATTTGAATAAATTCAAAATAAAATTAGAATAAATTTTCCAAAAGTAAATTACCAAAATAATTTATCAGTTTAAATTATTTCAGTTCTGAGTTATTGATAAGTCAAGAATTGTACTTGTAGAGAACTCTGTGAATGAACATTATTAGAGAACTCTACAAGGACTTGTCGATAAGTCATTTTAAACCTATCGAGAAGTCACTTGAGAAGTCACTCGAGAAGTCAGTGAGTTGAATTATCGAGGACTCACTCGAGAAGTCCCGAAATGACTTGTCGAGAAGTCAATTTATACTTATCAAGAACTCAATTTGCTAGATACTTTTGGTTATTGTAATTCTGCCTTGAGTTAATTTTACATATTAAGGATGTAAATTAACACCTAAGCAGTTTACTCAGAATTTGAAAAATTCCAAGTTAAATGAATTTGAAAGACAAATATACAGAGATTTCTGAAATATTTATAATTCATATTTCAGTTAATTTCCAACTTAATCAAATTAATTTTAATTTACTGGAGATTAATCTGATGCACAACATTAGTTGAGTTCTTGCCTTAGGATGAAGAATTGAGCATACTAATTTCACTTACAAGTCTAGTGAAAGTATCTTCATCCAAAGGTTTAGTAAAAATGTCAGCTAGTTGTTTTTCTGTTGGTGCAAGAAGTTTTAATGCTAAAACAGGATACAAGTCTTAGAAAGACATAATTTGTATTTATGAAACTAATAGCTCCAAAAATGATTCCGTTGAAATGTCATGATTCCAAGTTGAGCTTTCTTCCAGTATCTGAAGATCCTCTTTCTCCCCCTGAGGCTGTGCAATCAAACTCAGGTGTATGAGATGAGCTTCTATTTGCCATGATTCTCTAATTGGGTAGTTTCTTCATTTCCTTAGTCTGACAAACTTTACCAACTTTAACTTGAGCAAGCTTGTTTCTTTCTCCTGATACCTTGGTATAGAAGCAACAAATACCATTCTTATTTGTTGAGTCAAAATCTTTAACAAACAAGCTCCCTTTCCTTGCTCCCTTAAGAGCAACTTCACCAGTTTTCTTACTGAAAACAGTGCATTCTCCTTGTAGAATAAGACTTGAGACTATTGTCTACAATATGCTAATTCTGAAAAGACTCACTTCAAGATCAGCTACCAGTGCTACATTAATCAAAGACAACAACTTCAAAACATTCTTGTCATATCCCATTTTAAATCCTTTGTTGTTGTCTCCAAAGGTCAAAAATGGGCCAGCTTTCTCCTCAAATTGTGATAGCAGGGCTTTATCACCAGTCATATGCCTGGAATATCCATTGTCTATGATTCAGATGACTTCCTTTACTTGCCCTGCACACAATGAGTCTTAAGTGTGTTTGGAAACCCAAACAGTGTTGGGTAGTTTCTTCTTGGTAACTTTTTCAGGAGGAGTAGTAGAGTAATTTTAGAAGAAACATAATTCAATGATTGTTGTGCATGTTTTCCTTCTGAAGTAGACTCATTTCTTGATTCTTTAAGATCTACTCTCAGTTTATGGCAATTCTTCATTACCTTCATGTTGCAAGGAATGTAGTCAAACTTGTCACAGAATGAATAGGGATCAGTAGCATTAGCTTCATTGTATTTGCATGCTCCTTCAGTTGGCTTACTAACAACCTTTTTACAAAGGTGAGTTAGATGATTTGAAGAGCCATATTTTTCACACTTCTTTCTAGGAGCATTTGCAATATAGGCAAAATTATTGCATTTGTTTATCCCTATTTTTCCATTTTTATTTCTCTTTTTCTTTCTTGCATCTACAACTTTGGTTTCTTGAACAGGAGTCTTAGGACTATGTTTGTTCATGAACATCTCTTCAGTTTTTAAAGTCAGAACCGATTCTTCAGTTTTCTTTTCTTTATCTACATTAGCAATTTCTTGCTTGATTATCAATTCTTCTTCACTGAAGTTGACTACACATGCTTTGAATGTAGGTGCATTAACCTCTTTCAAAAAGGTTGGAGCATTCTCAGTCTTCTTGGCTTTCCCTTTATTACCTACAATCATCTTTTCGTCACTAATGTCTTCATAGTCGAGGCCAATAACAATGTTTGCACATGGCTTATTCTTCTCATGATACTATTCAACCAGTTCAGATGCATTTCTGAAAGATTTCATCTTTACTTCATTCTTTTCTAGTTTCTCCCTTAACACTGCTTCAATTTCATTTGCATACTTGAGCTTGTTCTTGAGATAGGCATCTTCCTGTTTTAAAGCTTCAAGCTCAACCATCAATAATTCAGTTTCTTGCTTCTCACTCTCAAGCTTCTTATTTATCTTTGTTAATCTGCTAACTTCTTCATTAGCAGCAACCATGCTTGTGTGAATGTGAAACATTTCTGTGCTCATCTTTTCAACAGTTTTCTTTGCTCTGTTGCTTTTTCAAGAGAGCTTCATACTTTGCTTCCAGTTCAAGATAAGCTTTGTCTTTCTTTGTGATAGGGATAAATAAATCCTGATTACATAATTAAATGTTATAGTTTGAGCTACAAGACCCAATAAGAAGATGTATGACATTCAGACCAGAAAGGTTAACACGTCGATCAGGTCTGATGGACTAGATCAGGCCTAATGGAACAAAGAAGGCCCAAAAACCCTGATTATTTATTAATTTCGTAATTAATAAATAAGGGAGAAAAACAGCTATTAAGATAAGTCCTAATGGGCATATAAATCCTTGTAGATTGGCCTCCAAGGAACCTCATGAGATAAAGAATCAGATTCCTACTTCCTAGGACTCCTAAGTCTATCCTAATTCAGAGGCTTGACCACAAAGTCTCCTATACCAAGTCCAATTCAAGGACTCCCACATCTATATAAGGGGCCTCACCCCACAAATCAGAACTACGTTTTTTGACTTGATCTTTGGCAATCAGCAAGGTACGTAGGCATCTTGTTAAGGCAGATTGAGTCACGAAACACAAGAGCAGTCAAATCGAGCTTCGCAACTCACGTTCCTTACTATTAAATACAGCAATTATATATATTAGTTTTTTATCCATAACATTTGGCGCCGTCTGTGGGAAGTGAACAATACCCATGGCGAGAACACGGAGAACAACTAGCGCTCTGGAGGAGGGAACACCATCAGGGACAACTCAGGTGATTTCGTCAACCGTGGAGATTCCTCCCCACTCAACTTATACATCTACTCAATCGGAAGCCCAGATAGGGGCAACTCAACCTCAGCCACAAGGGACGACTCCCCCGACTATTCAAGGTACAAATCCTCAAGTTCAACAAGTACATATACCTGTGAATTCTCGACCCGTTGGGTATGAATACTCAACTGTTGTTACTAACCCCCCTTATGGGATGCCTCTTTACCCCGAGGTTGGAGGAAGTGGATATGCTGGGCGAAGTGAAGCACGAGGGCAATCGCCCCCTTATATACGAGGTTTGGCTCCTATCCCCGAGGATCGGGAATTTTCTGGTCCTTACACTGAGAGAGATTCTGAATCTTCGGATGATGAAGTGGCCCCAAGAAGGAGACGTCCTGGCAAGGAGCCGATGGCCGATGGAAGGCAACGCCCTCGAAGCACCCAAGGGGCGAATCCCCAGGAAGTGCAGGAAAGGATAAGGGCTCATGAGGCTGAGATCCAACGGCTGAGGCGTGACTTGGAAGCTCACCAGGCCACCAGACCCTAGATACCTCCTAGGGGGAGAAATCCTCCTCCTATCATAGACCTTGATGGTCCGGTACGAAGAAGGGCTATCGTCCCAAGAACTGATCCAAGCAATCTCCTTCCCCTTGGAGATCCTGATGATCCAACTCCACCCTTCACAGAAGAGATAATGAATGCCCATATCTCAAGGAAATTCAAGATGCCCACTATCAAAGCCTATGATGGCACTGGAGACCCCGCTAACCATGTCAGGACATTCTCTAATGCACTGCTGTTGCAACCCGTGAATGACGCTATTAAGTGTCGGGCCTTCCCTCAAACCCTGTCGGGTATGGCTCAAAGATGGTACAGTCGCTTAACTCCAAACTCTATTGGATCGTTCAGAGAGTTAAGTCAGGCTTTTATTAAGCAATTCAATAGTGGGAGAGTCCATGAGAAAAGTTCAGCATCTCTTATGAGTATTGTGCAGGGAGCTAAGGAATCCTTGAGAGATTACATGAATCGTTTCACAAAGGAGGCTTTAAAAGTCCCGGACCTTGATGATAATGTAGCCATGGTAGCACTGCAACAAGGAACTAGGGACGAGTTTTTCAAGATGTCCTTGGCCAAACGTCCCCCTAAAAGCATGTTGCAGCTCCAAGAGAGGGCAGGGAAGTATATCAAGGTTGAAGAAAGTATGAGGAAGACCATAGTAAGTAATGAGCCCACTGGAGGCAAGAAGCGAAAAACTGATTTAGAATATATTGCAAAGGACAAATATCCTAGAACCGAACAAAACCCTGATTCAACCTCCAACAAGGGAGGACCTGGGTAAAAGTTCACTGAATACGCTAAGCTGAATGCTCCTAGAAGTCAGATTTTGATGGAGATTGAGAAAGATAGAGATATTCGCTGGCCTAAGCCCTTGAAGGCTGATCCCGCCAAGCTAGATAAGAGCAAGTATTGCAGGTTTCAAAAGGATGTTGGCCATGACACCGATGAGTGTAGGCAATTGAAAGATGAAATTGAGTTTTTGATTCGAAAAGGAAGATTGAACAACTATACTGGATATGGAGGGGACAGAAATAATAATGGAAGGAAGAACTTTGAAGATCGTAGGAGGGACCAAGACGATCAGGGGCGGAATCCCCAACCTAGAGGGCCGGTTATAAATGCAATTTTTGGAGGACCGCGATGCCCTCGAGGAACTGTGATAAACACGATCTTTGGAGGTCCAACTACTGCTGGATTGTCCAAAAATTCAAGAAAGGCATATACTAGAGAGGTTATGCATATTGTTGGAGAAGCCCCGAAGAGGGCCAGGACAGAAGTAAAATTGGCTTTTGATGATTCTGACCTAGAGGGCGTAAAGTTTCCTCATGACGACCCGTTATAGGAAATAGCCCAGTTAAGAGGGTTCTTGTGGATAATGGTGCTTCTGTGGATATATTGCTCCACGACGCCTTTCTAAGGATGGGGTATAACGATTCCCAGTTGACACCAACCGACATGCCGATATATGGATTTGCTGGAGTAGAATGTCCTGTGGAAGGGATAATCAAACTGCCAACCACTATAGGTACGGAACCAAGACAAGCAACGCAGATGTTGGATTTCGTGGTAGTAAAGGCTAGTTCAACTTATAATGCTATCATGGGGAGAACAGGGATACATGCCTTTAAGGCAGTCCCCTCTTCCTACCATTTAGTTATGAAGTTTCCCACCCGAAACGGGATTGGAGAAGAGAGAGGAGATCAAAAAATGGCTAGAAGCTGTTATGTGGCCTCTTTGAGGGCAGATGGAGTCGGGGGGCAGGTTCTTCCTATTGAAGATATGGATGTCCGAGAAAATGATGAGAAGAGAGGAAAGCCAGCAGAAGACTTGGTTTCGGTTCCTTTAGACCCTGAGAATCCTGAGAGGATGACTTTCATTGGAGCCACATTAGAGGAGCCCCTTAGAGGGAAGTTGGTGAAATTTTTGCAAGAAAATAGTGATGTGTTTGCATGGTCAGTAGCTGATATGCTAGGCATAGACCCGGAATTGATTACTCACAGGTTAAACGTGGATCCAAGCCGGAAGACAGTGAAACAAAAGAAAAGAAATTTTGCCCCGGAAAGACAAGAGCCTATAAAACAGGAAGTAGAAAAGCTCTTAGAGGCTGGTTTCATTGAGGAGATCCAATTTCCGGAGTTGTTAGCAAACCCTGTAATGGTGAGGAAGGCTAATGGAAAGTGGAGGATGTGTATAGACTTTACTGATCTGAATGATGCATGCCCTAAAGACTGTTTTCCGCTGCCAAGGATTGATACTTTGATTCATGCCACTGCTGGGCATGAGATGCTGAGTTTCATAGATGGATTTAGCGGATAAAACCAGATCAAAATGCATAAGGATGACATTCCAAAGGTATCATTCATCACTGACTTTGGTGTTTATTGTTATCTTGTTATGGCGTTTGGTCTCAAGAATGCAGGAGCCACCTATCAAAGGTTGGTGAATAAAATTTTTAAGGACTTTATTGGAAAAACTATGGAAGTCTATGTTGATGACATGTTAGTCAAGAGTCTAGTAAAGAATGATCATATAACCCATTTGAGGGAAGCTTTTGAGGTCCTGAGGTACCACAAGATGATGTTGAATCCTACGAAGTGTGCTTTCGGAGTAGGATCTGGGAAATTCTTGGGATTGATGGTCTCAAAGAGAGGAATTGAGGCTAACCCCGACAAAATAAAGGCGATCCTGGACATGGAACCACCAAAAACTGTCAAGGATGTTCAGAAACTCACCGGAAGGGTTGCTGCGCTAGGACGATTCGTCTCCAAGTCAGGAGACAAGTGCCTATCATTCTTCAAGTCACTAAAGAACATCAAGGACTTTGTATGGAATGAGGAAAACCGGAAGGCATTCGAAGAGTTAAAGAAGTATATGGTTCAGTCCCCGTTGTTGGCCAAACCATCTTTGAATGAAGTTTTATTCTTGTACTTGGCTGTTTCAGAGAGCACCTTGAGCGCAGTGTTGGTTAAGGAGGAACTGAAAGTTCAGAAACCCGTATACTATGTCAGCAAAATTTTGCATGGTGCTGAGTTGAATTATTCAACTATTGAGAAATTCGCTTTAGCCTTGGTAATGGCTTCAAGAAAGCTGCGTCCTTATTTTCAGGCTCACCAGATTGAGGTGCTAACAGATCAGCCCCTGAGAAATATCATTCACAGTCCCAAGGCAAGTGGGAGATTGATTAAGTGGGCAATAGAGCTGGGAGAGTTCGATCTCAAGTATAAGCCACGTACGGCAATAAAAGCCCAGGAACTAGCTGACTTCGTGGTGGAATGTACCATACCCAACCAAGAAGTCGGGGGGCAGGAAGATGCCATACCTCAAGACAAGGGAGTCGATAATGGGGGCAAAGAGAAGGATGATAAAGAATATTGGGTTCTCTATTTTGATGGAGCATCAAAAACAAACTCCAGTGGAGCAGGATTAGTTTTGCAAAGCCCTGATGGGTTCTTAATTTAGTATACTATGAAGCTAGACTTCCTAACGACAAACAATGAGGCAGAATATAAAGCCCTGATAGCTGGCCTTGGTCTAGCTGGGACACTTAGAGTCAAAAACTTAAAGGTCCGGGGAGACTCGAAGCAGATCATATCCCAGGTAAAGGAAGAATTTGAGGCAAGGGATGATACAATGGCTAAGTATGTCTGCCTAGTAAGGGCTGTGATGACCCAATTTAATGAATGCCATGTTGAACACATCCCAAGGGAAGAAAATGCTAAGGCAGATGCGCTTTCAAAGTTTGCTTCATCTGAGATAGAAGAAAATCCGGGAAGTGTGTACTTCCGTGTTTTGAAGACACGAAGCATAGATGTTAAGCTTGTGGCTCCCATAGGCCTGGGGACGTCATAGATTGATCCTATCAAGGCTCACATTCAAACCGGTTGGTTGCCAAGTGATGCAACTGAAGCACGGAAGTTAACTATTCGAGCACTAAGGTACTCTTTGATAGATGGGATTCTTTACAAAAGATCTTTCGTGGTTCCCTACTTAAGGTGTCTCAGGCCCGATGAGGAACGTTTGGCTCTTGAAGAAGTGCATGAAGGTATTTGTGGACAACACTTGGGGGGCAGGGCCTTGGCTCATAAGATAACTCGTCTAGGCATTTATCGGCCGGAAATGATGGCTGATGCCAAAGAATATGTGAAGAAGTGTGACCGCTGTCAGAAGCATGCACCTGTTATTAGACAACCTCCCAAGATGCTGACATCTATCAACTCGCCTATTCCCTTTGCTATGTGGGGGATGGATATTCTAGGACCTTTCCCTATGGTCACGGCACAAAGGAAGTTTCTGATTGTAGCCATTGATTATTTCACTAAGTGGATTGAAGCCAAACCCTTGGCCAAAATCACAACTAAACAGGTTGCACAATTCCTGTGGGAAAACATTATGTGCCGGTATGGAATTCCCCGTGTCCTAGTCACCGACAATGGAACGCAGTTTAACAATGAGGAATTCAAGAATTATTGTGAAGAAAATGAAATTGAGTTACGGTTCACCTCCGTGGCTCACCCACAAACCAATGGGCAAGCGGAAGTAGCAAATCGAATAATCCTGGATGGACTAAAGAAGAGGATCGAGAAGTCAAGAAATAATTGGGTGGATGAGATACTTCCCATATTATGGGCCTATAGGACTACCTGTAGAGTCACGACATGAGCAACTCCCTTCATGTTGGCGTATGGGGCAGAAGCAGTAGTTCCAGTGGAGATATCACATTCCTCTCCAAGGATTCAGGCTTTCAATGCTGAGGAAAATGAGGAAGGACAAAGGTTGGCTCTAGACTTAATCGATGAAGTGCGAGATGAAGCACATGCAAAGATAGTAGAGTATCAGAAGAAGGCTTCATTCTACTACAACTTAAGGGTTAAAGAAAGGTTCTTTAAACAAGGTGACCTAGTCTTGAGGAAGATAGAAGCTTCTGGGGTAGGACAGAAAGGGAAACTTGCCCCAAATTGGGAAGGGCCGTACAAAGTCAAGAGCGTTCAGGGTAGAGGAACCTACAAGCTGGAGACTATGGATGGTTTTGAAGTCCCGAGAACCTGGCACGCGCAAAACCTGAAGGTTTACTACGTGTAAGATAGTCGAAGTACGATTCTCACTTGTCATTGTGACAAGTAGGTTTAAAAGCACCTTGAAGCTTCGTTTGCGTAGGATTTTTATTTTCTAGCTATTATTGATCAGGGTCGAACCCATATTATGTAAGGTTTTGGAAAACCAGACTTGAAACTGAAGAGTTCAAAATTATTTCAACCTAAGGATGTTTGAGTTGTGATAATACTTGTGTGGCCCATTAGGTCAAGTTTGAATGCATATTAAAGTATCGGAAAAATAAAGGAGAGAGATGTGAATAGGGAGAGTAGCATATAAAATAACCCCGGAGGGTAATAAGTTTTAATACAAACAAAAGTCCAGACATAAGTTAAGGCTAAAATTACAAAATAAAAAAAAACTACTCCTCCATGCGGGAGCCTTCATTCTCTTGCTCCTTATCAGCGCCTTCAGCATCCTTCGTAGGAGAAGCGGGAGGAGAAACAGTGTTAAGATCTAAGATATGATCATCTGGCTGAGGGGAGTTGAAGAGGGCATCTATGCTGTCCTCCGAATCAGCCTGCTCAGGACTTATAAAGTCCTTAGGGTCGACTAAGCCCGGGTGCTTCTCAGAAACCGCCTTTACGGCCGCATCCCATCCCTGAGTAAACTGTAGGGAATAAAGACCCTCATCATGAATCTCCATAAGATTCTTAAACTTGTCAGAATCCATGTAGTCATCAATGAGCTTATCCTTATCGCTCCTAAGTTTCACCAGCTCGGAATGAACCTTATCCAGCTCCTCTTTCTTCGTGTCCAGCTTCTTCTCCAGGACCTTAGCTCTCTCCTCCCATTTCTTGATCTCCTTCTCAAACCCATCTGAGTTACCCTTCCAGGACCTAGCCTGATGGAGGGCCGCCTGGAAGTAGGTATTACTCTGCAAAGAAATATGTATGAGTTAGCACAAGTTTGTTGAAATACGAGAAAGTTGTGATTCAAAGAAAAAGAGAAAAAAGAAAGTTACCGCAGCTTGGGCTTGAGAACCCAGAAGCTCAATAGTCTCGATATCATTCCCCGTAACAATGTCAGTAAAGTCGTGGGGAGTGATGGAATGGTACGACCAATCCTTAGCGTGTTTGGTGGATCCAACCACCGTATCGCTCCTCCTGAAGCCCCAGTTAGGCCTGAAGGAATGTGCCTTAAGTGGAGGATCCACATCGTCCCCCAGCTCGACCACCGGGACGTGGGGCTTAAGAAAAGAAGGACCGTCAGGTTTGCTCCTGGGGTCCCTCTTTAGCTTGGCCCTCTTCTGGCGGCCTGACTCCCCTTCCTTGGGCCTGTTGACATTATTGATGGCCTCGCAAGCTGAAAAAGAAAGATAGAAAGAATATTAAATTTTAGGAGAGATAAAACGTTACAATTAAAGGGAAGGAAAAATGGTTATCCAGTTATAAATTTACCCTTATCACTGGCCTGAGAGAGACCAACTTTCTTCAAGGAAAACTCCTCTAAGAGGGTCCAGGTGTCTGTTTTCCCATCATCTGAAATTAAGGCTTGGTAGGCCACATCCTCATCAGATAATCTTATGCTACCTGGACTCCCATCTGACACTTTGCAAAAGGGCCTACGGAAGAGTGTGGCCCAATCACCCCCAGCCCAGGTCAGCCTCACAAACTCGTCCCTCCATTTGGGGTTGTTCTCAACTATGGAATTACTATCAAAGATATGAGGGATTTTGGGCCGCTGACGAATTAAAACCCAACCTGGTTGACTCATGGAGCTATTATAGAATTGGAAAACTTTCCTAAAGACAGCTACGGAAAGAGGAAAATTGTTTCTAAGACAAAGGACCATAAAACAGATAATGTTCCTCCAAGCGTTAGGAGGGAGTTGACAAGGGTTGATTTGTACATCGACAAGTAAGCGAGGAATAAATTCATGGAATGGGAACCTAAGACCCGCGGTCAGGGCTCCTCGAGAGATAAACAAAGTATCCCCCTCCCAATTACAAGTCCTATCCCCAGGGGCGGCTGGAGTGATCCTAAGGTGGGGTGGAAGTCTGTACAGGGTGTTCATGGACTCTATCCTACCATCTAACTCATGAAAGGTGTTAACATGGTTATACGAATCTAACTCAGATAGAGAGGGATATTCATCACCTCTCGAGTTAATCATATCAAGTAGGGAAGTATATGGAGATTGAATTTGAATGTTTGTACCTCTCTTAGAGACATTCATCTTCTGCAAACGAGCCAAGTCACGATCCGCCATTGATAAGCTTCGATTGAAGGCTTGAAACCCAAAAAAACCTGAGAAAGGTGGAGCTGCGGTGGCTGAGGTCGCCGGAAATCGCCTTCTCAAAGGGAGAACTCTAGAGAGATTTGTGAGAGAAAATGAGAAATGTGAAGTGAAGTGAGGATTCTCACTTCACACTACACTTATATAGGCGAAAAGCTCGGAATACGAGGCGTTTCTAGGCCCATTTAGCCAGGCCCAACCTAAAAGCCCATCTACCAGAAATATCAGGAATAATCTAGAAGCTCCTGTGGAAAATGCAGGGTCGAAAATCGACCAGAATTTTAAAATGGTTCGATCAGAGTCCTAATCGACAAAGAAGAAAATCCTAATCGATACTTCAATCAATCAAGAGGGAAGAAACCTATTAAGTTCGATCAGAGTCCTGATCGACGCCAAACAGGATCCTAATCGATACTTTATTCGAACAGAAGGAAAGAAATCCCCTAAGTTCGATCAGAGTCCTGATCGACCCCAAAAAGGATCCTGGTCGATATCTCATTCGAGCAAGAAGGAAGAAAACCACTAAGATCGATCAGAGTCCTGATCGACACAGAAGAGGATCCAGATCGATTTTCATTCGATCAGAACGGTAGAAAGCCACCTAGTTCGATCAGAATCCTGATCAAAATCGATCAGGAATTCTGGTCGATTAAGCCCATGTTTCAGTCGACTAGAGTGTCACTTTAAAGGCCAGTTCGATCAGAGTCCTGATCGAAATTGATCAGGAATCCTAATCGATTCCGCATAGATCCTGATCGAAGATCCCGTCGACCAGAATGTTACTTCCTGAGCAAGTTCGATCAGGATCCTGATCGAAATCAGTCAGGAATCCTGATCGATTTTTTATACATCCTGATCGATTTTAAGGCAGAAAATTAAGGATAAATCCCAGAAAATTAGGGAAAAATCCAGAAATTAAGGATAAATCGCAGAAAATTAGGGAAAATCCAGAATTTAAGGATAAATCCCAGAAAATTAGGGAAAAATCCAGAAATTAAGGATAAATCCCAGAAAATTAGGGAAAAATCCAAAAATTAAGGATAAATCCCAGAAAATTAGGGAAAAATCCAGAAATTAAGGATAAATCCCAGAAAATTAGGGAAAAATCCAGAAATTAAGGATAAATCCCAGAAAATTTGGGAAAACCCTAAAAATTAAGGGAAAAATCCAGAAAATTAGGGAAAAATTCCTGGAAATTAAGATAATTCCAGAATTAAAGGAAAAATTGTTGTAAATGTGTAGGTCGCTCCACACTTTACGTAAAAACGAAACTCTGTAAGGGAATGAATAGACTTAACTTCTGCGACACCCAATTAATGTTTCCCAAAAGTTGGGGGGCAAATGATAGGGATAAATAAATCCTGATTACATAATTAAATATTACAGTTTGAGCTACAAGACCCAATAAGAAGATGTATGACATTCAGACCAGAAAGGTTAACACGTCGATCAGGCCTGATGGACCAAATCAGGCCTAATGGAACAATGAAGGCCCAAAAACCCTGATTATTTATTAATTTCATAATTAATAAATAAGGGAGAAAAACAGCTATTAAGATAAGTCCTAATGGGGATATAAATCCTTGTAGATTGGCCTCCAAGGAACCTCATGGGATAAAGAATCAGATTCCTACTTCCTAGGACTCCTAAGTCTATCCTAATTCAGAGGCTTGACCACAAAGTCTCCTATACCAAGTCCAATTCAAGGACTCCCACATCTATATAAGGGGCCTCACCCCACAAATCAGAACTACGTTTTTTGACTTGATCCTTGGCAATCAGCAAGGTATGTAGGCATCTTGTTAAGGCAGATTGAGTCACGAAACACAAGAGCAGTCAAATCGAGCTTCGCAGCTCACGTTCCTTAGTATTAAATACATCAATTATATATATTAGTTTTTTATCCATAACACTTTGCCTTTTTAGGTTTCCTGCATTCTGTAGCAAAGTGGCCTAGTTCATCACAATTGAAGCACCTTATATTAGATCTGTCAACAAATCCAATTTTGTAACCACTCTTGCTGTCAGAATTATACTTTTCTTTCTCTTTCTAGCTATTGTCTTTGTTGAAAGATTATCCTTTATTCCTGAAGTACCTTGGCTTCTTTACTCTAATATTAGAGAATTTTCTAGCTAACTAAGCCATAGACTGATCTAGCTCATCCAGTTCTTCAAGAATGTAAAACTCATCCTTTTCCAACTCTAAGATGGCTTGCTCCTATGAATCATTTGTTCCCTTCTCACTTGATAAGGAATTTAAAGTTTGGTGTCTTAGTTCATTATTGAATGAGTGGCTTTCATTAACTGTAACACCCCCAGATCCGGGGTCGGGGATCCGGGTTGTCACGGTCTTTCTTTCCACAATATCACTTCACTTAATTAATAATAAATAACCTCATGTTGTGACCCCATACTAACACACACCACAACCCGTTATAGTCTCAGAGATGAAATTGAAATAAGTACAAGTCTTTGAATCCACCATTTAAAAGTTATTACAACCCAAAATGATTACTTGATAAATTTACAGTTAATTGCCATTATCTGCCACAAGTTATAATTATACATAATTTGATTCTCAAAAGTAGATGGTCTGAACTACAATGGATCTACCTCTGCAGCTATAGCAGCTACAACATCATCGGGAAGACGCGGGACGCTTCCCACGCGCTTGCGCTGGGTCTGCTGGAGTCTGGCCATCTCTCCTAACTGTTGTTGTGTGATGAAGAAATAAAGCAAGAGTGAGCCTTACAGCTCGCAAGATAATACATAGTGATAACAATAATATAAGTATCTAAATGGATACTTACTAGAATCTTTATCGTGTGTAAGATAATTACTTACTAGATATAAGTAAAAACAAGGAATGAAGTTACCAATACTTCACCACACTTATATCATTTATAAAGCTACTTGAACTACCACCGTTCAAAGTATTATAAGTTTTAAGAAAAACATCCCATAGATGAGACCACAAGTTAAGACTTGAATAGATTCAATCTTTGAAATATTATTGAATGAAAAAGTTATGAGATACTTTACTTAGTCCCGATATATATATATCCACATATATATATCTCTAAAACATTTCCTGGAACCTCTGTTATGTAAAGTATGAACAGAGTTTGAAACATCCAATGAATTTTGGAAAGGAAAAGAATTTTGGCATAAACCAGATATCTTGCTGATCAGGCAAAGATACCAATAAGTAACCTTTTCTACTGTAGATGGATGAATTCCTCACCGGTCATCACCCTGGCCGCATTAGGACCTCGCGCTAGACCGTTACCCGGCTCCTCACGCGTTGATGGACTGCCACCCAGCCACTTACACATTCATAGACCGTACCCCGGCCTGTCGCTTATGCCGACTCAATTAGATGGGCTTACTTCCCGAACGTTGGGCAAGTAATCAATTCATTTACCAAAACTGCAACCTCGTTGCGAATATAAAATACACCACAGAGCCGGATTCCCCAGGTTTTGAGCGAGTATTTAAATCCCCTTAAAAAGGAAGATCTTAAATATAAAAATGAGTTTTGGGATCCGCTTTGACTTTAAAAATCATTTTGAAGACTCGAAAACACTTTAAAGAGTGTTTGGAGTAAAGCTGATTTAATGAAGTAAATCAGTCCCCAGAATATTTAGAAAATGACTGAATATTATTATTTAAATAATATTCCCATAAAGAATAATCTTTATAAAAATAATTGAAGTAGAAGTATTAAAACTTATACTTGAAACGAGTATTAAATAACCAAAGATATACTTATATGAAAGTATTATCTTTATTTGAATAATCGAAAATAAGTTTGATTATTAACACCTTATTCTTTAATAAAATAAAGAATATATTTCAGCAAATAATCGGAGTCATAGATCCTCAAATGAATATTCAAATAATATTCATTAAATAATATAAACTGAGTCATAAGCCTTCGAATGAATATTCAAATAATATTCAATATTAAAATAAAGCTAAAGTTATCGAATAAACCTTATTCGATTAATAGTTTGGAAAACTATAACCATATATATATATATAAATATATATATATATATATCCATATCCACATATACAAGATTACTCGGGATCCTCGACTCCCGGTTTTTAGAAAATATTTTCACCTTTTGGGTCCCTATACTAAGGGTATATGCAAGTTACCGCTATTCTCTAGCATAGGTATTATCAACTGAACCAACAGATATATATTTCAAGAATATGAAACAGGCATGCATATATACCATATCACATGCTACAATATATCGCAAGAATTTGCTAAATAACCAATATGCATTTATCGCAAGATCATGCATATACAAATGTATACATCACAACAACAGTATAACGGATAGAATACTTGCCTGAGCGACTGGGGGTTACGAATGGCTCGGGACGAGTCTGGTAACCTATAAACAACAAGTAAGTTGGAATTAAACCAAAGTCACTTGTAAATCTATACTTTAACTAACTTAGACTCTAACGCTTGTTTTGCGCTCACTGATTCGCTTAAGTCACTCGGGTACCCTCGGCTCCACCATTTTTAATAATTTAACCTTTACGAGTTCTAAGGCGATTCCTTCGCGAGTGTCTTACCAATTGCCTAACACACTTACCATAAATGTTTCATGCATTAATTAACCCTTTTTGGTCTTTAACCTATGTTTCAAAGTAAGGCGAGGGGAAAAGTTTCGTTCGCGAAACGCCGTTACTTGAAATGGTCGTTTCTCCTAAACCGTGCATCGGAATCGAACGAACTACATATCAAAACGAAGCTCGTAACATGAGCTATCTAAACATGGCAATGGTCATAATCTAGCAGGGGGTTCTCGGGTCCTAATGTTATGCACAAAAACAGTCTAAAGAAAATCGGACGTTACGACGGCTATATTTACGCGATTTCCCAAATTTAAACCATTCAAAAACCATCACAATTCAACCTCAAATCAATCATACAACCAACATCCATCCAAACCACATCATAACAGCCCCAACCAATTCAAGTTTAACATTCATACTTATGCCTAAGCTTAACTTTAACCATACTTAAGTTCTTTTAATCAAAACAACAACATTTACCAATCCAACAACATCCCAAAACTCACTAATCTCTACATACACAACCATCAAGCCTCTCATGAACTAAAATACTCATATTATGCTCTTAACATTCAATAACAAAGCTTGGTTAAGAGATTATACCTTCCTTGAAGCGTTTTAACACAACACAAGAGCTTTGAATGCCTAAAGAACCTTGATCCTTGCTTGTATAACCTTAATCTTTCATAAAAATTCAAGAAAACTAAAGTTATTTCTTGAAGGTTACTATTCACCATCTTCTTCCTTGATTTATAGAAAAAGATTGGCTTGGAATTAGAAGCTTAAACTTATAGGAAGTATGTAACTATCCATGGGGAAGCTTAGATAATTACCTTGCTAAATAGTAAGTGGTGGAGCTTGGATCTTCAAATTTTAAGAAATGGGCCGAGAGCTAGCTTGGGAAGAAAGAGATTTTTGTGTTTTGTTTGATGAAAATGAAATGATTTGCTTGGTTGGTTGATTTTTGTGTTGTTTTTGGTTAATGACTTAATTAACCTTGATTTTGTGTGGTTATAATTCAACCACACTTCCTTCCCTTCTATGTCATGCTTGTGTCACCTTGCACATGTCATTATGCTCCCACTTGTCCACACCTTGTGGTTTGATGATGTCACAATCTCTGGCTTCTTGTACAAGCTTGTCTCTTGGTCACTTATTTATTTTACGGTTCGCTTATCTTTCGTTCTCGTTTATCGTTTGAGGGATCATACCCGGGACCTTATTACTTAGGTTCCCTTAACCTTTCTCAATATATTATATTCCTTTTATGATCCTCTCCTATAATCCTTTAATTTAAATCCTTTTTATCCTGTTACCTTATACTCAATTCTCTCCGTATCTTGTGGATTTCCGGGAAAAATCAAAGTGTTCGGAATTGGATTCTGACGATCTTTACATACACTTATATACCACATAGAGTACTAATAATATCCCATAAGATCAATAACAGAACCCCTACATAGCGTGGCATGAAAAGTTTTCTCGTTCAGCAAAAACACTATTCATAAGGGTTTCAAAATTTCTCAAAAATTGGGGTTATTACAGTCTCCCCTCCTTAAAAGGATTCCGTCCCGGAATCAGATAGAAAACAAATGGGGATACTTTCTTAGCATTACACTTTCTAACTCTCGAGTCAATTTTCCACATTGTGGTTCTACCACCAAACTCTGCCTAGTTTGATAATCCTTCTCCTAAGCACTTGTTCCTTTTCACTCTATAACCCTTCCTGGTTGCTCCATATAGGTTACGTCGGGTTGCATATCTATGCGCTCATATGCCTCTATTTATCTGGCATCTGAATTACACTTCCTTAACATTGATACGTGAAACGCGTTATGAACTTGCTACAGGTTCGGGGGTAGGGCTAGCTCATATGCTAACTTCCCAAACGTCTTAATATATCCAAGGGTCCAACAAATTGTAGACTTAGCTTTCCTTTCTTTCCGAACCTCATCAATCCTTTTCAAGGGATACCTATAACATTACTAGGTCCCCTATTTCATACTCTTTATCCTTTCGTGTCAAATCAACATACTTATCATGTCCATCTTGGGCTACTACCAGCCGTCCTTTGATTAGATCTATCATATTCTTGGTCCTTTGGACTACTGCGGGTCCGAGCATCTTGCGCTCTACAACTTCATCCTAACATAAGGGAGATCGACATTATCTTCCCTCAAGGATCTCATAAGGCGACATCTCGATAATGACATATGATCTATTGTCGTAAGATAACTCAATCCGAATTAAGTGATCATTCCAAATTCTTTCAAGTCTATTGCACAGACTCTCATTATTGCTTTTAGCATTAGAGCTTCTGCTTCTCAATACCCATTCTTATCCAGTTCATAATCGCTACTACCTTTCGTTCCTAATATTATACTGGTTATACTTTTGCTCGTTAGCGTTCTATAACCTTTTAATAACCACGTCAACCTTAGTATCACGAATGTGTTCCCATTCCGCATACTACCACCACTTTATTACTCCTTTTTCAGTTGTTTCTATTTTCCAAAATTTGATCAATCATATAGAAGTAAAGGAATTTGTTGAGAGATCACTATGATCATGAACACTTGTTATATCGCATAGTTAGTACAGAAGGTGGCCAACCTTTAGTACTTGACAAGCAATTAAACAATAGCTGGTATCCTACTCGGCTTCTATCACACAGATAGATAGTCATTCGGCAATACCTCCCCTTCTGGAAGGGTTGTTCTTCTCAGCTTACATGAAATGAAAAGAAGAGAAAAGAACGAACTGAAGAGAATTGTATATATAAAAAAAATATACTGCCACAAAATATCTGGCTTGGAACCTACCTCTGAACTATAGAGGTTTGTCATAGGAGAACAAAACATATATGTATTTATATCAACATCAAGTATTATAGCATCCTATTTCACATGCCTAAATATTTTTGCTATTCCGTCCATCATTCTATGGACCCATGCTCTTCCTCGAGCTTATACACAATCACCTTTGAAACTCCCTCGACATCGAAAATCGAATCTGGGATCTCATTCTATACATCATCGTTACTAGAATTCTATGCTTGCACCGCAATCTTCCTCGTATAATAATACGACTCTCTATTGATAAGAAAGAATAATAAATCACTAGGTAGATACTCTACTTAATTAGTCTATCAATGATAACTTATACACTACCACGACCCGATTAGTGGTACTCAATCTCAACACCCATTCCAATACAACTCTCACGGTTGTAATCAGCTCATTACTCGCAGAATCATTGCTACCTTACTATGGTCCACCACTGACCTACTGTAGTCATTCATTTTCCATGAAGTCTTAATAGCTAACCATACGGAGTCCATACATGTCGTATCAAATCCTTCTAAGGAGGTAACATGATCACCGTTCATGATTCATGAAGAACACTCCTGAACTTGACGTACATACATGACATGAAGCAGATAAAAGTGCAGAAGAGTTTCAATCAAAGCAACGATAGCAGGTTAATACCATTCTTAATCATACGCCCTAAATAGGAGAATTAACTCAAGGGTTCATCTAGTCCTTTTTGAAATATGGTTCTGGCTTATCTCAAGATAGGACCTTCTAAGATAGATAGCCCGTTCATGGCGATTACACGAATTAAACCTTTGCCAACTACTATTACGGTTGGGTATTGCACAGTCATCAGAAGGAATGTCAATCTTCCAAACCATAATAAAATCTGCATAGCTTTAACCATCATCACTGTATTCCTCTGGCACGAGCGCCTGTAATTGTCCTCTTACACTTAAAGTGTCGGCCACCTCTTTGGCCTTTCCTGATAGTAAAATTTCCTTACAGTCAATGTCATTTTAACCACCTCCAAATAAATTTTCTACCTCAATTCAATCACTGCTTATGTGAAAATGCTTTTCTTTAATATCTGATGAGTAAATAAAAAAAAATATCACCATTTTTCCATAAGTTATTGCCTCAATCTTTAGAGGTTAATCACTGTCACGACTGACTCTCAATCATACTTAGAACATCTTTTATCTTAGGTCCTAATTGCCCTGAACAATTTCGACCTTTACTGGTTCGATCCATACTTTCTCGTGGTTTAACACGTGCCCCACTTGGCATCATTATAATTATGTCATATTTCCTTTATCAACATTTTTATTCTTGAGAATTTCGAATATTTCCTTTCTCCTTGTAAAACCTCTAAGGTTATCCTTCAATCGTTCCTCCTGTATTCCCTATATACAGGGCATATCAAAATACCATTTACTAATACTAGAACCATTGTCTATATACTTCTGAAGAATTTCTCCACTGATCCTTAAAGGTTATTATTACCTTAATCCTTTCCAATTCATACTGTCAAAACTCATACTATCCCTATTAAGGGTGAAATGCCAACCTTTATGCATTCCCCTAGGATTTATTTTAAGTTACCGATATTCTATCCTTAATTCCACCTTTAAAAAGGTACAAGCATCCTTCCATGGATAAATAAAGTCATATATCCCTGATAAGGGTATCTTATTCAATCCTTCCCACCTCGATAGTATATGCCTAATTTTCACAATAACATCTGTATTCAAAATGAGGTCAATCAATATGGCCTCCAAAAGATAACAATGGTCATCCGCTTTTCTTTCCTGATTTGGTAATGATAACATGGATGTTCTGGAAGATATTGGTCATGTTCAACGTGAACTTTTTCTTAATAATTCCTTATTTACTTTTGTTGTTTATCTCAACAGTCACCTCAATGTTGGGATATCTCTCATACCTGGCGTCTCCCTTTCTGAGTATCGAGCCACCGGTCTTACATTTCACATTCTTGAAGGTCACTTCCTTTATCCAATTTTCTTAATTTCTTACTTCCTTGTCTCCTTAGTCTATCCGCGTCTCATTATTTACCCTTCGAATTATCTCAAGGTTTCATTGAATTCTCCCAACTTACAGGGGATAATTATATATGTATCTCTTATGCCTTCAACCATCTATTTTAACTCATGGTGAATCACCCTCATCCTGACGATTACATACTTTTCTATGTCTATTGCTACGAGTCTTTAGGGTTTCCTCATACCCAACTCCCTTATCATTCCTCAAACTCTCTTGCCTTTATATTCCTTTCTCTTATCGTTATTTCATGAACCAACACAACATAAGCATTTATTTCAAACATCCCGTCATTCTGGATTCGTGTCTTCAGAACGAATCTTGATAACTTTTACAACTTAGATTCATAATTCATTATACTCGTCTGCCTTTGTTCTGGCTCTTAAGCTTTTACACTATCTCCATAACCTTGGGAAGTACTTTCCTGAAAACAATTGACTGAACTTAAATTAGTTTATTATAATCTCTTGCTCCGTGCCTTCCTTGGCCTTTCACCAGCGGGTGGTCTCTCTCTTAGGAGGGTAAGTGACAAAACAGTCTTTTGTGGTTCGTCAATCATTTAGAATCTCAAATGATTCATCTATTTCCTTTAGCCAGGCTCTTGCCTCGATTGGGTCAGCTTGTTCCTTGGAACTCTGAGAGCTTAGCGACTTAAAGGTCATGAAAGAATTTCCCACTGCACTGTCTCCTCAGGGTGGTGGTTGGGGATAATAGTCTAAGTTCTGTCTAGACTGGTCCATGAATTGCCGTATAGGGGTACCATCTCGGGTCTCCTTTCCTTACTCGACTTTTGTTTCCTCAGTCTAAATATTTCTTCCTACTCCCCATAATTGGGGTCATCTTACATAATTTAAATCCTCATTTTCCACTTCATCATGTTATGGGTTCCTTTTGTCTTGGTGGCAACCTCCCTGACTATCACGTTCAGGGTTTGCTCTAACTCTTATTCCTCAAACTAGCTTTCATCTAAGATTTCATCTTTAAGCTCTTAAACATTTGGAACCCAAATTCTATAGGAATACCTCATTATTCCCTTATCATCTCTCTCGATATTAATCTCATATCTATTTGTTGGCTCTCTGCCTTCATTCATCACTTTTACTGGCACAATATGTTCTTTTCCAATAATTCGGGCTGTATTGCTATCTCAAACAGATTTTCGGTACCGGCTCCGGTTAACTTCACTTCTATTTCCATTTTCTCAAAATCTCTTATAAACTCTCCAAAAGACATTATCATCTTGAGTCTCTCCTTTTTACTAAGGGCATCAGCCACCATATTGGCTTTCCTCGAATGATAAAGAATCTCCCAATCATTATTTTTGATTAGCTCTAACCGCCTCCTCTGGCGTATGTTGAGCTCTTTCTACATAAAAATGTACTAGAGCTCCTATGGTTTGTGTAAATCTTGCACTTCTCTCCATACAAGTAGTGCCTCCAATCTTTAGGGAAAAACTATTGCCACGAGCCCAAGCTCATGGGTGGGGATATCGAATTTTATATTCCCTTAATTGTCTTGACGCGTACGCGATTACCTTGCTGTGCTGTATATGAAGCACCCTAATTCCTTATGCGAAGCGTCACTACACATCATAAAATCTCATTTTCCATTCGGCAACGCCAACATAGGGAACGTCACCAACCTTTGCTTCGGTTCTTAAAACTTGTTCTCGCATTTCTCTGTCCATTCGAACTTCTCAGTCTTACGAGTAAGCTGTGTTAAAGGGGCTACTATCTTTACAAACTTGAACGAACCTCCGGTAGTGATCGACCAATCCTACCTCTGGTAGTTGACCTAACCATGGTCATCAATTCATCAGTGGTCCTTTATCCATTCTTGTCAGGATCCTCCATGGGATCCTCCTCAGCAACTATCCCTTCTAGGACAACATCCTCAATATCAACATCATCCGGTCCTGCGTTAGGACGCTCTATCGGATCCACAATCCGATCTCCAATTAGTAATAAAACATCATCGCGCTGTTGCTCCTCAACCTCAGGGTTCGGAGTCCCGCTACCATATACGATAACGAACTACGCTCCTATCACGATATTTATAAGGGTTCCCATAAGGGTTTTAACTGTCAGTACTACGTTAGGTAGCCCGACTATGAACTTGGCAAGAGTTCTTATTATCTTAGTTAACTTATTATCTTAACGTCCCATCATCTCTGAGGTTTATAACGCTTAGCTCTGATACCATTTCTGTAACACCCCCAGATCCGGGGTCGGGGATCCGGGTTGTCACGGTCTTTCTTTCCACAATATCACTTCACTTAATTAATAATAAATAACCTCATGCTGTGACCCCATACTAACACACACCACAACCCGTTATAGTCTCAGAGATGAAATTGAAATAAGTACAAGTCTTTGAATCCACCATTTAAAAGTTATTACAACCCAAAATGATTACTTGATAAATTTACAGTTAATTGTCATTATCTGCCACAAGTTATAATTATACATAATTTGATTCTCAAAAGTAGATGGTCTGAACTACAATGGATCTACCTCTGCAGCTATAGCAGCTACAACATCATCGGGAAGACGCGGGACGCTTCCCACGCGCTTGCGCTGGGTCTGCTGGAGTCTGGCCATCTCTCCTAACTGTTGTTGTGTGATGAAGAAATAAAGCAAGAGTGAGCCTTACAGCTCGCAAGATAATACATAGTGATAACAATAATATAAGTATCTAAATGGATACTTACTAGAATCTTTATCGTGTGTAAGATAATTACTTACTAGATATAAGTAAAAACAAGGAATGAAGTTACCAATACTTCACCACACTTATATCATTTATAAAGCTACTTGAACTACCACCGTTCAAAGTATTATAAGTTTTAAGAAAAACATCCCATAGATGAGACCACAAGTTAAGACTTGAATAGATTCAATCTTTGAAATATTATTGAATGAAAAAGTTATGAGATACTTTACTTAGTCCCGATATATATATATCCACATATATATCTCTAAAACATTTCCTGGAACCTCTGTTATGTAAAGTATGAACAGAGTTTGAAACATCCAATGAATTTTGGAAAGGAAAAGAATTTTGGCATAAACCAGATATCTTGCTGATCAGGCAAAGATACCAATAAGTAACCTTTTCTACTGTAGATGGATGAATTCCTCACCGGTCATCACCCTGGCCGCATTAGGACCTCGCGCTAGACCGTTACCCGGCCCCTCACGCGTTGATGGACTGCCACCCAGCCACTTACACATTCATAGACCGTACCCCGGCCTGTCGCTTATGCCGACTCAATTAGATGGGTTTACTTCCCGAACGTTGGGCAAGTAATCAATTCATTTACCAAAACTGCAACCTCGTTGCGAATATAAAATACACCACAGAGCCGGATTCCCCAGGTTTTGAGCGAGTATTTAAATCCCCTTAAAAAGGAAGATCTTAAATATAAAAATGAGTTTTGGGATCCGCTCTGACTTTAAAAATCATTTTGAAGACTCGAAAACACTTTAAAGAGTGTTTGGAGTAAAGCTGATTTAATGAAGTAAATCAGTCCCCAGAATATTTAGAAAATGACTGAATATTATTATTTAAATAATATTCCCATAAAGAATAATCTTTATAAAAATAATTGAAGTAGAAGTATTAAAACTTATACTTGAAACGAGTATTAAATAACCAAAGATATACTTATATGAAAGTATTATCTTTATTTGAATAATCGAAAATAAGTTTGATTATTAACACCTTATTCTTTAATAAAATAAAGAATATATTTCAGCAAATAATCGGAGTCATAGATCCTCAAATGAATATTCAAATAATATTCATTAAATAATATAAACTGAGTCATAAGCCTTCGAATGAATATTCAAATAATATTCAATATTAAAATAAAGCTAAAGTTATCGAATAAACCTTATTCGATTAATAGTTTGGAAAACTATAACCATATATATATATATAAATATATATATATATATATCCATATCCACATATACAAGATTACTCGGGATCCTCGACTCCCGGTTTTTAGAAAATATTTTCACCTTTTGGGTCCCTATACTAAGGGTATATGCAAGTTACCGCTATTCTCTAGCATAGGTATTATCAACTGAACCAACAGATATATATTTCAAGAATATGAAACAGGCATGCATATATACCATATCACATGCTACAATATATCGCAAGAATTTGCTAAATAACCAATATGCATTTATCGCAAGATCATGCATATACAAATGTATACATCACAACAACAGTATAACGGATAGAATACTTGCCTGAGCGACTGGGGGTTACGAATGGCTCGGGACGAGTCTGGTAACCTATAAACAACAAGTAAGTTGGAATTAAACCAAAGTCACTTGTAAATCTATACTTTAACTAACTTAGACTCTAACGCTTGTTTTGCGCTCACTGATTCGCTTAAGTCACTCGGGTACCCTCGGCTCCACCATTTTTAATAATTTAACCTTTACGAGTTCTAAGGCGATTCCTTCGCGAGTGTCTTACCAATTGCCTAACACACTTACCATAAATGTTTCATGCATTAATTAACCCTTTTTGGTCTTTAACCTATGTTTCAAAGTAAGGCGAGGGGAAAAGTTTCGTTCGCGAAACGCCGTTACTTGAAATGGTCGTTTCTCCTAAACCGTGCATCGGAATCGAACGAACTACATATCAAAACGAAGCTCGTAACATGAGCTATCTAAACATGGCAATGGTCATAATCTAGCAGGGGGTTCTCGGGTCCTAATGTTATGCACAAAAACAGTCTAAAGAAAATCAGACGTTACGACGGCTATGTTTACGCGATTTCCCAAATTTAAACCATTCAAAAACCATCACAATTCAACCTCAAATCAATCATACAACCAACATCCATCCAAACCACATCATAACAGCCCCAACCAATTCAAGTTTAACATTCATACTTATGCCTAAGCTTAACTTTAACCATACTTAAGTTCTTTTAATCAAAACAACAACATTTACCAATCCAACAACATCCCAAAACTCACTAATCTCTACATACACAACCATCAAGCCTCTCATGAACTAAAATACTCATATTATGCTCTTAACATTCAATAACAAAGCTTGGTTAAGAGATTATACCTTCCTTGAAGCTTTTTAACACAACACAAGAGCTTTGAATGCCTAAAGAACCTTGATCCTTGCTTGTATAACCTTAATCTTTCATAAAAATTCAAGAAAACTAAAGTTATTTCTTGAAGGTTACTATTCACCATCTTCTTCCTTGATTTATAGAAAAAGATTGGCTTGGAATTAGAAGCTTAAACTTATAGGAAGTATGTAACTATCCATGGGGAAGCTTAGATAATTACCTTGCTAAATAGTAAGTGGTGGAGCTTGGATCTTCAAATTTTAAGAAATGGGCCGAGAGCTAGCTTGGGAAGAAAGAGATTTTTGTGTTTTGTTTGATGAAAATGAAATGATTTGCTTGGTTGGTTGATTTTTGTGTTGTTTTTGGTTAATGACTTAATTAACCTTGATTTTGTGTGGTTATAATTCAACCACACTTCCTTCCCTTCTATGTCATGCTTCTGTCACCTTGCACATGTCATTATGCTCCCACTTGTCCACACCTTGTGGTTTGATGATGTCACAATCCCTGGCTTCTTGTACAAGCTTGTCTCTTGGTCACTTATTTGTTTTACGGTTCGCTTATCTTTCGTTCTCGTTTATCGTTTGAGGGATCATACCCGGGACCTTATTACTTAGGTTCCCTTAACCTTTCTCAATATATTATATTCCTTTTATGATCCTCTCCTATAATCCTTTAATTTAAATCCTTTTTATCCTGTTACCTTATACTCAATTCTCTCCGTATCTTGTGGATTTCCGGGAAAAATCAAAGTGTTCGGAATTGGATTCTGACGATCTTTACATACACTTATATACCACATAGAGTACTAATAATATCCCATAAGATCAATAACAGAACCCCTACATAGCGTGGCATGAAAAGTTTTCTCGTTCAGCAAAAACACTATTCATAAGGGTTTCAAAATTTCTCAAAAATTGGGGTTATTACATTAATTGTTAGTCCCTTAACAATATAGCAAGAATTACAGAAGGGGGGTTGAATGGAATTCTTGAACCTTTTTCTTAAAATAAAAATGTTCAAACTCGAATATAAATATAAGTGTATTGATTAGCACAATGCGGAATAAAACTTAAGTGAATCAAAATGCAAGTAATTTAAAAACAAGAGTCTTTAAAAACTTTCTGGTGGATTTAAACAATTCCACCAGAGATATATATTATATCGAGAGAACTCTGTGTGCAAAAATGCCTACAGATGCTTACAAATATGAACTACTGAGAATATAGAGAAATGCTAATAATTATGCTTACAAATGTTTCTCACTTTTTGTATTTCAGATGTTAGTTTCTATTTGCTACTTCTTGATTTATATATTACCAAGATTACAAAGTCAAAAGACAGGATCATTGTAAAAACTATCGGGTCTAATGCTTTGTTACTTTGTTCTCTATTACCCAGTTAATAGACTTCCTCATTCCATTTGCATATACTTTGACGCATGTGACCAGTTGTCACTGTCAACTGATATTTGAATTCTTTATCCGTTGAGTACATGATCATCCGTCGACTTTATGATCATCCATTGATGGCTTCATTGATCATCCGTCGACTGCTATATTAAACATCCGTTGATAGCTATTTGATCATCCATCGATGGCTTTGTTAATCATCCGTCGGTAGCTATTTTGGCACTTGACTTCAATTCATTTATGAAGAATTACAAGACATCATCTATTTACAATTAATCAACCTATTCTGCATATCTAGTTAAAGTCAACATGACTTATATGCTACTACAAAATCTTTACAAAGGTGTATGCAGAAATGTGCTACAGACTCATTATTACATAAACTACTCACTCGATGGATAATAAGTCATCATCCGTCGGGACTATAATTCTTATTCGTCGAGTGCTACAGTATTTCACTAAGTAAAATCTACTTAAGTGTTTTGTTTGTAATCATCAATTACACAACATATGCACAACAATCTCCCTCAATTTATGTCTACTGGAATTGTAGCCATAAATTAAGAGATACTTGATGATAACAAAACACCCTAAACATACAGCTTTAAAGAAAAGTAGATAATACTGAAAAGTGCTTCAATTAATCAAAATGTACAAAGTTTAGCTCACAGTCATTTTTAAGATGCTGCTCTAGCCTGAGCAGATTTTTCTAGTTTCTTGAAGGTCTGGATCTTCTTCCAAGCTTTCTGTTATTTTCATCAATCTGATTTTGGAGCTGCCTGTGGAATTCCAGTTCATCAGATTCTGAGAGATTTAGCTTTTCTTGCATTTCCAAGAGAGTTTCATTGCTGGAGATGCTCAATTGGTCTTCTAATCTGAAGAATCTTCTCACCCCTTTGTCATCTATGAACTTCATCAGCCAGTAGGGCCTTAGATGCACTCTTCTCCCTGTGTATGGGATGATAAGAGTCTTTGGGGGTGTATCTTTAGCTCTAACACTCCTTAGTTCTTCAATCTTCTTCAATACTAGTCTTCTTGTAGTGATATTGAACCCAAAGTTCTTCTTGAAGGATGAATAAACTTTAATCAGTACAGCTTGGCTCTCTTGAAGAATCCTGTGAAGTGGCCACTGAATCTCCTTTCCTCCCTTGTACTTGAAAACTAACCTTTCAGGTAGATTCTTGTAGGCATCAATCCCTCTCACTTCTTCTAGTTCATCCAGATAGAGGTTTAGATCAGAAAATTATTTGATGTCACACAAGTACAAGTAGTCTCCCTTATTGACTTTGGGCTGAGCTTTAACTACAGACTTGGATTTTAGAGGTGATAGTTTCACTTTCTTGACTGCTCTTGACTTTATCCTTTTTGGCTTGCTAAGGATTGGTAGATTGAAGTCTGGAATTGGTATGTTCTCCCATTCTATTGGCTCATCCTTGGGCACAATAGGTTCACCATGAATATTCCTATAGGGATCCACCACCTTTATGTCTTCAAATACCACAGAGGGCTTTGATGCTAGAGTTGTAGCTGGTGTGGATTCCTTAGGAAATTAATCTTCCAATTCCTTGTTAACAATATCCAGTTTCCTTTTAGTTCTTTTAGCCTATTGCTTCTTTCTTATAGATTTCTTCTGTTCTTCAACTTGCTTCCTTGATTCAGTTGCTTCTGATGGTTGAGAGGGAATTTGTTGTGATGAATTTACAGCATGTAGCTTGGCCAAGATAGCAATCTGCTCTATCTTTTGTTTAGCCTTTTTAGCATCTAGAGCAGCCTACTTCTTCTCCTACTTCAATCTAGCTTTTTCTTCTCTCTTTGCTTGAGCAAATTGAGGGTGTCCAGCCACCACACAAATTTCTTTCCCATTTCTGAAAATCTTAGCAATCCTCATTTTAGAAACTGAATCAGTTGGATCTTTATAGAAGACAATTGATCTTGATAGAAGCTTCTTCTCATCAGGCTTGGGTGTCTCATACACAGTGTCCAAGGGGTTCTTCAAGGATGATTTTGAGTAGTTTGCCCTTGGTTTAAGAATCATTTCAGCCTTTGGAGACTTGATGCAGGAAGATTGTCCTCTTTCCAGATAGTTCATGCTCATCTCATTCACACTAATTTGCTTGACTTGAGAGTGATGGATGGCTGACTTAACTGGCTCCTTGAAAAGTTTAAACTTTTTCTGTATCTCCTTATCAATCTTCTTCCAGTTGACCAAACTTAACTGTTCTTTCTCAACAACTTTCAAGTTAGCTGCTGCTGCTTGAATCAGATCTATACCATCTGCAACTGGTGGCTTTGAGACAGTAATTGGAGGCACAATTACTTTATAGATCTGTATCTAAAGTTTTTCCCCCTCACTTGGTCCTTTCTCCCTTTTTGTTATCATCAAGTTGAGGAGTCAAGCCTTGTGCTTTAGCAAGTTGCATTAGAAAACTGGTCTGAGACTGTTGATTTTGAAGAATGGTGGCCACAGAGTTTTCAATAACTTGAACTCTGTCCTCCAATTTGGCCAGCTTCTTTTTAGCATCTGATTCTCTTCTCAGTCTCAGGAGCAGATCCTGCATGGTACCATAGGGCATTATTGAATCCAGCTTCTCAGAATTGTAGGTCTTCAAGTCAGCTATATCCTTTTTGAGTTCATCCACACTCAGATTCTGTCTTAATTGTTGTAGCTTCATGAGATGTAGAGAATCTAAGTGGGCTTGAAGAATAGCCTTGGTACCAGCATTTGAGGTATTCTGAATGGCCTTTCGAATAGACATGATTTGTTTGACTAAGGATACATTGAATTATCCTAGTGTAGACTCCTTTGTCAATGCCCGTTCAGGTAGATCTGGAATGGAACTTGGGTCCTCATCACCCCCTAAGTTCATGCTTCCATCAAATAAAATAGAGTCATCATCATTAGAATTTACTCCAAATTCTTCAGATGGCTCACCAGCTGTAGAAGGCATTAAATTGACAGCAGCTTTATCCCTTTGTAGAGATTCTGAAGTATGTACTAGATTTAAAGTCTTCTCTGCCTCCTCATTGCCCTGTGCAGCCAACAGTTGATAGGCTGACACAGGATGAGTAAAAGTATCAGCATCCAAGGAAATGTTATCAATTACAGCTTTGTAATGTTGCTGAAATTGTCTTTCCTTTTCTGCATCATCCACAATCATTGACTCATGAGCAATGGCTGGATCCACCCTTATATCCTCTGTACCTGCTTTTCTCTCATGTTCTCTCTTTTGTTGCATCAGGGTCTCACCCTGGCTCCCCACCCTCACACCCTCACCTTCACCTACTAAGGTGGGACTCGTCTCACTCCCTTCTGCCAATTCTGAAGAAATGGATTGCAGATTTTCACTCATTTCCTCTCCTTTTTCCTGGGAGCAACCCAGCCTCTCACTCAAGACACTCTACTCTCTCAATCCTAAGAGTGACTGTACAACCACTAAATCTTCTGCACTTGAAATAATTGAAGTTTGAAGTTGTGCAGAGATACTCGACGGATGAGTGATATCCATCGAGTGAGTGGTTTTGCTATCCGACAGATAACTGCTGTTAGGCTTATCCGTCGGGATACAATCACTACTCGACGGCTGAGCAATATCCGTCGAGAGAGTTGAATTGAATGAGGTGGGAAGAGAAACTATTATTGACTCTATACTGATTGAAGAAATTTTAGGCACAGATGACACAACAGTTTCTGAAAGAATTGGCAAGTGAGCCAACAAATCATCTAAAAAGATGATGCTCACTTGCACTGGATTTTGGCTTCCCCAACAGAGTTAAAGAAGGGGAATCGGGAATTAATGTGTTTATCATATCCACATCCAGAGAATTTGTTGGTGAGTATGGTGTTTGAGGTGCTTCTATAATTAGAGATTTTCGCTGTGACTCCATATTTATTGGAGCCACATCAAACTGAACTTGAGAAGGTGCAGTGACTGTGTCTTTAGCACCAGTTTGCACTGTGTGTGTATCCTGTGCATCCCCAGAGGTTTTAGATTTCTTCTTTCTTGTATAAGTTTGGGGTGAGCTTGTGACCCTAACCCTCTTGGCATGTGCTCTTGGTTGAGAGCTTTGTTCAATAACTACATCCTTTTGGGAGGATGCAGCTAGAAGTGAGCTTTTATCCTTTTTAAGCACTGCAGTTTGTTGGGAAACTGCAGTGTGGCTAGGCTGGGATTCACTCAACTCTCCAACCTTATTCTTGGGGTTTCTTTTATGTTCACCCCTTCCCTCACCTAACTTACCCTCCTTCACACTCCCCTCTTTGGCTTTGGTGGATTTTTCAACTGGCATCTTTTGAGAGATACCAGAGGGGGTTTTCAGCTTTGGTAGGCAACTGTTTGGTCATTGGTATAGTTGCCATATCTACTCCTGAACTCAAAGAAATTGTGGAGGTTGGAATAGTTGTAGGGATGGATGAACTTACCTTACTTACCTGAGGTGCCTGCATTACAGGAAAGTAGAACATTGGTACATCCTTTTGATGATTGGCCCTTTTCAAATCTGCAATGAGCCTTCTCTCTTGCACCCAACAATCCAGTTTGTTGTTAGGCTTCTCAAGCACAATCTCTTCACAGAGGTGGTTAGCCAGTAACATAAGAAATCTAGCATAATACACATTCTTACCTCTTTTAGCTAACTCACCTAATTTAAAACCTAACTCAAACAAGACAAGGTCACTGAAATTATAAAATTTATCTGTAACTAGAATATATAGCATGTTAAGCATGATAATATTCACTGAATCAAAATTACTGATCTTTCCTGATAAAACCTTTGTAACCACATCACACAAGAAACTCCACTCCTTCCTAAGACCCATTCTCCTAATATCACTCAGTTTAGAAGTAGGAAGTGCATAGTGTATGGAATTAAGCATATTTATGATATCAGTGTCATTGTGTGGCGAAGTTACATTGTTATCAGGAATTTTGAAACATGCTTTTATCACATCACTATTGATACAGAATTCTTTACCTTTGATGGTTAGAGTGATGGTCTTATCAGTAGAGTTGTAGGTAGCAGTGGTCCACATCTCTTCAACAACTTCACAGAAGATTGTGGGTGATTCCAGCATGGCATAATTGAGCTTGCAATTCTTCACAAAGTCCATCATCTTGTGATAGTCATCCGATTGCTGAATACCCTTGTTAACTAATGCAGTGAAATTGTTCTTCTCATAAATGAACTTGAGACATAATCTTTACAACATGTGCCATTGTTTAGAGAATAAAAGCTTGAAGAGAAGGAGAGTAAGTTCTTGAGAGAGAATGAAATTAGAGCAGTTGAATTTGAGAATGATAAAAGAAAACAATTGCAATGAAATAAGATTTTATACTATCTCAAAAATAACTGATAAAAATAATAAAGTAAAATAAATTAACCAATAGAAATTGCCTAAAATAGCCGTTTAAAAATAAACTGTAAAAATTCCACCCATTATCCGTCATGTAATGCTTACAAACTGTAAGTATACTCGATGGATAATATACAGGGAATTACCGGCTGAGATTAAGACAATTCGACGGATGAGGATAAACTGTTATCCGTCGAGACATAAAATATTCCAGAAAAGTAATTGATTTTTTTATTAGCATATTGTGTGTCGACGGATGACCAAACTCGATGGATAAGGGTCATCCGTCGAGATGTAAATTTTGACTTACCAAAATTTCATCCAGGACTGAAAAATCAATTAAATTTCTGGCTGCATATCAACTTGCAAAATAACTCAGATAGATTTAAGAGTAATTAAGCATACCTAACTCATTTACCAACCTTGAAAAGGTGGATTCATCCAGTGGCTTGGTAAAGATATCTTGTTAGATATATTTGATAATGTCATGGCTAATATGTTTTATGTTTAGCTTTCAGATCTTACTTGAACAGGATAAATCAGTACTTAACTGTTGATCAGTACTTATACTGGAAGTCAGGACTTAAGGATATCAGTACTTATGTTATCAGGAGATAATCATCAGAAGATAGATATCAGAACTTAAGTGCTGAAGGACAATCAGATAAGGACAGTAGCTGATTAAAGGAAAGAAGATCAAGATAAACATAAGAAGAGATATGCATGAAGAAGGAATTCTGTAAAGAATGGAATACTTGGAAGAAAAGATATCTGATTGATATATTTTAGGAAGCAGAATTATATTCCATATCAATTAGCGATTATCTTATAACTGTGTAGTATATAAACACATATATAGGGTTTACACTATAAGTGTTATCATTATTAGAAAAGATTATTCATTGTGTTAGGAATATATGTGCATTAGTTTGATGATATGTTTAACAAAATACTTAAGTAGAAATTTAGTGTCAGTAGCCTCAACGGATAAGACCACTTTGGCTATCCGTTGATGGTGTAGCTTTACTTAGAAATAAGTCTAGTATTGTAGCATATTTCAGTCTCTGTATTTAAAATGTAATTCTTAAAAGTTGAGAGAAACTATAAGTCATGTTGACTACTAGATGATATGCAGATAGGAAGGCCAATTGTAAATATTTCATGCCTTGTAATTTTGTATAAATGAAGTGGTATCAACGGATGACTTAAAGACCTTCAGCGGATGAGAAGCTAAGCTTCAACGGATGTCTCTAAAGCTTCAACGGATAACATCCTTCAACGGATGAGAGCATCAACGGATAAATGCATCAACGGATGAAAGCTTCAACGGATAACATCCTTCAACGGATGAAGTCATTAACGGATGAAAGCTTCAACGGATGTTCTGCTAATTAGCCGTTGATAAGTGGTAGTTGTACCTACAGACAGAGGCACATGGGTTGACAGAGAAAACTGAGATGTGGCAGCCGAATTTCAGGATCAACAGAAAAAGCAGCCGTTCTTCTTTAGTACAAAGATGCAATAGTCAACAAAGTACTGGAGTGAACAGGAAAAGAAGCAAGTGAAGAACTTATTTTACTATTGTAATTTTATATTGTTTTTCACTTGTACACTTGGTAATATATAAACCAAGAAGAAGCTAGTAATTAGAGAGAGATTTTTCCAGAGCTGTTAAGAAATATCTTGAGAGAAAATTCATCTAGTTTGTACTAGGATGCAGCTGTGATCAACATTGTTGAACACAGATTTTCTAATATACCATCTCTGGTGGAACAACAAATCCACCAGAAAAGTTTTTAAAGTTTGTTGTGTTCTTTACATTTTGTGTTTGAATATATATCTGTCTGCATTAGCTCAAAGCAATTCATACACTTGTTCATCTAGAACACACTGCTTTAATAAACTTCTCAAAACCTGAAAAAGTTTTGAGATTTACATTCAACCCCCCTTCTGTAAATCTCATTGTTAGTCCTCTAGGAATAACAATTGGTATCAGAGCAAGCTCTTGACACACAAAGAGTTTAAAGATCTTGGAATCTAACAAAGATGAGTAAGAAGGATATTGGAGTAAAGATCCCAGTTCTTGACAAAGACAGTTATCACCACTGGAAGGTGAAAATGCACCTTCATCTACTCTCCCAAGATGAAGGTTATGTAAACTGCATTGAGAATGGTCCTCACATTCCCCACAAAGTAGCCACAGGTGCTACGGCCACAATTGCTGTTGGTCAATCCATTCCAAAACCTAGAGCAGAATGGACAATGGAAGACACAGAAGAAGTCCACAAGGATAAGAAGGCTATGAACATTTTGTTTAATGGTCTTGACAAGGATATGTTTGATAATGTGATAAATTGTTCAACTGCCAAAGAGGTTTGGGACACAGTTCAGTTGCTGTGTGAAGGTACAGAACAAGTAAAAGAGAACAAAATGCAGCTTCTCATTCAACAGTATGAGTACTTTCATTTTGAAGAGAATGAATCTTTAAATGACACATTTAATAGATTCCAAAAGCTGTTGAATGGACTGAAGCTGTATGGTAGAGTGTACCAGGTGAAGGATTCAAATCTTAAAATTTTGAGATCCTTACCAAAGGAATGGAAACCCATGACTGTTTCCTTAAGAAACTCTCAGGATTATAAGGACTTTACTCTTGAAAGATTATATGGAATCTTGAAGACTTATGAACTAGAGTTGGAACAGGATGAGGTATTGGAGAGGGGGAGAAAGAAAGGAGGTTCAGTTGCATTGGTAGCTGAAAATGAGAAAGAATGCAGAAAAGAAACTGTGAGATCTACATCAAGCTCCAAAGATGGTGTAAGAAATCCAGAATCAGACAAGGGTAAAGAGCAAGTTGCTGAAAATGAAGACAACTCCAGTCAAGATGACTCTGATGGTATTGATGAGCATCTTGCATTTCTGTCCAGGAGATTTGCAAAGATGAAGTTCAGGAAAAACACTAGAGCCACTAAACCCTATAAGAACATGGTGGACAAATCCAAGTTCAAGTGTTTTAATTGTGGTATAAGTGGACACTTTGCAAGTGAGTGCAGAAAGCCAACCTCTGAAAAGAAGAAATTTGAACAAGTAGATTACAAAAAGAAATATTTTGATCTACTCAAATAGAAGGAAAGGGCTTTCATTACTCAAGAAAAGGACTGGGCAGCTGATGGAGATGAAGAGGATGAAGATGTGGATTATGTCAACCTTGCTCTCATGGCTGATTCTGAAGAAAACGAAGTTAGTTCATCAAGCAATCAGGTAATCACTACTGATTTAACACAGCTTACTAAAGAAGAGTGCAATGATGCTTTCAATGACATGTCTACTGAATTGTATCATTTGCGTGTGTCTCTTAAATCTCTTGCTAAAGAAAATAGTAGGATCAAAGAGAACAATCTGTTTTTAAGTAATAGAAATACTGTGTTAGAAAATAAGTTGATTGACCTAGAGAAAACCAAATTGCATTGTATATCTGTTGAAAATGAACTAGCTGAATCTGTTAAGAAAGTAGAAATACTTTCCAATCAATTAGAGAAAGAGCAAGAGGTGATTAAAGCCTGGAAAACATCTAGGGATGTAAGTGCTCAAATTGCCAAAGTCCAAGGAATTGAATCATTCTGTGAAACTGCCTGGGATAAAAATAAAAAGAAGCTGGAATTAATTGATGGACTGTCAACGGATGTGGAATCAACGGATGATGAAAGTTATCCGTTGAAGGAAGAAAAGGAACATCCGTTGAAGGTTCCTCAATTAAAACAGGCAGATGTTTCTAAAAGAGAAAATCTAAAGAAACTCAACAAAAAGTTTGGTTCAACTTCAAAGAACTTTGTCAAAGAAGGAGCAAGCACATCCAAAGATGTCAGAAAGGTGAATGTAGGGCACATGACCTTAGAACAGTTAAACAATAGGCTCAAGATGGTTGAGGATAAAAAGGAATCCAAAAGGAAATCCAACAGAAATGGGAAGGTAGGAGTTAACAAACATAACAATTACACACCTGACAAGTATGCTCCTAGAAAAAGCTGTGTGCATTGTAGTAGTGTTAATCATCTATCTGCTAACTGTAAATCTATTAAGAAATCTCCCATAACTGTACCCTCTTCCATGCCTAACATGTCTGTATCACCTCTACATGCTATGCCTGTTATGTCTCAACAAAATCCTTATGCACATTTTGCAAACATGCCATATTTTAACAATCCTTATCTTGCTGCATTCAGTATGCCTCAAATGCCATACAATATGCCAATGTGGAATAACATGTATGCACAATCCATGCCTAATAATTCTATAAATGTGATGGATAATGTTGTGACTAACCCTACACCTCAACCAACCACATCTAAGACCAAGGTTGACTCAAACTCACCTAAGTCTAAAGATGCAGGAGGAATGAAGTCTAGGAGAAAGGCTAACAAGAATGGACCCAAGGAAACTTGGGTACCAAAATCAAATTGATTGATTTTGTGGTGTGCAGGAAAATAGAAGAAATCTATGGTACTTGGACAGTGGCTGTTCAAGACACATGACTGGAGATTTCTCCCTGCTCACAGAGTTTAAAGAGAGAGCTGGCCCCAGCATAACCTTTGGAGATGACAGCAAAGGGTTTACTATGGGATATGGCTTGATTTCAACAAGGAATGTCATCATTGAAGAAGTTGCATTAGTTGATGGTCTCAAGCACAACTTACTGAGTATCAGTCAACTATGTGATAGAGGGAATACAGTTTCCTTCAATTCTGAAGCCTGTGTTGTCACTAGTAAGGAAGACAATAAAGTGGTTCTAACTGGAGTTAGAAAAGGAAATGTGTACTTAGCTGACTTCAACTCTACAGATGCAGAATCTATTACTTGTCTCTTCAGCAAAGCAAGTTCAGTTGAGAGTTGGCTATGGCACAAGAAGCTATCCCATTTGAATTTCAAAACAATGAATGATCTAGTCAAAAAGGACTTAGTAAGAGGAATTCCTCTTGTTGAATTCTCAAGGGATGGTCTGTGTGATGCTTGTCAGAAAGGCAAACAAAGGAAAGCATCATTTCAGAAGAAGCTTGAAACAACAATTGATGAACCATTACAGCTGCTACATATGGATTTGTTTGGACCAGTCAATGTATTGTCAATAGCAAGAAAAAGATATTGCTTAGTGATTGTAGATGATTTCTCTAAGTTCTCATGGGTCTGTTTTCTTGGATCAAAGGATGAAGCAAGTGAAATCATTATCAATCACATCAGGCAAGTCAACAATCATCCTGACTTAAAGGTTAGAAATATCAGGAGTGACAATGGAACTGAGTTCAAGAATTTGACATTAAGGCTGTTCTGTGAAGAAAATGGAATCATGCATGAGTTCTCAGCTCCAAGAACACCTCAGCAAAATGGGGTTGTTGAAAGAAAGAACAGATCTTTAATTGAAGCTGCCAGAACAATGCTTGAAGAATCAAAGTTACCAACATATTTCTGGGCTGAAGCTGTTAATTGTGCCTGCTTCACTCAGAATATTTCTTTGATCAATCAAGCTAAAGGCATGACTCCTTATCAGTTGTTCAAGAGAAGAAAACCAACTCTAAACTTTCTTCATGTCTTTGGATGTAAATGCTTTATACTGAGGAATCAATCTGACCATAAAGGGAAGTTTGATGCAAAGGCTGATGAAGGAATATTTGTTGGTTATTCAGCTGGAAAATCTTATAGGGTCTACAATCTAAGAACCAACATTGTTATGGAATCTGTGCATGTTGTGTTTGATGATAAAAAGATTGATGGACTAACAGATGAGGGACATAATGAGAGACTCAAATTTGACAATATTGAGATATATTGTGATGATAGTGAAGAGGAGACTGATGGAGATGACACTTCAAAAGGGATTCAAAACATGCCCCTGGATAATGCACAAAATACTGCATCCATTGATAGAAGCAATGCAGTATCCGTTGAAAGACATAGTGCACCATCCGTTGAAGTACAAAATGAAGCATCCGTTGATCATAGTTCATCAACGGATAATCGATTTACATCATCAGTTGATAGAACTCCAAGTTCCCTGCAAAGGACCAACAACTCAGGGGGAGTTTCAACTAGTCAACACTCTGTCTCACATCATGACAATACTGAGGCCACCTCATCTAGAGCACATCTTCCACCACAAAGGAAATGGACCAAGAATCATCCCTTTGAACTGATCATTGGTGATGCATCATCTAAAGTGCAAACAAGAAGAGCTACTCAAGATGAATGTCTGTACAGTAGTTTTCTATCTCAGGAGGAACCTAAGAAAGTGGAAGAAGCTCTATTGGATCCAGATTGGATATTAGCTATGCAGGAAGAGCTAAACCAATTTGAGAGAAACCAAGTTTGGAAGCTGGTACCCAAACCAAAGAACAAGAGTCCTATTGACACAAAGTGGGTATTCAGAAACAAGATGGATGAAAATGGCATTATCATAAAGAATAAAGCCAGACTGGTTGCTAAAGGCTATTCTCAGCAAGAGGGAATAGATTTTGATGAAACATATGCTCCTGTTGCAAGACTTGAAGCCATCAGAATATTTCTAGCCCATGCAGCCCATGCCAATTTCAAAGTCTATCAAATGGATGTCAAGAGTGCATTTCTAAATGGGAAATTAGAGGAAGAAGTCTATGTAAGTCAACCTCCAGGATTTGAAGATCCAAATTTTCCAGACTATGTGTATTATCTGTTGAAAGCACTCTATGGACTGAAGCAAGCACCTAGAGCCTGGTATGAAACCTTATCAAAATTTCTTTTGGAGAATCACTTCACTAGAGGTACTGTTGATAAAACTCTCTTCTTTAGGGATGTTAATGGCTCTAGTATACTTGTTCAAATTTATGTAGATGACATAATATTTGGCTCTATAGATGATAAACTTTGCAAAAAGTTTGCTAAGCTAATGCAAAGTAAATATGAAATGAGCCTAATGGGAGAACTAACCTATTTTCTTGGTTTACAAGTTAAACAAGTTAGTGATGGAATTTTCATTAGTCAAACTAAATATATTTATGATCTTTTAAAGAAGTTTGACTTAATGGAATGCTCATCTGCAAAAACTCCCATGGCCACTGCCACCAAACTTGAATTAAATAAGACTGAAAGGTCTGTGGACATTACAAGTTATAGAGGCATGGTTGGTTCACTTTTATATTTAACTGCTAGCAGACCAGATATAATGTTTGCTACATGTCTGTGTGCTAGATTTCAAGCTGATCCTAGGGAGTCTCACTTAATTGCTATCAAGAGAATTTTCAGATATCTCAAGGGTACACCAAATTTAGGAATTTCGTATCCTAGAGAATCTGGCTTTGATCTAATTGGTTATTCAGATGCAGACTATGCAGGTTGCAAAATAGACAGGAAAAGTACAACAGGCTCCTGCCAATTCCTGGGAAACAAGCTTGTATCATGGTTTAGCAAAAAGCAAAATTCAGTCTCTACTTCTACAGCTGAGGCTGAATACATTGCTGCTGGAAGTTGTTGTTCTCAAATGTTATGGATGAGGAATCAACTCCTTGATTATGGACTTCATGTTGATAGAATACCTATCTTTTGTGACAACACAAGTGCCATAGCCATAACAGAGAATCCTGTACAGCACTCAAGGACCAAGCACATTGATATCAAGTACCACTTCATTAGGGAGCATGTCATGAATGGTACAGTGGAACTACATTTTGTTCCAAGTGAACAACAAATTGCTGACATATTTACCAAGCCACTTGATGAATCAACATTCACAAGATTGGTAAGTGAGCTAGGTATGCTTAATTACTCTTAAAATTCATGTCTTCTTTGCAATTTGATGAGAAGCCTGAAATATATTAGTTGCTAGAACAAATTTGACTTTTAACAAAGTTTATTCCATCAACGGATGTTCCCTATCCGTTGAAAGTCAAAATTGCTCTATCAACGGATATTCATTATCCGTTGAAAGACAAGTATATCTCTGGAACTTTTATCCGTCAACGGATAAAGCTGAAGTACCTTTCAACGGATGACAATTTACATTATCCGTTGAAATGTCACATCAGACGTTTGAGGTGTTTCACAGCCGTTGATTCTATTTTCTTAACCGTTGATACCATACATACATCTGTATGTATTGGTTTTAAAGGTAGTTATTAGAATACTTACAGTTTATTCTTAAACGGCTGAAATTCACTAACACCTACTTATAGATTAATCCTTTATTTATTTCTTTTTCTTTGAAAGCATATAAGCCCTTCTGATTGTTCATTATTACTTTACGCTTTCTTAGAATTTCAAGCATTTACCATTTTCTCTCTGCAAAACCTTCAAGTTATTCTCTGCAATTTCTACTCACAACAATGGCACCAGTCGTGAAGATTATGTCTCAATCTGGGTTCATCTACGAGAAGAACAATTTCATAGCTCTGGTAGAAAAGAATGAAGCCCACTCAGATTATCAGAAAATGATGGACTTCATCAAAAACTGTAAACTTAGCTATGCAATGCTGGAAGCCCCAACGATTTTCTGTGAAGTAGTTGAGGAGATTTGGACAACTGCTGAGTTCAACTCCATGGATATGACTATCTCCTTCACTCTCAAAGGTAAAAATCACTGTATTAACTGTGATGACTTACAAGCATGTTTTAAATTACCTGAGAACAATGCCATGACACCACACACTGATGGTGATGTATCCAGCATGTTAGATTCCATAGGTTACTCTCTTAACTCTGCTAATTTAGGGGGTATTAGACGAAAAGGCCTTAGGAAAGAATGGAGTTTTCTTGGGGATGCCTTCATAAAGGTTTTCTCTGGGAAAATTAGTAATTTTGATGCCATAACTTCATCTCTTGTTAATATGTTCTATATGCTTGTTTCTGATAGGTACTTTAACTTTAGCAACTATGTGATGCTAGAATTAGGTACTAGATTAGGTAACAAAGCTAATAGACCTAATAACATCTATTATGCTAGATTCTTTATGTTATTGGCTAACCATGTTGCTGAAGGTTTAGTCATAATCAATGAGAATAATAAACTCAAGTGCTGGGCACAAGAGAAAAGAGTTCTTGCAGACTTGAAGAGAATGGATCTAAACAGCAGTGTGCAATTGGTATATTTACCAATCATGAATGCACCCCAGGTAGGTGAGGTAATTGCTTCTACAACTCCTACTTCTTCCAACCCCTCTATTTCTTTATCTTCTAGTGTGGCCATGAAATCTGTGTCAATGCCCCAACAGATTTCTACCAAGGTCACCAAATCTAAACTTTCAAAATCCAAGACAAAGAAAACCACCTCTGTTGTTTCTCAAAAGACAACAGTTGTAACAACAACCATTAACCCTGAGGGAAGTGAACAGGGTGTGAGTGGTGAGGGGAGGGGTGAACATCAAAGAAACCCCCAGGATAAGGAAGGAGAGTTGAGTGCTTCCCAAGCTAGCCAAGCCCCAGTTTCTCAAAAAGCTGTGGTGGTTGAAAAGGTTTCTAGCACATCCCTAGTAGCATCCTCCCAAAAGGATGTTACTATTGAAAAGAGTTCCCAACCAGGAACACAGAACAAAAGAGGGAGGGACACTAAAGCCAAACACTCACCTACAAAAGCTTTTATTAGAAGGAAGAAGGCTAGAACCCAATCTTCTACACAGGGTGCACACACTGCACAGATACATCCATCTGTCTCTGTGCCTTCTCAAACTCAGTTTGATGTGACTCCAATAAATGTGGAGTCACAGCCCCATTCTCTCACAATAACTACACATCAATCACCAAATACTTCTTCACCATCTCTGGATGTGGATATGTTATTCCCATCAATTCCTGATTCTCCCTCTTTACAACTCAGGGAGGAGCCCCACTCAAATACAGGTGATCATCATCTTTTAGATGATTTGTTGGATCACCCGCAAATTCTTTCAGATATAATTGAAGGATCTGTATCAACACATATCAAATCAATCTATACAGATTCAACAATTATATCACTTTCAATTTCATCTTCTTTTCCTTCTTCAACGGATATCACTCATCCGTTGACAAGTGGTTGCTCTTCAACGGATAAGCTTAACAGCAGTTATCCGTTGATAACAACAGTTTCAACTTCAACGGATATTCCACATCCGTTGATAGTCTCTACACAAATCACTGAAATGATTCCAAGTGTAGAAGACATGAATACTGTGCAATCACTTTTAGGATTGAGGGCAGGGAGTGAAAATTTGAGTGAGAGGCTGGGTTGCTCCCAGGCAAAAGGAGAGATTGAGAGCACAAAAATGCATGCTATTTCTTCCAGCATGGCAAAAGTCAGTGAGTGGAGTACCACCTTAGAAGGTGAAGGTGAGGGAGTGAGATGTGTGAGCCAGGGGGAGCCCCTGATGCAAGAACATAGAGAAAAAGAGAGAAAAGCAGGTACAGTTGATACAAGGGTGGAACCAGCCATTGCTCATGAGTCAATGATTGTGGATGATGCTGAAAAGGAAAGACAATTTCAGCAACATTACAAAGCTGTAATTGATAACATTTCCTTGGATGCTGACACTTTTACTCATCCTGTGACAGCCTATCAACTGTTGGCTGCTCAGGGCAATGAGGAGGCAGAGAGGACACTACATCTAGTGCACTCAACAGAATCTCTTCAAAGGGATAAAGCTGCTATTAACAGGATGCCTTCTACAGCTGGTGAGCCATCTGAGGAATTTGGAGTAAATTCTGATGATGATGACTCTATTTCTTCTGATGGAAGCATGAACATAGGGGGAGATGAAGACCCTAATTCCATTCCTAATCTACCTGAATGGGCCTTGACTAAGGAGCATAGAACAGGGGAATTCAATGTCCACTTGGTCAAACAAATCATCACTATTCAACAGGCCATTCAGAACACTTCAAATGCAAATATCAAGGCTATCCTCCAAGCTCACCTGGACTCACTGCATCTCATGAAGTTGCAGAAAGTAAAGCAAGATATGAGTCTAGATGATCTCAGGAAAGATATTGCTGACTTGAAATCCTTCACTTCAGAAAAATTGGATTCAGTCATGCCCTATGGTACTTTGCAGGACTTGGTTTCGAGATTGAAAAAGGAATCAGTTACTGAACAAAGGCTGGCCAAGTTGGAAGACAGAGTTCAAGGAATTGAAGATTCTGTGGCCACCCTTCTTCTCAACCAACAATCTCAAACCAATCTCCTAATGCAGCTGGCAAAAGCACAAGGCTTGACCCCTCTCCTTGATGATAACAAAAAGGGGGAGAATAAAAGGGAAGGGGAAGGAGAGCCCTCTACAAAGATTCAGATATCTAAAGTGCTAGTTCCTGCCATCACTACCTCTCCAATCATTCAAATCAAGGGAAAACCTGATGGAATTGATTTGATTCAGCTAGCAGCAGCTGAAATACAAATGAAAGAACAATGGAGGAGAATTGATGAAAGGTTGCAATTGGTGTTTGGTTCTACACAAAATAAATCAACATCTGTGAAATTTAGCACAAAGATTGAACCAATCAACATGGAGCTCAAGCCAGTAGGGAGAAATAAGGTTGGAGAAACTTCTTTCAAGAATTTAAAACCTATGGTTCTAAAGCCTAACACTAGATCCAGTATGGACTCCACAAAGAATCCCCTAGACTTTGCTCAGATGCAGGAAGTAGACTTTCCTCTTCCAAAACCTGATGGAGACAAAGTTCTAAGTGCAAGCATCATAAAGAAGAAGGAGACCAAGGACAAGGGTGAGAGAATGGACATGGCCTTTATCTATAGAGAGGGAAAGAGTATCTGTGTGATGCAAGGACATCCCAAATTTCTAAAGGCCAAAAGGGAAGAAACCAGAAGGTTGAAGAAAGAAGCTGTAAAACTCAAGGCTGACAAAAGAGCACAAGCAAAGCTTGAAAAACAGCTAAAGTCAAGCCAAGTTGAAGAAATGAAAGGAATTGAAGTCAGGGGTGAAGAAAAGATTACTAACTTAGATGAGGTTCTTGGGAGCATATTTGGTGAAAATATGGAAGAAAGAGAGGAATGGCAGAAGGGAAACAGAAGAAAGGCCAAGGCACACAGAAGGAGTGAAGATAACCCTGAAGATACCAAATCTATATCTAAACCACTACCTTCCATACCTAAACCTTTTGTTGCTGATCCCTCTATAAATATCCATGGTGAACCAATCATTCCAAAAGAGGAACCTATTGATTGGGACAACATCACATTGCCTACCTTTTTAACCACTCTACCACTACCAAAGAAACAGAAAAGAAAATCTAAATCTACACCTCCCCTAACCTCTAAGAAATTCACTCAAAAACAAAAACCTAACCCTAAGCCACCCATTTCTAAAGATGATTATGTTCACATCTGTGACATAAAAGAAGCTTCAGACATTAATCTCTATCTGGATGAGCTGGAGGAAGTAAGGGGAATAGCTGCCTACAGACAGCTACCAGAGAGATTGGTTTTCAGATATAAGGGAGCTGGGGAAAGAACATGGCCTCTCTACAGGATTCTAAATGAAGGCTACTCTACCTTGATCAGAGTCTTTTCAGCCATCAAAAAGGATTCTGGCTTTACCAGAACAGCCAAGACTGAAATTCTCAACAAGATTGCCAACATAAGGAAGACTTGGAGGGAACCAAATGCTTTGCCCAGAACCTTACTCATACAAGAAAGGGGAACTAAAATTCACAAATCACCTCATTGGTTGATGGAATTTAGAGATGACAAAGGAGTCAGAAGATTTTTCAGACTTGAAGACCAACTCAAGATTGCCAGCAATGAAACTCTCAAAGAAATGCAATCTAAGTTGGATATCAGTGATGAAGATGAAGCTGAATTCTTCAGACAACTCCAACTCCAATTTGAGGAAAATGACAAAGGGCTAGGAAAGAAAACCAGGGAACAAAGAAGAAAATAATGATTTGCTCAGGCTAGAGGAGCACCCTTGGAAATACTGTAAATCTTCAATTACCTCCTAGTACATACACTTTTGCAGCACTTTTATATTTCTACTTAGTTTCAATTCAAATATTTGTTAAGTGTTTTGTTATCATCAAGTTAACCCTGAATTTATGCCTACAATTCTTATAGACGTAAATAGGGGGAGATTGTTAGGAATATATGTGCATTAGTTTGATGATATGTTTAACAAAATACTTAAGTAGAAATTTAGTGTCAGTAGCCTCAACGGATAAGACCACTTTGGCTATCCGTTGATGGTGTAGCTTTACTTAGAAATAAGTCTAGTATTGTAGCATATTTCAGTCTCTGTATTTAAAATGTAATTCTTAAAAGTTGAGAGAAACTATAAGTCATGTTGACTACTAGATGATATGCAGATAGGAAGGCCAATTGTAAATATTTCATGCCTTGTAATTTTGTATAAATGAAGTGGTATCAACGGATGACTTAAAGACCTTCAACGGATGAGAAGCTAAGCTTCAACGGATGTCTCTAAAGCTTCAACGGATAACATCCTTCAACGGATGAGAGCATCAACGGATAAATGCATCAACGGATGAAAGCTTCAACGGATAACATCCTTCAACGGATGAAGTCATTAACGGATGAAAGCTTCAACGGATGTTCTGCTAATTAGCCGTTGATAAGTGGTAGTTGTACCTACAGACAGAGGCACATGGGTTGACAGAGAAAACTGAGATGTGGCAGCCGAATTTCAGGATCAACAGAAAAAGCAGCCGTTCTTCTTTAGTACAAAGATGCAATAGTCAACAAAGTACTGGAGTGAACAGGAAAAGAAGCAAGTGAAGAACTTATTTTACTATTGTAATTTTATATTGTTTTTCACTTGTACACTTGGTAATATATAAACCAAGAAGAAGCTAGTAATTAGAGAGAGATTTTTCCAGAGCTGTTAAGAAATATCTTGAGAGAAAATTCATCTAGTTTGTACTAGGATGCAGCTGTGATCAACATTGTTGAACACAGATTTTCTAATATACCATCTCTGGTGGAACAACAAATCCACCAGAAAAGTTTTTAAAGTTTGTTGTGTTCTTTACATTTTGTGTTTGAATATATATCTGTCTGCATTAGCTCAAAGCAATTCATACACTTGTTCATCTAGAACACACTGCTTTAATAAACTTCTCAAAACCTGAAAAAGTTTTGAGATTTACATTCAACCCCCCTTCTGTAAATCTCATTGTTAGTCCTCTAGGAATAACACATTGTAACCCTAGCAGCTCTCGTGATATTTGTTCATCACTGAGAGGTAACAGTTCCATACTGTAACAAAGTTTATTGTTTTAATAAAGTTTGTTTTCTGTTACTTAAGTTCTTAAAGTTCGATTTGAGTGTACTATACACTGTATTCACCCCCTCTACAGTGTGTGTGTGACCTAACAATTGGTATCAGAGCCTATCTGTTAACATACATACAGTTAAAGATCCAAACACAATCATGTCGGACACAGAAACTCCAACTAAGCCTACCAAAACTGAGGAACCACCAAAGACATAAATTCAGAGTCGGTATGAGACCATCAGAGTTCCCATACTGAGACCATCTGAATATCCCATATGGAAGATAAGGATGACCATGTTCCTGGAAGCAACAGATCCAGAATACCTTGATAGAATCAAGGAAGGTCCTCACAAACCAACCAAACTCGCTGTTACAGTTGCAGGTGAAGCAGCAAAGACCGTACCAAAGGAGAAGAGTGATTATACTGCTGAGGACATAGCATCAATTGCTAAGGATGCTAAGGTACGACACTTACTGCATAGTGCTATTGATAATGTAATGTCAAACAGGGTAATCAACTGCAAGACTGCTAAGGAGATATGGGATGCTCTGGAAACAAGGTGTCAGGGAACTGACACAATTAAGAAGAACAGGAAGACAATACTCACTCAAGAGTATGAACACTTTGACTCAAAGACTAATGAGTCATTGAATGATTTATATGATAGATTTGTCAAACTTTTGAATGATTTGTCATTGGTTGATAAAGAGTATGATATTGAAGATTCAAACCTTAAGTTCCTGTTAGCTCTTCCTGAATGTTGGGATTTGAAGGCAACGACAATAAGAGACAACTACAATCTTGATGAAACAACTCTTGACGAAATCAATGGAATGCTCAAAACTCATGAGCTGGAGATGGAACAAAGAAGCAAGAGGAAAGGAGGAAAGTCAAGGACAGTTGCTCTTAAGGCTGAAGAAGAATTCCCTAAAGCAGCTTCCTCAAAGAAAGACAAGGGTAAAGCTCTTTTCATAAAGTCTGATACTGAGTCATCAAGTTCTGAGAGTGATGATGACTCAGATTCTGAAAGCTTGCCTGAGACTGATGCTGATGAGGAGATGATGAAGCTGTGTGCTCTTATGGTGAAAGGAATCACAAAGATTGCATACAGGAAGTTCAGGAAGGGAAAGAAGTTTTCCAGGAAAGGCATAAGTTCTGATAAAAAGAATTTCAGAAGATCTGAAGGCAGAGGAGGAAAGTCTGACAGAGGAGATTACACCAATGTTAAATGCTATAACTATGCATTGATGGCAAATGCTGATAAAGAAAGTGCTGAGAGCAGTTCTGAAGCTGCTGAAACAAAGGTACCTCAGACTACTTATGCTTTTCATACTGATGATATTAATGAGTTGAGAAGATATCTTAAAACCATGTTTGTTAGCTATAGAGATCAAACTTTAACATGTGAAAGATTACTTCTGAAAATCTTGCATTTAAGAAAAGGAATGATTTCTTAGAAAAAGAGTTAGTCATGTTCCATCAAACTCAGAAGGATAGAGATGATGCTTTTTATGTTAGGAATGAAGTGCTAAAATTAAATGAATCTCTAAAAACTGAGTTAGAAAAGGAAAGAGAGATTATCAGGACTTGGACTAACTCTGGCAAAACAACTCAAAATTTGCTAAGTAGTGGAAACTGGAAATAGGGCTTAGGTTATGGAGAAGATAAGAAAGATAAAGGAACTGAAGAAATTAAGTCTGTTGTTAAGCAAAAGCCAAAGTTTAAACCTGTTAAGTTTGTAACTGTAAAGTCTGAAAATGAGAAATCAGAAGTTAAAGAGGAATTAACTTCTGACAAACTAAAACAGGAAAAGACAGCTGAAGTGAACATAGGCTTAATGACAAAGAAGCAGCTTAAGCATAAGCTGAAAGATGTCAAGAATGCAAACAAGGTAAAATCACCTAGGAAAAATAGGAATGGAAAGGAAGGTGTGAATAAAAGCAATGATTATAAACCTGTTCCTGATGCTCCTAGGAAAACATGTCATAACTGTGGAAGTTCTAACCATCTGGCTTCTTTTTGCAGGAAGAATAAGAATATTAACTCCTTACCTTCAAAATCAGGAGTTAAGAGTCAGTCTGTTAGATACAAACCATAAAATCCTTGTTTTCATTGTGGTAGTTTATGGCATTCCATTTATACTTGTAAGGAATATCATAGTTTGTACTATGATTATTATCAAATAAAACCTTCTTTGAAGAACGTTTCCATTGTTCCTTCTAGTGTAAATTCTGATTCAAAGTCTGATAGTGTAAGTTCTGATAAGAAAAATGTTAACATAAACTCTGATGCTAAATCCGCTGCGAATGTTAACAAACTTAATAAGGCCAAAGGATCCAAGCAAGTCTGGGTCCTTAAAACTAATAATTAGTGGTCTTTGTGATTGCAGGGCAACAGGAAAAATATTCTAGTTCTGGACAGTGGATGTTCAGGACATATGACTGGAAATAAGGCCCTGCTATCAGACTTTGTGGAGAAAGCTGGCCCAAGTGTTTCTTATGGAGATGGCAACATTGGAAATACATTGGGATATGGCAATATCAATCTTGGAAATGTCATAATTAAACAAGTAGCTCTAGTCTCAGGACTTAAACACAACCTACTGAGTATAAGTCAAATCTGTGACAGAGGTTATCATGTTGATTTCTTTGAAGAACACTGTGAAATTGTGAGTAAATCTAAAGGCAAAGTTGTTCTGAAAGGATACAGGCGTGGTAACATTTATGAAGCTAAGCTTTCAACAAGTACTGATGGTTCTGCAATCTGTCTAATGAGTAGAGCATCAATTGAAGAAAGCTGGAATTGGCATAAGAAACTCTCTCATTTAAATTTCAACAATATAAATGAACTGGTCAAGAAAGATCTTGTGAGAGGATTGCCAAACACAGTATTTGCTCCTGATGGTCTTTGTGATTCATGTCAGAAAGCCAAACAAAGAAAATCTTCATTCAAGAGCAAGACTGAATTATCAATTCTTGAGCCTTATCATCTAATACATGTTGATCTATTTGGTCCAGTAAATGTCATGTCTATTGCAAAGAAGAAGTATGCGTTGGTCATAGTGGATGAGTTCACCAGATACACATGGGTGTATTTCTTTCACACAAAAAGTGAAACTGCATCTATCTTGATTGATCATGTCAAACAGCTGGATAAAATGGTCAAAGATTCTGTGAAAATTTTAAGAAGTGATAATGGCACTGAGTTCAAGAATTTGATAATGGAAGAGTTCTGCAAAAGCCATGGAATAAAGCAGGAATTTTCTGCTCCTGGAACTCCACAGCAAAATGGAGTTGTTGAAAGGAAGAATAGAACTCTCATTGAAGCTGCACGTACAATGCTTGAAGAAGCAAAGCTTCCAACCTATTTCTGGGCTGAAGCTATGCAGACTGCTTGTTTTACTCAAAATGCAACACTCATTAACAAGCATGGAAAAACACCATATGAGATGGTGAAGAAAAAGAAGCTAAATCTGAAATATTTTCATGTATTTGGATGCAAGTGTTTTGTTCTCAAGACTCATCCTGAACAACTATCAAAGTTTGATCTAAAAGCTGATGAAGGAATCTTTGTTGGATATCCACTTTCCACAAAAGCCTTCAGAGTCTATAATTTGAGAACAAAAGTGGTGATGGAATCTATCAATGTCTCTTTTGATGACAAGAAGATTACTGGTCTTGAAGATTTCATTGACCATGATCAGCTGAGATTTGAAAATGAAGACTCAAATTCTGATACAGAAAATCCTGATAGTCTAAGTCCTGATACTGTAAACTCTGATGGATTAAACTCTGATGTTATTGAAACTGTGGTGACTACGTCAAAGGAAGATGCACCTATGCAGGGGGAGCATACTCAAGATCCTACCACATCTCAAGAAACATCAGATCATGCATCTGGCTCTTCAAGTTCTGATTCGTCAAGTTTTGATAAGCCAAGTTCTGATAGTGCTGAAAATCTAAATACTGAAGAATCCAACTCAGAGAGCACAGTTTCAGGTGGAGCATCAGAAAATGAAAATGAAGATAGCATGGATCATGGGGGAGCATCCAGTTCTAGAGAAAACCTTCCATCTGCAAGGAAGTGGACAAAATCACATACACCTGATTTGATAATTGGAAATCCTGATGCAGGTGTCAGAACTAGAACAGGGTGCAAAATTGACAGGAAAAGCACAAGTGGAAGCTGCCAATTTCTTGGAGGCAGATTGGTTTCTTGGTACAGCAAGAAACAAAAGTCAATTTCCACATCAACTGCAGAAGTAGAGTATATTGCTGCATGAAGCTATTGTGCACAGATTCTTTGGATGAAGAATCAGTTACTGGATTATGGGTTAACATATTTCAAAATCCCTATTTACTGTGATAATCAAAGTGCTATTGCTATGACAGGTAATCCAGTTCAACACTCAATGACAAAGCACATCAGCATCAGGTACCACTTCATCAGGAAACATGTGGATGAAGGTACAGTGGAATTGCATTTTGTTCCCACAGATCAATAACTAGCAGATATCTTCACAAAACCACTGTGTGAAGCTACTTTTACAAGATTGGTAAATGAACTTGGGATGGTTTCAGGTTCTTTCTCTAAATCTGCTTAGTCTTGTTATGTGTTATCAGACTTTATGCTCAGTATTTACAGAATTAATTTCATTGTGTATTCTGTGCTTAATTGATAAATGTCTTTAAGTACTGACTGTTGTCTGATATATGTTTCTAGACTCTGATAAGTGATATGTCTGTTCAAGTACCTATTCAATCCTATGAGGATAACTGTGCTAGATACTGACCTAGTAGTCTTCAATAAACAAATGATTCCATGTAAGAAGTAATTATTTCAGTGGAAATCTTATGACACTAGCAAATTCTGATAATTGAGCTTAGTTAAGTTTACTTTGTATATCTTATTACTAAGTCACAAATTAGAATAATACTACTCATCTGTTAAGTTCTGATACTAGTAAAACTGCTGAATGTACTAAGTGCTGTTAAACCTCACTTATCAAAAGAAAAAGCAAAAAGATTAAAGAATAAAATCAAGTACTCCTTTGAGATCTAGAGTAAAAATATGGAAGGGACGACCCAAGTGCATTGCTGGTATTAAGTAAATATGCATTAGAAAAGCAAAATATTTTCTTGGTGACTTTTCACACTCTATGATTACTGGAGAAATACTCTGATAATAGCATAAATTCTAATAAACAGTCGTGACTCACTTACACTGAGAAGCCACTGTAAAATAGAATTTCAAAAGATGCATAAAATTAGCACAAAACAGTTGAGGTGGACTCAAGCATGAACTCATTCATCAGTAGGTTTCAGGACAATGACAGCTCTTTAGCAAAATTTTAGTTATGCCTTATTTCTAAGATGTACTGAAGTGAATCAGACTTTACTCTTTGTCTGTTATTTAGCTTAATGCACACACTAATCACTCCATCTGAATGATGAAAATTTCTGTGGTGGTCTATGTTATTTTAGATAAACAGTCATTGTGTCATTATTGCACAAATTCAGAGGACAAGTTCTAGTTACACGTTCTGATGATTAAGTTCTGACGTCTATAACTCAGAACTTGTATGAGGATTTACTAAGATGGGCATTCCTTTTTCGAGTTAAGAAATTATGTTCTGATGACTGTTAAGTTCTGGTATAGGTCTAAGTTCTGATTTCTCAGTCTAATCCTTTACTTGGCTTATCTGTGAATAAAATTTGATAACAGTCTCAGTTCGAACTAGAATATGTTGAAGTGGAAGATTAATAGTCACTATGATTAGGATTAATGGTATTCGTCCTTGAACAATCCACTGTTTCTTGTTTCTTGTGCGTTTTAAACCATGATTCCTCTTTCCAATGACTGTTATTCTTTTTCAAAGTCTAGGGAGACGAGGTAGAATTAATTCTACCTGTCAGCATTCAATTTCTTTGCGTCTCCTGGCATTCTCTTGCCTATATAAGCAACCACTTCACATCAGCCTTCCCATCACACTTTTATCACAAAATCACTCTCATTTTTCACTTATCATCACAAATGGCTAAATTTGGCTGGTTCTACAATTATGGTGATGAGACTGTTCATGTCTTTATAAATGGAATTCCAACTCCATACCCTATCACCAACATTCCTCACAATCTCTTGATTTAATTTCCAGAGGTTATCAAACGTGATCTGGTGGCCGTTCGAAGAGAACTTCATCTTCAGCGTCTCCGCCAGCAAGAGCGAATCATCCGACTCGCCATTCTGTTTGTCGAGAGTAGGAAGAAGAAGATGACTTAATCTCGTCTTCTTCCTGTTTTTCTTCATCATCAGCTTTGTCAGGCTTCTTAGCTAGGACTAAAGCTGTTGATGTTAGGTTTAGAAGCTTAGGGAAAATCTTGTATAAGTATTGATGTAATTTCATAAATGTATTGTCTTGATATATTAATGAAAATTATTTTTACTTCAAGATTTTGTCTCTGAGTTATTTTATCTTGTGTTGATAAATCCTGATTGATATTCTGATGACCATATAACTTTTGTTTTATATTAAGTTCTGATTCATTTTCAGCACTTATATATCTAATTTATCTTGGTCATTTTCATGTGATGTATTTTCAGAATTTCAATGATGCAGTGAAAAATAATTCAATCAGTGCTAACAGTTTAAATTTTGAATTAAAACTGTTACTCTTGATAAATGGAACGGTTTTTCCTTGAAACTAGGCAACTGGGTAAGTAATGATTCCTGTTTTCTCGAGCCCAGTAACTGTCCGTTATTACTGCATGTCTGACAGGTGTCCAACGGTAACATTTTTGTTCAGAGTATAAGTACAACAGAGAGAAGATTTCTTTAATCTTTTATTTTCTTTATATTTTATCTCTCTCCTTTCTTTTACTCTCTTTCTCTTTCTTTGTCACGTTGGTTTTTCATACAGACATTATCTCAAACACCTAACAGGCATACTTGAATCTCAATATTTTTTCACATGGCACCAAAGGATTTAATCATTGATGGAGCTAAGTTTGTTCCAAACAACTATGCTGCAATTCTTGATCATGCTGAAGCTCCATCTGAATTGCATTTTGTGCAAGATCTTCTTGCACACAGTGAGATTGGGTACGCATTAACACAGCCTGAAGTCTTTTCGAGTCAACAAGTTCTGACGTTTTGGCGGACTGGGCACTTTGATGATGGTGGTAAACATGGCACTCCCAGTATTGTTTTTGAAGTGCGTGATTCATCTTATGTAGTCACTCCTGGTACAATACGCAAAGCTCTACATCTCCCAGAAAATTGTACTTTTTCAATTCCAGAGGAATCAGCACTTCAGGAGTTAATGGTTGATTTGGGATATGAAAAGAGTTTGGCAAAGCTTGGGCAGTTAAAAAGGGCTAATATCAGAAGAGAATGGAGTTTCTTCTTTGACTGCATCACCAAAGCTTTTGGGAACAAATGTTCGAATTTTGATGCTATCCCAATTCTGAGTCAGCACATAGGGTATGCTATTATTCATCAAACTCATTTTGATTTTGCAACTGGAATAATTGGTTTTATTGGGGATAGGATGACAGAGAATAGAAATATTGTCTATTTTGCTAGATTCTGTCAACTTCTATATACTTTTTGTACTAATGAACCTCAATTAGTCAGTTCCTCGACCCCACCTTTTAGAGTTGCAAAATGATATTTTAATGATCTGGTAAATACTGATACTAAAAAAAAGTGGTTAGACCATTACAGATTCCTCAGTCTGTAAAACAGATCCTAGTAAATGATGATCCTGATACTTATAGATCTGGTTACTTTGATTTCCAACCAACCACAAACACCCAAAAACCATCATCCTCAGCACCTACCACTCATTCTACTCAACCTACCCTCAGGAATTATCTCAAATCCTATCTCTCTACTTCACAGACTGTTCAACCCTCATCCTCCAAGCCAAAGAGGACAAAAACTATTCCTCAAACATCTCAAAAGAGAAGGAGGATTGTATTGAGAGATGAATCTGATTCTGAGGAACAGGCTTCTTCTCGAGAACCTGTTGTTTCTGAAGCTGAGAAAAAGGTTTCTCAGAAGGATTCTGAAATTGGGGGTTCTAGGCTTCTCAAGAGGCTTAGACGAATGATAGTTCCTGAAACTCCCAAGGAATCCACATCAACAAGGAAGTACAAGAAACATAGGGCACAAAGGCCAGTTTCAGATGATGAAGAGGAAGCAGCTAAGGAAGGGGATTAGGAATCTCTGATCTCACAAGACAAGGAATTTGCTCCAGTCACTTCTTCTCCATTAACTCCATCTCAGGAAGCTGGATCTGACAAGGCTAACTCACCATCTGTGTCTCTTGTTGATCCAGGCACAAGTGCTGATATTGAGGTTCAACACTTGGTTGTGTCTGAAGTATTTCTTTTAGAAGCTCCAACAGCAAATAATCCTTCCACAACACCTGTTACTGATGCTGTTCAAACTCCAGAGTTATAAACAACACTTTCTCTGCATCAAGATGCTGATGATCAGACTTTAGGTGAGCATCAGGATATGGCTGTTGATCAGAACTTAGTATCAGATCAGCAATTAGAGGATGCTGAAGCCTCCATTGCTACTCACACTGTTGTCTTATCAAAAGATACTGATTCTTTAAGTTCTGATGCTGCAAATGCTGGAGATACTGGTGAAGCTGCTCCAACTGTAGATGCTGATGAAGCAGGTCCTTCAGGACATACTCCTCAACCGACTCTTCCTAAGTCTGAACTGGTAAAGGAGTTTGTTATCAGGGATGCACCAGTACCTTGGAGTGAAACTCCTGCAGATCAGGAGTGGACTAAGGAATGGAACTCAGTTTCATGTGTTCCAACTGCAATACATCTTGCTGAGCACTTGACTAAAGCTGATGAAATGTTAAATTCTGATGATTTAAAAACCCAGCTTAGAGTCACTGCATTGAGTATTAAACATCTACAAGGTCTTCATTCAACTACTCATGCAGAGCTATACAAGATTCAGGAGAACTTTATCAAACAAGAACAAGTTTGGAAAATTGATAAGAAAAAGTTCTTTCAACCTACCATTGACAGGATTGCTTATATTGAGAAAACTCAAGAGAAACAACAAGCTCAGATTGATGACATTCTGACAAATCAAGCTTCTCAGCAATCTCAACTTACTGAAATCCAATCCTCAGTAGAATTACTTATCTCTCTTTTACTACCTGCTGATGCCAAAAAGGGGGAGAAGGTAATTAAGTCCAAATGCAACACTAACAAGACACTGCAAGGAAAGGATGATGGAAATGATGATCAAGGATACTCTAGAATGGGTAGCGGTCATAGTCAAGGTAGAAGGTTTACATCAAGACAAGCTACTCACAGGACAAGTTCTGATACTGTAAAAAGAATAAGTTCTGCTGCTGGTAAAAGGATAAGTTCTGATGAACTTCTAGATCTTGATGAAGAAATGTCAAGACAGTTATTTCTTCAAGAAAATCCAGGAATGGACTTGGAAAGTTTAAAGGAAGAAGAAGCCAGACTTAAATCAGAGAAAGTCACATCTAAATCTGAAGCTTCTGGTAAAAAGTCACTTCCAAAACTTAAAGGCATTGTGATCAAAGAAAGGACACATACTGAAGCAACATTGGCTAGATCACAACCACAGATAGATCCAAGATCCAAGGGTAAAGAAAAGGTTGGTGAACCTATCAAGGTTTATGTACCTCTTGAGGAAGAAGAAATTGCTGATGAAAAAGATGATCTTGCTCTGACTTCAAGAAAAGTTCTTAAAACAACCTCTGACATGGCTCAAGTTGTTCAGAGTCAAGAAATTGTAAGTTCTGATATTCAAAAGAAGCAAGTAACCTCTGACAGAGCTCAAGTTAACTTGATATCAGAAAATAGATCAAAGACACTCCTACCAGGATTCACTAAAGCAAAACAGACTCAATCTTTGAAGACTACTGCAAGTGGTTTTGAAGCAAGAGTAGTTACTGGAAAGGAAGCTAGAGATAAAACTGGATTGGGAAGTGCTGATGAAAGAAGAGTACACAACACTACCAATGATCCAACTTCCTTGAGTGAACCAGGTATTGGAGCAACTCCTGAGAGATTGAATCAACTGGAATCTGTACAGATGGTTTACCATACCTACTTGAAAGAATACATCATGTTGTATTTCATGACAGATGGTAGGGTTTATCATATAAGACAAAATGCCATTCCATTGAAGTATTTTGAAGAATTGGAGCATGTAGTTTTCTTACTTCAAGTGGATGACAGAATAACAGGGACTGCTGCAAACTACTTAAAAGAACAGATTCAGAGACAGAAAAGGCTTTATTCTGTTAAGTCTGACAGCATATATGTTCCAAAGTACAGAGATCACAATGGTGATATTGTTGATATGAAGCCTAATACTGCACAGATCAGAACGTATCTTGGTATTAAGGGACTTGAATTCAATCTAGAGTCTGACAACGCTTATGTTATAAGACTAGATCAGGAGTTGAGAAAAGCAAAGATCAATGATCTCAGAGCTGCAATCTTTCAAACTGGTGAAGATACTGCAGAGCTTAAAGATGTTAAAAGGAGAATGATTGATGAACTAAGATATGCTGAGAAATGTTTGTTGAAGAACTATCTCAGAACAACTCCTGACATCAGAGAGATTAGAAAATGAAGAAGCCAAGTCGAAGATCTACAACTGCTTAAATTCTTATATTTATACAGACTGAAGTTGTTATCAGAAGTTAAAATTGGTAAAAGCTTTAAGGACTGTAAGTTATAGTTATCTAGTCTAATTCTCATGCATTTGTACTTAATGTTTTTGACATCATCAAATATCTGTTAAACTTGTATATTATGTTAATTTACAAGTTGGGGGAGATTGTTAGATATATTTGATAATGTCATGGCTAATATGTTTTATGTTTAGCTTTCAGATCTTACTTGAACAGGATAAATCAGTACTTAACTGTTGATCAGTACTTATACTGGAAGTCAGGACTTAAGGATATCAGTACTTATGTTATCAGGAGATAATCATCAGAAGATAGATATCAGAACTTAAGTGCTAAAGGACAATCAGATAAGGACAGTAGCTGATTAAAGGAAAGAAGATCAAGATAAACATAAGAAGAGATATGCATGAAGAAGGAATTCTGTAAAGAATGGAATACTTGGAAGAAAAGATATCTGATTGATATATTTTAGGAAGCAGAATTATATTCCATATCAATTAGCGATTATCTTGTAACTGTGTAGTATATGAATACAGATATAGGGTTTACACTATAAGTGTTATCATTATTAGAAAAGATTATTCATTGTAACCCTAGCAGCTCTCGTGATATTTGTTCATCACTGAGAGGTAACAGTTCCATACTGTAACAGAGTTTATTGTTTCAATAAAGTTTGTTTTCTATTACTTAATTTCTTAAAGTTCGATTTGAGTGTACTATACACTGTATTCACCCCCTCTACAGTGTGTGTGTGACCTAACATATCTGCAAGTTGCTTCTCACTTGGAACAAAATGTAGCTCCACAGTACCATTCATTACATGTTCCCTTATGAAATGGTACTTGATATCTATGTGCTTTGTCCTTGAATGTTGCACTAGATTTTCAGTGATGGCAATTGCACTTGTATTATCACAAAAAATTGGAATCCTCTCAACTTGCAAACCATAGTCCAACAATTGATTTCTCATCCATAAAATCTGTGCACAGCAACTGCCAGCAGCAATATATTCAACTTCAGCTGTAGAAGTAGAAACTGAATTTTGCTTTTTACTGAACCAGGACACAAGCTTGTTTCCTAGAAATAGACAGGTTCCTGTTGTACTCTTTCTATCAATTCTACAACCTGCATAATCTGCATTTGAATAACCAGTTAGATCAAAACCAGAATCTCTAGGGTACCAAATGCCAAGGTTTGGTGATCCCTTGAGATATCTGAAAATTCTCTTAATATCTATTAAGTGAGATTCTCTAGGATCAGCCTGAAATCTAGCACATAAACAAGTAGCAAACATTATATCTGGCCTACTAGCTGTTAAGTACAGAAGTGAGCCAACCATGCCTCTATAACTTGAAATATCCACAGAATTTTCAGTAGTGTTTAATTCAAGCTTAGTTGCTGTGGCCATGGGAGTTTTTGCAGATGTACAATCCATTAGATCAAACTTCTTTAAAAGATCAAAAATGTATTTAGTTTGACTAATGAATATTCCATCACTAACTTGCTTAACTTGTAAACCAAGAAAGTAAGTTAGTTCTCCCATTATACTCGTTTCATACTTACTTTGCATCAATTTGGCAAACTTTTTGCAAAGTTTCTTATCTGTAGAGCCAAAATAATATCATCTACATAAATTTGAACAAGTATACTAGAGCCATTAACATTCCTGAAAAATAAAGTTTTATCAACAGTACCTCTTGTGAAGTGATTTTCCAAAAGAAACTTTGATAAAGTGTCATACCAGGCTCTAGGTGCTTGCTTCAGTCCATAAAGTGCTTTCAAAAGATAATGACATGTTCTGGAAAATTTGGATCTTCAAAACCAGGAGGTTGACTGACATATACTTCTTCCTCCAAATCTCCATTCAGAAAGGCACTTTTGACATCCATTTGATAGACCTTGAAATTCGCATGGGCTGCATAGTCTAAGAAGATTCTGATGGCTTTAAGTCTTGCAATAGGAGCAAATGTTTCATCAAAATCTATTCCTTCTTGTTGAAAATAGCCTTTAGCAACCAATCTAGCTTTGTTCCTGACAACTATGCCATTTTCATCCATCTTATTTCTGAATACCCACTTGGTGTCTATTAGATTCTTTCCTTTAGGCTTGGGTACCAGCTTTCACACATTATTCCTTTCAAATTGGTTTAGCTCCTCCTATATAGCTAATATCCAATCAGGATCCAACAAAGCTTCTTCTACCTTCTTTGGTTCTTCCTTGGAAAGAAAGCTGCTGTATAGACATTCTTCCTGAGTTGCTCTTCTTGTTTGAACTCTAGAAGAAACATCACCAATGATGAGCTCAAAGGGATGATCTTTTGTCCATTTCCTTTGTTGAGGTAGATTAGCTCTAGATGAAGAGACCTCATTGTTGTCTTGATGTGTGATTGAGTTTTGACTATTTGAAACTCCCCCTGAGTTTGTGCATCTTTGATTTGAGAAAGGAGAACTTTCTATAGGTAATCTGTCACTCCTGCTCCTTTTGATAACCTGACGGATTGTGAATTTTGAGTACCAACGGATGAAGTAGGTTGTCTCCCGACGAATAATGCAGATTGCCTTCCGATGGATGAAGCATTGTGCAACTCGACAGATGTTGAGTTTTGTGCTTCATTGGTGGTAGATTTATCTGCATTATCTTTAGATACATTCTCTTGATCACTTTCATCATCACTGTCATCACTAACCATCTCCACATTGTCAAATTTGAGGCTCTCATGGTAATCTCCATCTTTCAGTCCTTTAATATTTTTATCATCAAACACAACATGTATTGATTCCACAACAATGTTGGTTCTTAGATTATAGACTCTATATGCTTTACCAACATCATATCCAACAAAAATTCCTTCATCTGCTTTAGCATCAAACTTCCCATTTTGATCAGTTTGATTTCTCAGAATATAGCATTTGCAGCCGAAGACATGAAGAAAGTTTAGAGTTGGCTTCTTGTTCTTGAACAATTGATAGGGAGTCATGCATCTTGCTTGATTAACCAGAGAAATATTCTGAGTGTAGCATGCAGTATTTACAGCTTCAGCCCAGAAATATGTAGGCAGTTTAGATTCTTCAAGCATTGTCCTTGCAGCTTCAATAAGTGATCTGTTCTTCCTTTCCACTACTCCATTCTGTTGTGGAGTCCTTGCTGTTGAAAACTCATGCAGAATCCCATTTTCCTCACAAAATGCTCTCATGACTGAATTCTTGAACTCAGTTCCATTGTCACTCCTAATTCTTCTAACCTTGAAATCAGGATGATTATTGACTTGCCTTATGTGATTGATGATGATTTCACTAGCCTCATCTTTAGACTTTAGGAAATATGTCCAAGAGAACTTTGAGAAATCAACTACAATTACTAGGAAAAATCTTTTTCTTGAGATGTACAATACATTGACTGGTCCAAACAAATCCATGTGAAGCAATTGCAAAGGCTCTTCAATTGTTGAATCAAGCTTCTTCCTGAATGATACTTTAATCTGCTTCCCTTTTTGGCAGGCATCACACAGTCCATCCTTTGAAAACTCCACTAGAGGAATGCCTCGTACTAGTTCTTTCTTTACCAGCTCATTCATGGTCTTGAAGTTTAAATGGGATAGCTTCTTGTGCCATAGCCAACTTTCATCTTGACTTGCTTTACTGAGAAGACAAGTTACAGATTCTGCATTAGATGAGTTGAAGTCAGCTAGGTACACATTTCCTTTTCTCTTAGTCACAACACAGGCTTCTGAGTTGAAGGTTACTGAATTGCCTTTGTCACAAAGCTGGTTGATACTCAACAGATTGTGTTTGAGACCATCCACTAAGGCAACCTCCTCAATGATGACATTGTCCTTTGAAATCAAGCCATATCCCACAGTATAACCCTTGATGTCATCTCCAAAAGTAATACTTGGGCCAGCTCTCTCCTTGAACTCTGTGAGCAGGGTAGAACACCAGTCATGTGTCTTGAACAACCACTATCCAAGTACCAAAGATTCTTTCTGTTTCCCTGTACATATCAAATCAAATCAAGTTGATTTTGGTACCCAAGTTTCCTTGGGTCCTGCCTTGTTAGCTTTCTTTTTCTGTTTCTTAGGCTTTATTTCATTTGACTTAGGAATTTCAGATTCATTCTTAGTCATTTGAGTTGGGCCTTTGAAATCATTCATTGCAACAGAATTATCATGCATACTATGACTAACAGGAAATGGCATGCTGTGGGTAAATATGTTATTCCAGTAAGGCATGCTAAATGGCATTTGTGGCATTCTGTATGCAGCATAATAAGGATTAGGTGCAAATGGCATATTAGCAAACTTTGCATTCATGTTCTGTGTAGACATAGCATTAACAGGCATGGGAGGCATGGCATTCATGTTAGGAAATTGAGGCTGCACAGACATGGAAGTAGGCATGGCAGATTTGCAATTAACAGACAAATGATTTACACTACCACACTTGACACAGATTTTTCTGGGAGCATATTTATCAGGTGTATAGTTATTGTGTTTGTTAATCCCTACTTTACCATTCCTATTGTTTTTCCTTTTAGTCTCTGTTTTTACCTCAATCTTTTCAAGTCTGTCACTTAACTGTTTGACAGTCATGTGACCAACATTAGCCTTTTTCCCTTTCTTAACTTGACTTGACTCTCCTGAAACAAAATTCTTGGAAACAGACCCATACTTCTCATTCAACTTAACTAGTTTGGCTTTGCTAATGGGCTTGTTCACAGCTGACGGATGAGGATTTTCATCATTCGACGGATAACACTTTTTGTTATCCGACGGATAGTCCTCATCATCCGTCGAGTCTACATCTGTTAGCAGACCATCTACCAAATTAGGTTCTAGTTTCTCTTTGTTCTTTTTCCAGGTTTCATCATAGAAAGACTCGATTCCTTGGACTTTGGTGATTTGAGCATGGACATCCCTGGATGTTTTCCATGCTTTAATCACTTCTTGTTCACGCTCGAGCTGCTTCTTTAAAATTTCTTCCTTTTTCAAGGACTCAGTTAATTCCTCCTTAGCAATCTTACACTCAATTCTTAATTTCTCAAAATCAATAAACTGAGACTCAAGCACATTATTACTCTCACTTAAAAACAAATTATTTTCTTTGATTTTAGCATTTTCTTTAGTAAGAGACTTAAGTGTAACACGCAAATGATATAAATCTGTAGACATGTCATTAATGGCATCATTACACTCAGCTTTAGATAAATGTGCAAGGTTTGTAGTAATTACCTGATTGCTTGAAGAACTTGTCTCTGTTTCATCAGACTTGGCCATTAGAGCTAGATTGACATAGCTGACATCTTCATCTTCATCCAGACCATCTGCTGCCCAATCATTTTCTTGTGTAATAAAAGCCCTTTCCTTTTACTTGAGTAGATCAAAATATATTTGCTTATAATCCACAGACTCAAACTTTTTCTTACTTGAATCCGACTTCCTACACTCACTGGAAAAATGCCCTGCTAAGCCACATTTGAAACATTTGAATTTTGACTTATCCACCATGTTTCTATTTGGCTTGGTTGCTCCAATGTTCTTCTTGAACTTGAGCTTGGAAAATCTCCTGGAAAGAAAAGATAGGTGCTCATCAATGTCCTCCATGTCATCTTGGCTCAATGAATCTTCACTTTTTACTGCAAGCCCCTTGCCCTTGTTCTCACAGACCTTTGAAGTTAATTCAACAGCTTCCATCTTCACTTCCTTCTCCTTTTCCAACTCGACAACTAGTGCAATGGATCCTCCTTTCTTCTTTCCTCTCACCATCCTTTCATCCTGCTCTATTTCAAGCTCATAGGTTTTTAGGATGCCATACAGTCTCTCCAAAGTAAACTCCTTATAATCTTGTGAGTTTCTTAATGAGACTGTCATTGGTTTCCATTCCTTTGGAAGAGATCTAAGGAATTTCATATTAGAGTCTTTAGCCTGATAGACCCTTCCATGCAATTTGAGAGCATTTAGTAGTTTTTGAAACCTACTAAAAATGTCAGTTAATGACTCACTTTCCTCATTGTGAAAATGATCATATTATTGAATCAAGAGCTGCATCTTATTTTCTCTAACTTGCTCAGTGCCATCACAGATTATCTGTATAGTATCCCAAACTTCCTTGGCAGTTTTGCAGTTGATAATGTTGTCAAACATGTCTGCATCAACTCCATTAAACAGAATATTCATGGCCTTTTTATCCTTCCTGACTTGTTCAATGTCAGGATCAGACCATTCATGCTTTGGCTTGGGGACTGATGGCTCGTTTCCTGTTGCAGCTCTCATTGGAACATGAGGGCCTCTTTCTATGTAGTCCACATATGCCTCATCTTGAGAAAGCATATGAAGATGCATCTTTACCTTCCAATGATGGTAATTATCTTTATCTAGAAAAGGAATCTTGACTCCAACATCCTTCTTGTTCATCTTGCTGAATTGTTTTGATCTTTAAACTCCTTATAAGTTAAGAGCTTGCTCTGATACCAATTGTTAGTGCCTTAACAATATAGCAAGAATTATAGAAGGGGGGTTGAATGAAATTCTTGAACCTTTTTCTTAAAATAAAAATGTTCAAACTCGAATATAAATATAAGTGTATTGATTAGCACAATGCGGAATAAAACTTAAGTGAATCAAAACGCAAGTAATTTAAAAACAAGAGTCTTTAAAAACTTTCTGGTGGATTTAAACAATTCCACCAGAGATATATATTATATCGAGAGAACTCTGTGTGCAAGCTCACAGCTGCTTACAAATATGAACTACTGAGAATACAGAGAAATGCTAATAATTCTGCTTACAAATGTTTCTCACTTTTTGTATTTCAGATGTTAGTTTCTATTTGCTACTTCTTGATTTATATATTACCAAGATTACAAAGTCAAAAGACAGGATCATTGTAAAAACTATCGGGTCTAATGCTTTGTTATTTTGTTCTCTATTACCCAGTTAATAGGCTTCCTCATTCCATTTGCATACACTTCGACGCATGTGACCAGTTGTCACTGTCAACTGATATTTGAATTCTTTATCCGTTGAGTACATGATCATCCATCGACTTTATGATCATCCGTTGATGGCTTCATTGATCATCTGTCGACTGCTATATTAAACATCCGTTGATAGCTATTTGATCATCCTTCGATGGCTTTGTTAATCATCCGTTGGTAGCTATTTTGGCACTTGACTTCAATTCATTTATGCAGAATTACAAGACATCATCTATGTATAATTAATCAACCTATTATGCATATCTAGTTAAAGTCAACATGACTTATATGCTACTACAGAATCTATACAAAGGTGTATGCAGAAATGTGCTACAGACTCATTATTACATAAGCTACTCACTCGATGGATAATAAGTCATCATCCGTCAGGACTATAATCCTTATCCGTCAAGTGCTACAGTATTTCACTAAGTAAAATCTACTTAGGTGTTTTGTTTGTGTAATCATCAAGTACATAACATATGCACAACATTAACAATTAAAGCACTTGAGCCATCCACCACAGATCCTTGACCAGACTTCAGCGATTGCCTTTGAATCATCTCTAGTTCATATGTTTAAAGAATCCCATACAGAACTTCCAGAGTTATTCTGCTCAAGTCTCTTCCTTCCCTGATTGCTGAGATTTTCTGTTCCAAATGATCAGGAAGAGTAAGCAAGAACTTTAGATTCACTTCTTCAGCTTCATAGTATTTGTCATGAAGTTACAAGTCATTTATCAACTTGTTGAATATTTCAAACACATCACTAATGTTTTCCTTAGGCTTAGCCATGAAACCCTCATATTGTGAAATCAGTATCCTTCTTTGATTTGATCTAACCTCCTCAGTTCCTTCACATAGTATCTCAATATTTTCCCATATCTGCTTGGCAATATCACAATTGATAATATTTTTATACATCACATTGTCAAGTGACTCAATCAATATCATTTGCAAGCTGCTATCCAGGGAAACTTTATCCTTTTCAGGATCTGTATACTCAGCAGGATCTTTTGGAGCATAATGAGCTGGTATGACAACGTCTCCATCTGTAGATTCCTCAACTCTTACCATAGGAATGAAGGGTCCATTCTTGAGGATCTGAATGTAGAATAGATTTGCCATCCTGATAAAAAACATCATTTTCTTCTTCCAAAGAGTGTAGTTAGCTTTGTCAAAGGTAGGAATTTTGATGCTACTGATTTTCTGTGTATTCATTCTTCAAAGATCTTGAATCTGTTTGCTTTCAGATTTTGCTCTGATGCCACTTGTTAGGTAATGAATCACAAACAGAGGGGGGGTGAATGTGTTTTCTGATTTTAGGCTTTTCTTGAAAGATAATGGTTGAACAAAGTAAATTAAATCTTGTATAGAAAAGTGTTCATGCAAAAATTAAACTTGCATAAAATAAGGAACATAGATCTTCAAAACTCACTTAATTTAGTTAACTACTGGTTTACACAGTGGATAATAAATATGCTATTAGCTTTTCTAAACTGTCACTTATCATTTCTATTTATAGAAAAGCAAATCTTCCATTTCTGGCTTAGCATATCTTTAACATCCCGTGTTTACTTTAATCTTCCTCTGTCAATTAATCTTTGCCGCTGATCTTGCACACTCTTCAAGCTGCTTTTTGTAAACTTTCCAATCCAGTTATTGGATTGTTTGTTGATTGTTTATGTTCGATATTAAACTGATCTGCAATTCTGTACTTTGAGACTATACTTCGAGATCTCCAGTTTGATTCATTTGAACACTTGATATCTTGATAAGTATAAAGGCTTATCGAGATCTCTGGTACTCCATAATGAGTTTGGCTTGTAGAGGTCTTCAGCTCATCGAGATCTCTAATCTTCATAACTTCACTTGACTTGTAGATATCTCTGAGTTCTCGAATGGATATAGATTTGTCGATAACTCTGAGTTCTCTAGTGAAGGAATGACTTGTCGATATCTTTTTGAGTTCTCGAGTAACTTTTCTGATTTCTCTACTCCTGGTGGATATTGCTTATCCGTTGAGTAGATATTGCTCATCCGTCAAGTAGATGTATAGATTATCCGTCGAGTAGATATTACTCATCCGTCGAGTAGATGTTATTCATCCATCGAGTGGATAAATAGATCATCCGTCGAGTAGATATTGCTTATCCGTCCGTACTCTCTGGAGTTTGAATGACTTCTCGATAAGTCATTCTGGAGTTCTCGACATCTCTATAACATTAAATCTGTGACATGTAGACATCTTGACTTAGAACATTTTTCTCCAAACAGATTTATTCAACTCCAAGCTTCTTTAAAATTCTTCTGAGGCATGATCTTCTTGATCTTCTTCCAGATAGAATCCTTAGGCTTGATACTGTTTTGGGAAAAAGACTTCAGTCTGCTCCTTTGCATTTTTACAGGCTTTAAGTATTACAAGTACAGAATACAAATTCAGATAACAATACAACTTACTTAGGGTTGACAAGTTGTCTTAATCTTGTTAAAGTACAAGCATGTCTTTTATAACACAAATATCCCGTCTCTCGAGAATACGGGTTATAGTGATCTACCGAAATGATTATCGTATCAAAAATTTTGCGCTGAGACACTTACGGATCAAACCATACTCCGAATCGAAAAAGTCAAAACAGGGAAAATGTCTGAAATTGTTAGATTAAGTTAGTAATGAGTTTTTCAAAGAGTTCCGGGTTGTAAAAACGTAAAAACGGCTGAATTTGGACGATTCCCGGCTTTATAAAATAATTTTATAATTACTCAGAAAATAATTATTAAATCTATAAATTCTTATAAAATCATATGGCAATCCAAAAATTAATAGAAAAATACCATAATTATCTATACTTTATGTGGGACATATAAAAATCAAAATACCTACACTTTATCACATATAAACACCCAAATATAAATATCAATCATCAGATAATTTACCAAAATTCCCATAATAATCACATAAAAATTATTTATTAATAAAAATAATTGCACGATATTTTCCTGGATATTACAAAATAATTTCAATTTACCGATATCAATAAGATCGGCTTTCAAATAACTTTTAAAAATAATAACTTTTGGTAAATATTTTCAGAAATTAACAAGGATCGATATAACACTTAACAATTATCGCATTACCATTTAATAGCACCAACTCGTCAAAAAGGAATAAAATATCCACCATTTTATTCCTTCTAAATCATAAAAGCATATATATATATATTCAAATAATAATTATAATAATTCTAAAAATACGAGATATTGCAACAATGGCCACCAATACATTAAATACAAATCAGGGGTTTAGTGTTGTCAAAGCTATATAATTTGCTGGTCCTTCTAGATATTAAAATATTGGTTATATAAAATCAACTTATGTATACCATACTATATATTGAAGTGTATATACATGATAATATTTATGTTCACTTAATTTTCATATAATCAGTAAAAACATGTTAATAAGAATGACCTGATGCAAACTAAGTTGACTGAAATTATTAGTACCACATGAATTATAGAGCGCTCAAAACCGGCACCCAAAGGCAGTATCAGAACACTGCTTTTTCCTTGAGTTTGTCCAAAAGCGTCCAGTTTTAAAGTCTTGCTTTAATTTTCTTAACACCTGCCTCATCATTTGTACCCAAGGCTCATTCCCTTCTTGGACAGTCCTTCTCAGTTGCATCATTAAGTGTCCTCCACGTGGCTGATTTTTTTTCCTGGAGAGAAGTACCACCTGATTTGAAAAACATTTGTAAAAGCAACCACAATAATGGAAATTCACGTCTGGTCGTAAGTAGTTCATTTATTTTGTACACAAAGTATAATTTCAAATCTCCAAAAGCAAGTTAAACTTCAGAATAAAAGGCTCCGATTAAATTTACAAACCTCCAAGAGCTAAACTTTTTCGATTAAATGATCTCATCATTTATTCTACTGCTTTTAATTCTGCATTCAGTGGAAGCTGAACAATGGTAGAGAGAATAGATCAGATTATTTTGCTTTCATCCATGTCAGCCTTGTTGCCCACCAGAATCTTGCTAACATTACCAAAAGTATGTTGTTCAATGTTAAATGTTACAGATCCAGTTCCTAATATCTACAAATGGGAACAGGTGTGACAATAAATAACAACAATAATAAAAAAATGTTATGATATTACACAATATAATAGTATTTATAGAGCACAGTAGCCACCTTGCAAGCAATAATTAAAAAAGAAAATTTGCAAGCACATTAACTTGTGTCCTTCTTGGGACTTCTAAAGCTTCCATGACTTTGCACATTTTCTCACTTTATCTTCTTTGGACCTCTTGCAGTTTTACATATTTCAATGTGCACAGCGAGTTTATAGTTTATAGTATATATCCTAAACTAATATAATCACAGTCTTACATTCATAAACTAATACTATAATTTTACAAAGAAACATGTACTAACAAATATCAAATAAAGCATTAATAGAACCAAAATATCGTTCAAAATATAATTAGTCCATTTATACAATCAAATAAATCACTAAAAAAAGACCTGCTTTGTAACAAACTCTTGATAATTATCCAGAAGCAACTGTAAAGCCTTCTTAGTAAAAATCCTATGCTTTACACCACCAGGACTAAAATCAAGCTTCATAAAAACATTTGTACATAATCGACCTCGGAAAAAAACAACAAACCTCTGTTAAAAAATTCATCAAACATATTATAAACAAAAATTACACACATCAAAAATCAATTTAAATGTCAAATCACGAAAAAAATCTTAAAAGAATAGATAAGGCCATAATCTTAATATCATTGTCTTAAGAACTTACTTGATTTGGTTGAACTAGTATCATTTCCACGTGTTTTGAGACCATATTGTACATATATAATTAAAAAATATTAAAAAAAATTAATCAAATACAAATGAGTAACACAAACTTAAAAATAAATCCAAACCTGTATCATAAATACAGTTGTTAGAAGTATGTAAAAGTAGTCTATTGTACCTCGATTAATTCATGATGAATCTTGATATATACATGCTTCCACAATAAGATCTAATAAGAGAAAAATAAATCACAAATCAATCACCCATATTTAAACATATATATACAAAATATATATTAGTTCGTAAATTCAAAGCCTATAAAAGTAGAACATGATGAATTTAAAGTGTACAGAACCAAACAAAAGAACATGGATACTGAGAGAGAACAAAGATAGAGAGAACACTACACCATAGATGGCCTATCGCAATGGTTTAAATATGCGTGTTACAAAATTATGTTACCATAGCTATGTTCATATTAGCCTACCGCAACACTGTATTTTTGATGTTACCATACCCTTTGTAACATGTTACTATAGCTTCAAAGTGTTACATACGGTAACATGTGGAAACTTATGTTACAATAGGGTGTCAATGGGTAAAATGTAACATTTTACAAAAAAATTAAGATATATAATTATTTGACATCAAAATTAATCAATTTTGATAATATAATTAAGTAATAATATTAATATAAATTAAGATTGATAATTTTTTTTAAAAAAAAAATTGTAAACGATATTAATTAGTAACTGATAATTTTTTATTTATAAAATATTTGAACACTATTTAAAATTAAAAGTTTATTAAAAAATAAAAATAAAAATAAAATTGACAATGTTGGGCTTTCGTTCGGCTCATAATCAAGCGGATAAAGCAGGCTCAAATTTTTTGAAAAAGAGCCATTTTTTTGGATAGCCCGGGTAAATTTTAGACAAGTTATCTCTCTCTATGTTCTCTCTCTAAACAACTCTCACACACTTTCTCTACGCTGTCAATTGAACTGAATCTACATATCGATGATTCGAGCTAGGGTTTTATATTCTCTCAGATTCGAGCTTCAAACAAATCGGGGGTTTCACTATCTCGTATTATACAACAAACAACGTCATTTCATGTTCAGCCCACTCAACTCTTGGTCTCCGATCCAGAACGGGTCTCCCCGTCAGAAAATAAATCGTCCCCGATAAACCCGTAATCTCCTCTCTCTCTCTCTCCCTCTCACGCCCCCGCATCTCTCTCTCTCTCCCTCTCGCGCCCCCGCCTCTCCCTCTCTCCCTCTCTCTCTGTGTATCTCTCTCTCTCTTTGTATCTCTCTCTTTCCCCCTCCTTCTATCTCTCCCTCTCTCTCTCTGTGTATGTCTCTCTCTCTCTCTCTCCATCTCTCTGTGTATCTCTCTCTCCCTCTCTTCGTGTATCTATCTCCCTGTCTCTCTCTGTTCATAATTTGTATGTATTCTGTTGTTTGTGATTGAATTCTGGCTGTTTGTGGAACTGTTAATTGGTAAAACCGCATTAGTGTTTCTTAACAATGTTGTTGAGAGTTGCGTTGGTCGTGTTGCTGCTAAATTAGAGATGACGGAGCCTTGCTCTAGTGTTAAAGACAGGTACCATTTTCTTCAAATTTATACAATACTTATTATAGACCTTATCTTTGTTTAGATACAGGTACAGACCATTTGTTTCTGAAATTAGCGAATGTTATATATATTTCTAGTTAATCCTGTGTTTGAAAATTAGAAACTATATTTTTAGATAATCTTATTTATGATTTTGTGAGTTTCGTACTGCATTTAACATTTCTATGTTTTTTTTATTTTGAAGGGATTGTGGAAAGCAAGTTTATCTAGGTGAGAAATTTTATTTTAGTACTGAGTCTTGATTGTTCTGGTTTAGATTTATCTGCAATATTTTGGATCGATTAATATTGATTATATTATCTTTTGATCTATGTATATGCTTGGATTGAAGGGGGATTTGACACTGCACATCCTGCAGCTAGGTGACAACTGAACTCACTTAACAGCAGCTACGTAAATAATCATCGTGTTCAATTAGTATTTCTGAGAGTGGTTTGTGATGTCAGGGCGTATGATCGAGCTGCCATTAAGTTCCGTGGAATTGGTGCTGATATCAATTTTCTTGTTAGTGATTATGAAAATGACCTTATTCAGGTAGGCTGGTGTTGGTTTTATACTATCATTATGAAAATGACCTTATTCAGGTAGGCTGGTGTTGGTCTTCTGTAGATGAAGAACCTGACAAAGGAAGAATTTATGCATAAACTACGATGACATAGCTCAGGGTTCTCGAGGGGGACTTCAAAATACCAAGGAGTCACCTTACATAAATGTGGCCGGTGGGAGGCCCGAATGGGACAATTTCTTGGTAAGAAGTGAGATATAGTTGTATATTGTTAAATTATATTTCTGCTGAATATAGTTTGTAATTGTATGTGAAAGGAATATGTCCTAAGTCCAATCATGAATTAGGATTTAGGAATAACTCTTTATGTAATCTGTTTTGATTTCATTGATATTAATAAAAGACTTGTTTTGTTTTTATTACGGGTTTTATCTATTTAAGTGTTTAAATAAGATATACCATAGTTTAGAGTAAAGCTTTTTATGGATTATGATGAGATCATAATAGTGAGACCTAAAAAGATGATAACTCTAAACTTAAATAGTTCTTGGTCATAGGATTACTAACTGGTAATTAATAATCCGCAAAGATCGGTACATACTATGCTTGCTTCATTATGAAGGATGTCTGTTCTCATAGATATTTGTGTGGTGACACTATAGCTAGTATGTAGGTGCTTATTATAGAATAAGTTCACTGAACATGACTCGCACAGCTGAACAACTGATGGAGTTCACTCACGTGTCAGCAGTTGTTCACATAGTGATAGTTGTACAAGTATCCTTAGACTTGAGGTCATCATAGTCATCTTATGTACACTGAACTGTGCTTTGGTTTAGTTCTTAGTCTCCAGGGACAATTATTAGGGCTCTTCTGGGTATAGGAATTTGTACACGAAGATAGTGTATGATCAATAAAGGATCTACCCCTTCCAGTGAAGGAAGCGAATGTTCAAGGCTGATCCACTTATGCTAGTTCAGGAATCTCTGGCCAGAGTGAATGAAATTAGAAATGAGTTTCTAATTTGCATATAACTAAGCATAGTAAATGGTAAGCAAGTGATTAAATTAGATATGCTTGACACGAGATCCATGCCTTGTATTTAATCGGGACATTGTAGGGTAGAAGGAGTTTATTGTACGGTAATTATTCACTGAATAGGTTCTTGGTATTCTAAGCAGTGAATTCATATTATCCGGATAGTCGCGATATGCTGAGAAGTATCCCTCACGATGTAGAATAAATGTGATTAATTAATTAATCATATTTAATAAATTAGAGAATTTATATAAATAATGATAAAATAGTTTTATTATTATTTATTTCTACTACCGGCTTAATATTGAACCTACAGGGTCACACCATAAAAAGAGAATGATTTAATGGTGGAGAAATTAATTAATAATGGCTAATAATTATTTATTTATGAAATAAATAATTAATTGGCAAATTTAATAATTGATTAAATGATATTTAATTGATTATAAATTAATTAAGTAAAGTTCTTAATATTATTAATTAAAGCTTTTAATTTTTGGAAATTAAATCAAGAGAGAGAATTATTTCTAAAGTGTTTAGAAAAAGGATTAATGATTAAAAGGTGTTTTAATTATTAATGAGAATAATAAATGGGATAATAATAATAATATTTATGGGAAAATTTCAGCTGAAATTTTTTCCTATAAATACACTATTATAGACCCTAATTTTATTCTAACCCCAGAACCCGAAAACCCAAAAAGTTTGGAAAACCCAATTCTCTCCACCTCCTTCCTCCTCCTTAACATCGTTTTCTTGGTGGATACCGGTGGAGTGCTTCACACTTGAGGAGCAACTGCTAAGGATCTCTGATCGTTGTCTCCGAATTATTTTTAAAGGTTAGATTCGATCCCTCGAATTTTTATTCACGATTTATATGCTTTTATTTGGATTTTGTATGTGTAATAGTGTTTTGCCATGCCCCCGCTGCGTTTAAAAATCCAACAATGGTATCAGAGCATAGGTTGTATGCATATAGATCTGTGGTAAAAATTTCAGAATTTTATGTGCTTGTATGAATTAATTATGATTTTTACAAGTTATATCATGGATTAATTTTACCTGATGAGAAATTGTTTCTCAAAATAATTTTGAATGTTGATATGGGTTCTACAAGTGTTGTAGATCGTCTGGGTATTTTTCTTATAATTTTAGGATGTATAGATTTTTTATTATGAATTTTTGAAGTTCTTGTAATTAAAATTCGTAATTAAATAATTATATATATATGAATTGTATGTATGTATATATCTGTATATGCTGTCATCTGCTGTGTTTGTACTGTCTGTTGAAGAAAGATAAGCAGCACAGAGAATGACAGATCAGGTGGCACAAAATCCGAGGAAAAGGTACGGCGGTTGCTGCAAAAAAAAATAAAAAAAAATAGGGGTGTAACGTATTCCGGGAATGCGTTACACACCTATGGCGCATTCACGGAATGCATTACACCCTTTAATGGCTTAAAAGGGGTGTAACGCATCACCGGAATGCGTTACAGGGCTTGTAACGCGTTCCTGTAATGCGTTACAGCCCGTCTGTTGATTTTAAAATTGATTTTCTGGGAGTTTCGTAACTCCGTTTTGGGCGTGCAATATACCGTTGGATTCGTTTTTCCGAGACGGATCTAATGGAGTGATCAATTTTAGTTTATATAAAAGTTTTGAACTTTTTATATTTCTATGAAGTGTTTTAAAGATGTTTTTGACTGTTTTAATTGCTTTTAAATGCTTCATGTGATACATAGAGATGTATAATACTTAGACTAATGTGCTAGATGATATAACATGCCTACCTTGATGTTTATTCATGTTTATATATGTGATATATGCTTAGTTTATCATGCGATGATATATTTAGGTGAACTTAAATAAACATAAGGCGTTTGTTAGACAACCTAGTATAGTGAAATTGTTTCATAACCTTAATAATAATATTATGAATACAATCATGAGATTCTTGTGTTTATGAAACATGTAATTGAATATGAATTTTCGATATGAGAGAAAGGATGATTCTGTCAACAACAGATTTCTATCTGTAAGAAAGGGTTATTAAGTGACGCCTCTTGACAATGCTCCACCCGATCTGGGAATCATCTGATTATTGATTATTGATTTGAAATATTTAATTTAAAAGGAAGAATCTCTTTATAATATGATTATGATTGTAACGTAATATAATCCCTCTAAAATTAAATAATATCAAGTAGTAAGTGGCCAATAACACAACGGGCTTGTGTCGGTCATAGCCTTTCAACATGGTAGAAAGTAGTTCTTATTTTTGAATCATTGTCGTTTCGTGCCACAGCCGAGGGCTTTGATTTCGAAATAAGAAATACTTGTCTATTACATAGAGATGTGTACATTGAATTAGAATCTAAAGGTCGTTACGTGCCACAACCGTGGGCCTTTGGGGACTGATTCAATTGTACGGAATGTTGGGTTAGACTTGACTTAGAATATTGAGTTTGTCGTGCCACAACCGTGACTCAATTATTCAAGAGGCTAAAGTTTGATTAGGGAATAACATTAGATGTAATTGACAAGAGTTGTCTGCCTATTGAACATTACATGGCGTTTCGTGCCACATCCGGGGTTGTGTAATGAAATGTAGGATCCCTATTCCCACTAGCATTATGAATGCTTAATTTTTCACGTAGGGGGTTGAATAAATTAGGAAAACTAGTGGGAGCCACTTATGAATAAAGACCCGATTCATATAGTGTTTTAAAATGAAATCAAATATTTGCTAAGTGTTGTTATGTGTTTATCATTTACAGATTTACTTTGTACGTTATGTCTTCTGCACTATCACTCAGGAGCATACTAGATGCTCACAAATTGACTGGTCCTAATTATGCTGACTGGCTTCGAAACTTGAGAATTGTTCTCAGGATTGAGAAGCTGGAATACGTGATTGACTCACCTAAGCCTACTGAACCTGCTAGTGAAGCACATAATGATGAACATGTTGTGTATCGTAAGTGGATAGATGATGCAAATGTTGCTCAATGCATCATGCTAGCCTCCATGAACATTGAGCTACAGAAGCAATATGAGCATATGGATGCTCACACTATCCTCATGCATCTACAAGAGTTGTATGATGTGGCGGGGAGGACAGCTCGATATGAGATATCGAAGGAGCTGTTCGGTTGTAGGATATCTGAGGGATCATCTGTGAATGATCATGTACTTAAGATGATCAATTTAATTGAACGTCTTGGACAACTTGGTTTTTCCATGGATGGGGAGCTGAGCCAAGACTTGGTCTTGCAATCGCTTCCGAGTTCGTTCTCGCAGTTTGTTGTGAACTCTCACATGAATAAGTTGGATGTCAGCCTGCCTGAACTCCACAACATGTTGAAGACTGCGGAATCGAATTTTCCCCCTAAGAAGAGTTCTATTCTTCTAATTGGTGAAGGTTCTAATCATAAGAAAAGGAAGAGGAACCCTTCCAAGAAGAAGAAAGTAGGTGAGAAAACGCCGATTCCACCAAAAGCTGAAGACCCCAAGAGCAAAGTTGTTTTCTTTCACTGTAACAAGGTGGGGCACTGGAAGAGGAACTGCAAGGTTTACCTTACAGAATTGAAGAAGAAGGGTAGTGAGACTACCGCTTCTGATTCAGGTATGTTCATGATAGAAGTGAATATGTCATTTCTACTTGGGTATTCGATACCGCCTGTGGTTCTCATATCTGCAATTTGTTGCAGGGACCAAGGAGAAGTAGGACTCTTGAGGAAGAGGAGGTGATTCTACTGATGGAAATGGAGCAAGAGTTGTTGCTGTAGATGTAGAATCATTTCATTTACATAGACCTACGGGCAAGACTATTGTTTGAAATAATTGTTATTTTGTTCCCTCGATTGTGAGGAATATTATTCCCATGTTAGACTTGGCTGGATTTTCATTTATTATTGAGAATAATGAATGTTCTATTCTTAGAGATAATATTCTTTATGGACGTGGTACTTTAAATAATGGTCTGTATAAATGTGACATAATTTACTTCAGATTGAACAAACTAATAAAAGAAAAGGGATGATGAAAATCTCACTTTATAGTGGCATTGCAGTCTCCATTTAGTAGACATGGAGAGAGGGCTGCAAATTTGCTAGGAATGGTACACACAGATGTATGTGGACCAATGTCTAAGCAAGCCATGGGTGGATTTTCATACTTCATTACTTTCATAGATGATAGATCTAGATTCGGATATGTGTTTGATGAACCACAAGTCTAAGGCCTTTGAAAAGTTCAAAAAATATAAGTATGAAGTGGAGAAACAACCAAACATAGTATTATAACTCTTCGATCAGATCGAGGTGGTGAATACTTTAATGGAGTGTTTCTAGATTATCTCAAAGTAAATGGTATAGTCTCCCAGTGGACGCCTCCAGATTGGTATCTGAAAGGAGAAATCAAACTTTGTTAGACATAGTTCGGTCCATGATGAGCTATGCAAATCCTCCAGTATTCCTATGGGGTTATGCATTGGAAACCTCAGCATATTTACTGAATAAGGTGCCTTCCAAATCTGTTCCTCAAACTTCGTATGAGATATGGAAAGAAAGGAAACCGAGTCTTAAACACGTTAAGATTTGGGGATGTCCAGCTTATGTCAAGAAAGTTGACCCAGATAAGCTGGAATATCGATCCGTAAAATGTAGTTTTGTGGGATATCCTAAAGAGACTTTAGGGTATTACTTTTACACCGATCATCAGGTGTTTGTCTCCAGACATGCTACCTTCTTGGAAAAGGAGTTTATCCTTGAAGGAAACAGTGGGAGCAAAATTGAACTTGATGAAGTTCAAGAAGCACAAACTACTATGGATCAAGTGGAAACACCTGTTCTGACTGAACAACCTTTTGTGGAACAGCCCATTCATAGGTCAGGGAGAGTGTCTCGCCAACCTGAGAGGTAATATGGCCTTGTCATTGAGAATGACAATGAGTTGTCGATCATTGATGATGACGACCCTGTGACCTATAATGAGGCTATGAGTAGTGTTGACTCAGAGAAATGGCAAAGTGCCATGAAATCCGAAATGGAATCTATGTATACGGTATACGAAAGAATGATTAGAGCAGATGGCCAGGTGGAGACCTTTAAGGCCAAGCTTGTGGTAAAAAGATTCAAACAAAGGCAATGGATTGACTTTGATGAAACCTTTTACCTATAGCCCTGTTATAATCAGCTCGAATTTTGCTTGCGATTGCTGCTTACTACGACTATGAGATCTGGCAAATAGCCAGATGGTTTTCTTTCCAAGAGAAATGAAAACCTAGTGTGTAAGATACTGCGAACCATATATGGTTTAAAGCAAGCTTCTCGAAAGATGGAACATTCGTTTTGATGAGACAATCAAAGAGTTTGATTTTATCAAAAACGAAGATGAACCATGCGTCTACAAAAGGGTTAGTGGGAGCGCGGTAACATTTCTTGTATTGTATTGAATTAGAGTTGACACATATAACAACATAGCAAACCCACTCATAAAACTACTTTCTGAAAGTCACTTTGATCGTCATAAAGACTTGATGGGTATTAGATACCAGAGTGATTGGCTTTAGTACAAGTGGGAGATTGAAAGGAATATGTCCTAAGTCCAATCATGAATTAGGATTTAGGAATAACTCTTTATGTAATCTGTTTTGATTTCATTGATATTAATAAAAGACTTGTTTTGTTTTTATTACGGGTTTTATCTATTTAAGTGTTTAAATAAGATATACCATAGTTTAGAGTAAAGCTTTTTATGGATTATGATGAGATCATAATAGTGAGACCAAAAAAGATGATAACTCTAAACTTAAATAGTTCCTGGTCATAGGATTACTAACTGGTAATTAATAATCCGCAAAGATCGGTACATACTATGCTTGCTTCATTATGAAGGATGTCTGTCCTCATAGACATTTGTGTGGTGACACTATAGCTAGTATATAGGTGCTTATTATAGAATAAGTTCACTGAACATGACTCGCACAGCTGAACAACTGATGGAGTTCACTCACGTGTCAGCAGTTGTTCACATAGTGATAGTTGTACAAGTATCCTTAGACTTGAGGTCATCATAGTCATCTTGTGTACACTGAACTATGTTTGGTTTAGTTCTTAGTCTCCAGGGACAATTATTAGGGCTCTTCTGGGTATAGGAATTTGTACACGAAGATAGTGTATGATCAATAAAGGATCTACCCCTTCCAGTGAAGGAAGCGAATGTTCAAGGCTGATCCACTTATGCTAGTTCAGGAATCTCTGGCCAGAGTGAATGAAATTAGAAAGGAGTTTCTAATTTGCATAGAACTAAGCATAGTAAATGGTAAGCAAGTGATTAAATTAGATAGGCTTGACACGAGATCCATGCCTTGTATTTAATCGGGACATTGTAGGGTAGAAGGAGTTTATTGTACGGTAATTATTCACTGAATAGGTTCTTGGTATTCTAAGCAGTGAATTCATATTATCCGGATGGTCGCGATATGCTGAGAAGTATCCCTCACGATGTAGAATAAATGTGATTAATTAATTAATCATATTTAATAAATTAGAGAATTTATATAAATAATGATAAAATAGTTTTATTATTATTTATTTCTACTACCGACTTAATATTGAACCTACAGGGTCACACCATAAAAAGAGAATGATTTAATGGTGGAGGAATTAATTAATAATGGCTAATAATTATTTATTTATGAAATAAATAATTAATTGGCAAATTTAATAATTGATTAAATGAGATTTAATTGATTATAAATTAATTAAGAAAAGTTCTTAATATTATTAATTAAAGGATTTAATTTTTGGAAATTAAATCAAGAGAGAGAATTATTTCTAAAGTGTTTAGAAAAAGGATTAATGATTAAAAGGTGTTTTAATTATTAATGAGAATAATAAATGGGATAATAATAATAATATTTTTGGGAAAATTTCAGCTGAAATTTTTTCCTATAAATACACTATTATAGACCCTAATTTTATTCTAACCCCAGAACCCGAAAACCCAAAAAGTTTGGAAAACCCAATTCTCTCCACCTCCTTCCTCCTCCTTAACATCGTTTTCTTGGTGGATACCGGTGGAGTGCTTCACACTTGAGGAGCAACTGCTAAGGATCTCTGATCGTTGTCTCCGAATTATTTTTAAAGGTTAGATTCGATCCCTCGAATTTTTATTCACGATTTATATGCTTTTATTTGGATTTTGTATGTGTAAAAGTGTTTTGCCATGCCCCCGCTGCGTTTAAAAATCCAACAGTATGTTGTTTTCTGCAGGTATATCTATCTGGGGTTGTTTGATAAAGAGATTGAAGCTGCTAGGTTCCGATTATCATAAGTTCACTGGTCTTGTTTAGTCGATTCCGTGGCTTTACTTTCACTCAAAATGACTATTTCTATGTCCACAGGGCTTATGATATAGTTGCTTTAAAACTGTTTTTGGGACTATTGATTATACTATAATATATAATTTTAGAATTTCTTAGTGCATAAATTGTGAAGAAATTGTGAAGAAAAAAGGGCTATTTATTTGGTTAGAAGAACTAAAATTTTATAGGTTTCAAGGTTGCCTGGTGCAGAGAGTATATAGTTGTCCAGAATTTAATTTCCATATACCACTAACTAAATCAATATAGTAGATGCTTCTTATGATTACGTATTTAAAGAGTGGTCCATATAAACTAATGCCTATTTTAGTAAAATGTAAAATGAAAATATCTCTTGTTAAATTTTGTGACAGTTGTGGTTTTACCAAAGGCTATTTATTTGGTTTCTGAAATTTTTACATTACGTATTACTTGTAGTGAAAAAGCTGCTTATGGAATGATAAAGCATGTGATATATAATAGATGATGTCAAAGATTACTGGAGCTAATAATATCATCAACATTTATGATCTGAGTATATGAGAAGATCAGAAGAGTTGAAGGCAGCAGGCAAGAGCAGAATATCAAAGGATGGAAGATTTCTGAATATAAAAGCTGGCTCTTTGTCAAGATACAGGATAGGGATGTTAGCTAGTTATCCTAAGCCAGATTTGCTGAAACTAATAGAGGCTCTAACTGACACCCCCATCCTAGAAGAATTAGAAATACTTGTGCAGATTAAGAACATATTTGAGAAAGAATCAAAAAGCTCAGTCTTTACTTAATCATTATAAGATGTCAAATGTTCAATGCACAAGTGTTGTATCAGCTTTTGTATCATGTTATTTTCATTCTTTAACTTGGGGTTAGTCTTGTTAACAGGTATGAATTTGTGATAAACAATCTTCTCACAAATTGGGGGAGATTGTTGTGCAAGACATGCCTGTATCATAACAAGACTAAGTCATACTGACAACCCTAAGATTAGTTATATTGTAACCTTAATCTGTAATTCATACTTGTAACACTTAATGTTTGTAAAATGTAAATGGAGCCGACTGGAGCATTTTTCTCTAAACAGTGTCAAGCCTAAGAATTCTATCGGAAAGAAGATCAAGAAGATCATGCCTCAGAAGAATTATGAAGAAGCTTGGAGTTGAATAAATCTGTTTGGTGTAAAACATTCTAAGTCAAGATCTCTACAAGTCACAGAATTAGTGTTATAGAGAAGTCAATCGAGAACTCAGAAAGACCTATCGAGAACTCAGGAATTGTCTATCGAGAACTCAGGAAATGCTATTGGAGATATCGATAAGTTAGATACCCATTCAAGAACTCAGAGATATCGACAAGTGTACATTCATTAGAGAACTCCGAGTTATCGATAAGCCAAAGTCCATTAGAGAACTCTGAGTTATCGATAAACCAAAATTCATTAGAGAACTCAGAGTTGTCGATAAGTCAAGTCAACAATGAAGTTTCAGAGATATCGACAAGCCAACATGCCTATCGAGATGTTGAGTTCTCTACAGCTTAATTGGAGATCTCGAAGTGAAGAAATTTCTCTAAGTACAGAATTGCAGAACAGATTAATATCCAAGGTTGCAAATCAACAAACAATTCACATAGCTGGATTGACAAGTCTACAAAAACCATCTTGAGGGATGTGCAAGATCAATGGCAAAGATTAACTGACAGGGGAGATTAAAGTAATCACGGGATGCTAAAGATATGCTAAGCCAGAAATGGAAGATTTGCTTTTCTATAAATAGAAATGACAAGTGACAGTTTAGAAAAGCTAATAGTATGTTTATTATCCACTGTGTAAACCAGCAGTTAACTGAGTTATAAAGTTAACACTGGTCCTCTAGTTAAGTAGAACAATCTAGATAGAAAATTGGGTGTTCTCTCTCAAGAAAGAAGCTAAGTTCTAAATCAAGAACTTAGAGATTTTGTAGCAAAACACAACTTGATTTTTAATATAAAATTAAGTGAGTTTTGAAGATCTTTGTTTTACATATTTGCACAGTTATTTATTGTTAGATATATTTGATAATGTCATGGCTAATATGATTTATGTTTAGATTTCAGATCTTACTTAAAAGGACAAATCAGTACTTAACCATTAATCAGTACTTATACTGGAAGTCAGGACTTAAGGATATCAGTACTTATATTAACAGGAGATAATCATCAGAAGTTAGATATCAGAACTTAAGTGCTGAAGGACATTCAGATAAGGACAGTAGCTGATTAAAGGAAAGAAGATCGAGATAAACATAAGAAGAGATATGCATGAAGAAGGAGTTCCGTGAAGAATGGAATACTTGGAAGAAAAGATATCTTATTGATATATTTTAGGAAGCAGAATTATAATCCATATCAATTAGCGTTTATCTTGTAACTGTGTAGTATATAAACACAGACATAGGGTTTACACTATAAGTGTTGTAATATTCAAGAAGATTATTTATTGTAACCCTAGCAGCTCTCGTGATATTTGTGCATCACTGAGAGGTAATAGTTCCATACTGTAACATAGTTTATTGTTTCAATAAAGTTTGTTTTCTGTTACTTAAGATATTAAAGTTCGATTTGATTGTATTATATACTGTATTCACCCCCTCTACAGTGTGTGTGACCTAACAAGTGGTATCAGAGCTAATCTGTTAACACACATACAGTTAAAGATCCAAACACAATCATGTCTGACACAGAAACTCCAACTAAGCCTACAAAAACTGAAGAACCTCCAAAGACACAAATTGAAAATCGGTCTGAGACATCAGAGTTCCCATACTGAGACCATCTGAATATCCCATATGGAAGGTAAGGATGACTATGTTCCTGGAAGCAACAGATCCAGAATACCTTGATAGAATCAAGGAAGGGCCTCACAAACCAACCAAGCTCGCAGTTGCAGTTGCAGGTGAAGCAGCAAAGACCGTACCAAAGGAGAAGAGTGATTATACTGCTGAAGATATAGCATCAATTGCTAAGGATGCTAAGGTACGACACTTACTGCGTAGTGCCATTGATAATGTAATGTCAAATAGGGTAATCAACTGCAAGACTGCTAAGGAGATATGGGATGCTCTGGAAACAAGGTGTCAGGGAACTGACACAATTAAGAAGAACATGAAGACAATACTCACTCAAGAGTATGAACATTTTGACTCAAAGACTAATGAGTCATTAAATGATTTATATGAAGATTTGTCAAACTTTTGAATGATTTGTCATTGGTTGATAAAGAGTATGATCTTGAAGATTCAAACCTTAAATTCCTGTTAGCTCTTCCTGAATGCTGGGATTTGAAGGCAACGACAATAAAAGACAACTACAATCTTGATGAAACAACTCTTGATGAAATCTATGGAATGCTCAAGACTCATGAACTTGAGATGGAACAAAGAAGCAAGAGAAAAGGAGGAAAGTCAAGGACAGTTGCTCTTAAGGCTGAAGAAGAATCCCCCAAAGCAGCTTCCTCAAGGAAAGACAATGGTAAAGCTCTTTTCATAAAGTCTGATACTGAGTCATCAAGTTCTGAAAGTGATGATGACTCAGATTCTGAAAGCTTGCCTGAGACTGATGCTGATGAGGAGATGATGAAGCTGTGTGCTCTTATGGTGAAAGGAATCACAAAGATTGCATACAGGAAGTTCAGGAAGGGAAAGAAGTTTTCCAGGAAAGGCATAAGTTTTGATAAGAAGAATTTCAGAAGATCTGAAGGCAGAGGAGGAAAGTCTGACAGAGGAGATTATACCAATGTTAAATGCTATAACTGTGGTGAGAAAGGCCACATATCTCCTGATTGCAAGAAGGTAAAGGGTGACAAAGGCAAGGCTCTTGTCATAAAGTAGAAAAGCTGGACAGACACCTCAGACTCTGAAAGTGAGGAGAACTATGCATTGATGGCAAATGCTGATAAAGAAAGTGCTGAGAGCAGTTCTGAAGCTGCTAAAACAAAGGTACCTCAGACTACTTATGTTTTTCATACTGATGATATTAATGAGTTGAGAAGATATCTTAAAACCATGTTTGTTAGTTATAGAGATCAAACTTTAACATGTAAAAGATTAACTTCTGAAAATCTTACTTTTAAGAAAAGAAATGATTTCTTAGAAAAAGAGTTACTCGTGTTCCATCAAACTCAGAAGGATAGAGATGATGCTTTTTATGTTAGGGATGAAGTGCTAAAAATGAATGAATCTCTAAAAACTGAGTTAGAAAAGGAAAGAGAGATTATCAGGACTTGGACTAACTCTGGCAAAACAACTCAAAATTTGCTAAGGGTGGAAACTGGAAAGAGGGCTTAGGTTATGGAGAGGATAAGAATGATAAAGGAACTGAAGAAATTAAGCCTGTTGTTAAGCAAAAGCCAAAGTTAAAACCTGTTAAGTTTGTAACTGTAAAGTCTGAAAATGAGAAATTAAAAGTTAAAGAGGAATTAACTTCTGACAAACTAAAACAGGAAAAGACAGCTGAAGTAAACATAGGTTTAATGACAAAGAAGCAGCTTAAGCATAAGCTGAAAGATGTTAAGAATGCAAACAAGGTAAAATCGCCTAGGAAAAATAGGAATGGAAAGGAAGGTGTGAATAAAAGCAATAATTATTAACATGTTCCTGATGCTCCTAGGAAAACATGTCATAACTGTGGAAGTTCTAACCATCTGGCTTGTTTTTGCAGGAAGAATAAGAATATTAACTCCTTACCTTCAAAATCAGGACTTAAGAGTCAGTCTGTTAGATACAAACCACAAAATCCTTGTTTTCATTGTGGTAGTTTAGGGCATTCCATTTATACTTGTAGGGAATATCATAGTTTGTACTATGATTATTATCAAATAAAACCTTCTTTGAAGAAAGTTTCCATTGTTCCTTCTAGTGTAAATTCTGATTCAAAGTCTGATAGTGTAAGTTCTGATAAGAAAAATGTTAACATAAACTCTGATGCTAAATCCACTGCAAATGTTAATAAACTTAATAAGGCCAAAGGATCCAAGCAAGTCTGGGTCCTTAAAACTAATAATTAGTGGTCTTTGTGATTGTAGGGCAACAGGAAAAATATTCTAGTTCTGGACAGTGGATGTTCAGGACATATGACTGGAAATAAGGCCCTGCTATCAGACTTTGTGGAGAAAGCTGGCCCAAGTGTTTCTTATGGAGATGGCAACATTGGAAAAACATTGGGATATGGCAATATCAATCTTGGGAATGTCATAATTAAAGAAGTAGCTCTGGTCTCAGGACTTAAACACAATCTGCTGAGTATAAGTCAAATCTGTGACAGAGGTTATCATGTTGATTTCTTTGAAGAACACTGTGAAATTGTGAGTAAATCTAAAGGCAAAGTTGTTCTGAAAGGATACAGGCGTGGTAACATTTATGAAGCTAAGCTTTCAACAAGTACTGATGGTTCTGTAATTTGTCTGATGAGTAGAGCATCAATTGAAGAAAGCTGGAATTGGCACAAGAAACTCTCTCATTTAAATTTCAACAATATAAATGAACTGGTCAAGAAAGATCTTGTGAGAGGACTGCCAAAGTCAGTATTTGCTCCTGATGGCCTTTGTGATTCTTGTCAGAAAGCCAAACAAAGAAAATCTTCATTTAAGAGCAAGACTGAATCATCAATTCTTGAGCCTTATCATCTACTACATGTTGATCTATTTGGTCCAGTGAATGTCATGTCTATTGCAAAGAAGAAATATGTGTTGGTCATAGTGGATGAGTTCACCAGATACACATGGGTGTATTTCTTGCACACAAAAAGTGAAACTGCATCTATCTTGATTGATCATGTCAAATATCTGGATAAATTGGTCAAAGATTCTGTGAAAATCTTAAGGAGTGATAATGGCACTGAGTTCATGAATTTGATAATGGAAGAGTTCTGCAAAAACCATGGAATAAAGCAGGAATTTTCTGCTCCTGGAACTCCACAGCAAAATGGAGTTGTTGAAAGGAAGAATAGAACTCTCATTGAAGCTGCACGTACAATGCTTGAAGAAGCAAAGCTTCCAACCTATTTCTGGGCTGAAGCTGTACAGACTGCTTGTTTTACTCAAAATGCAACACTCATTAACAAGCATGGAAAAACACCATATGAGATGGTGAAGAAAAAGAAGCCAAATCTGAAGTACTTTCATGTATTTGGATGCAAGTGTTTTGTTCTCAAGACTCATCCTGAACAGCTATCCAAGTTTGATCTAAAAGCTGATGAAGGAATCTTTGTTGGATATCCACTTTCCACAAAAGCCTTCAGAGTCTATAATTTGAGAACAAAAGTGGTCATGGAATCTATCAATGTCTCTTTTGATGACAAGAAGATTACTGGTCTTGAAGATTTCATTGACCATGATCAGCTGAGATTTGAAAATGAAGACTCAAATTCTGATATTGAAAATCCTGACAGTCTAAGTCCTGATACTGTAAACTCTGATGGATTAAACTCTGATGTTATTGAAACTGAGGTGACTACGTCAAAGGAAGATGCGCCTATGCAGGGGGAGCATACTCAAGATCTTACCACATCTCAAGAAACATCAGAACATACATCTGGCTCTTCAAGTTCTGATTCGTCAAGTTCTGATAAGCCAAGTTCTGATAGTGCTGAAAATCTAAATTCTGAAGAATCCAACTCAGAGAGCATAGTTTCAGGGGGAGCATCCAGTTCTAGAGAAAACCTTCCATCTGCAAGGAAGTGGACAAAATCACATACACCTGATTTGATAATTGGAAATCCTGATGCAGGTGTCAGAACTAGAACAGGTACTTCAAATGAATGTCTTTACAATTCTTTTCTCTCTCAGACTGAGCTAAAGAAAGTGGAAGAAGCTCTTCAAGATGCTGATTGGGTGCAAGCAATGCAGGAAAAGTTAAATGAATTTGAAAGAAACAATGTCTGGAACATAGTGCCAAGACCAAAGAATAGATCTGTTGTTGGTACAAAGTGGGTATTCAGAAATAAAACTGACAGTGATGGCATAATTACAAGGAATAAGGCAAGGCTGGTTGCAAAAGGATATTCTCAACAGGAGGGAATTGATTATGATGAAACATTTACACCAGTTGCTAGGTTAGAAGCCATAAGGATATTTTTGGCTTATGTTGCTCACAAAAAGTTTACTGTCTTTCAAATGGATGTGAAAAGTGCTTTTCTCAATGGAGAATTGGAGGAGGAAGTATATGTTGAACAACCTCCTGGCTTTGTAGATTCCAAACATCCAGATTATGTCTACAGGCTTGATAAAGCACTTTATGGACTTAAGCAAGCTCCTAGAGCATGGTATGAGACTTTAGCTCAGTTTTTTCTAGAAAGTGGATTCAACAGAGGAACAATAGACAAAACACTGTTCTACCTCAACCATGGAAAGGACTTACTTCTAGTCCAGATTTATGTTGATGATATCATTTTTGGGTCTACAAATGACAGACTTTGCAAAAAGTTTGCCAAACTGATGCAGTCAAGATATCAGATGAGTATGATGGGGGAACTTAGCTATTTTCTGGGCCTTCAAGTCAAGCAGAATGAAGAAGGCACTTTTATTTGTCAAACTAAGTACACCAGAAACTTGCTGAAGAAATTTGGAATGCAAGATTGTTCAAGTGCATCCACTCCCATGGCCACTGCAACAAAACTGGATAAGGATACTGGTAAATCAGTAGATATTACTGATTACAGAGGTATGATTGGCTCTCTACTCTATCTAACTGCTAGTAGACCTGATATCATGTATGCTACCTGTCTTTGTGCAAGATTTCAAGCAGATCCAAGAGAACCTCACTTAACAGCTGTGAAAAGAATTTTTAAGTATCTTAAAGGCACAGCTGATCTGGGATTGTGGTATCCTAGAGAATCAGATTTTAAACTAATAGGTTACTCTATGACAAAGCACATCAGCATCAGGTACCACTTCATAAGGGAACATGGGATGAAGGTATATTGAAACTGCACTTTGTTCCAACAGATCAACAACTAGCAGATATCTTCACAAAACCATTGTGTGAAGCCACTTTTACAAGATTGGTAAATGAACTTGGAATGGTTTCAGGTTCTTTTTCTAAATCTGCCTAGTTTTGTTCTGATACATCAGACTTTATGATCAGTATTTACAGAATGTAATCTCTTTATGTATTCTGTGATTAATTGAAATATGCGTTTAAGTACTGATTGTTGTCTGATATATGTTTCTAAACTCTGATAAGTGATATGTCTGTTTAAGTAACTATTCAATCCTATGAGGATAACTGTGCTAGATACTGACCTAGTAGTCTTCAATAAACAAATGATCCCATGTAAGAAGTAATTATTTCAGTGGAAATCTTATGACACAAGCAAATTCTGATAATTGAGCTTAGTTGAGTTTACTTTGTTTATCTTATTACTAAGTCACAAATTAGAATAATGCTACTCATCTGTTAAGTTCTGATACTAGTAAAACTGCTGAATGTACTAAGTGCTGATAAACCTCACTTATCAAAAGAAAAAGCAAAAGGATCAAAGAATAGAATCAGGTACTCCTTTGAGATCTAGAGTAAAAATGTGGAAGGGACGACCCAAGTGCATTGCTGGTATTAAGTAAATATGCATTAGAAAAGCAAAATATTTTCTTGGTGACTTTTCACACTCTATGATTACTGGAGAAATACTCTGATAATAGCATAAATTGTGATAAGCAGTCGTGACTCACTTACACTGAGAAGCCACTGTAAAATAGAATTTAAAAAGATGCATAAAATTAGCACAAAACAGTTGAGGTGGACTCAAGCATGAACTCATTCATCAGTAGGTTTCAGGATAATGACAGCTCTTTAGCAAAATTTTAGTTATGCCTTATTTCTAAGATGTACTGAAGTGAATCAGACTTTACTCTTTGTCTGCTATTTAGCTTGATGCACACACTAATAACTCCATCTGAATGATGAAAATTACTGTGGTGGTGTAATAACCCCAATTTTTGGGAAATTTTGAAACCCTTATGAATAGTGTTTTTGCTGAATGAGAAAACTTTTCATGCCACACTATGTAGGGGTTCTGATATGGATATTCTGAGATTTTATTAGTACTTTATATGGGATATAAGTGTATGTAAAGATCGTCAGAATCCAAATCCGAACACTTTGATTTTCCCGGAAATACACTAGATACGGAGAGAATTGAGTATAAGGTAACAGGATAAAAAGGATTTAAATTAAAGGATTATAATAGAGGATCATAAAAAGGAATATAATGTATTGAAAAAGGTTAAGGGAACCTAAGTAATAAGATCCTGGGTATGATCCCTCAAACGATAAACGAAAACGAAAGTTAAGCGAACCGTATAACAGATCAGCGGTCATTAGGCAAACAATTAGAAGCTAATCAAAGAGATTAGAAGGGATGATGACATAGCAAGGTGACATAAGCATGACATAAGGGGAAGGAGATGTGGTTGATTTAAAACCACACAAAGTCAAGGCTAGAAAAGTAATTAAACAAAAACAAGACAAAAAGCAACCAACCAAGCCAAAACATTTCATTTTCATCAAAAAACACAAAACCCCCATTTTCTTCTTCAAGCTCTCGGCCTCTTTTTTTAAAAAATGAAAGTCCAAGCTCCTCCACTTACTATTTAGCAAGGTAATTATCCTAGCTTCTCCTAGTTAAGTTACATACTTCCTATAAGTTTAAGCTTCTAATTCCAAGCCAATCTTTTTCTATAAATCAAGAAAGAAGATGGTGAATAGTACTTTCTTGAAATTAATTTTTGTGTTCTTGATTTCTTTGAAAGAACAAGCTTGTAGGAGGTTAGATTAAGGCTTCCATGGGCATTCCAAGGATCTTTCATGGATTAAAAGCTTCAAGGAAGGTATAACTCTTCATGATCTTAGCTTTAAGTTTTGTTGTTTAGATTTCCTAATGTTTAGATGAAGGGTTAGGGTAATGGGTGTGTAATCATGTTAAAGCTTGTTATGAGTATTTTAGTTGGTGAGAGGCATGATTATTGTGTGTTTAGAGATTGGTTGATTTTGTGATATTTTTGGAGTTGGAAATCTTGGTTAATTAGTCAATGAACTTAAGTAAAACTCTTAGTTCATAATTGAGAAATAAGTATGAATTGGTAACAGTGATTTGATGGGGCTGTTGGAGTGTTTTTTGGATGGATGTTGGTTGTATGATTGATTTGGGGTTGAATTGTGGTTGGTTTTGAATGGTTTAAATTTGGGAAATCACGTAAACATAGCCGTCGTAACGTCCGATTTTCTTTAGACTGTTTTTGTGCATAACATTAGGACCCGAGAACCCCCTGCTAGATTATGACCATTGCCATGTCTAGATAGCTCGTGTTACGAGCTTCGTTTTGATATGTGGTTCGTTCGATTCCGATGCACGGTTTAGGAGAAACGACCGTTTTAAGTAACGGCGTTTCGCGAACGAAATATTTCCCCTCGCCTTACTTTGAAACATAGGTTAAAGGCCAAAAAGGGTTAATTAATGTATGAAACATTTATGGTAAGTGTGTTAGGCAGTTGGTAAGACACTCGCGAAGGAATCTCCTTAAAACTCGTAAAGGTTAAATTATTAAAAAATGGTGGAGCCGAGGGTACTCGAGTGACTTAAGAGAATCAGTAAGCACAAAACGAGCGTTAGAGTCTGAGTTGGTTAGAGTATAGATTTACAAGTGACTTTGGTTTAATTCCAACTTACTTGTTGTTTATAGGTTACCAGACTCGTCCCGAGCCATTCGTAACCCCCAGTCGCTCAGGCAAGTTTTCTACCCGTTATAACTGTTGTTGTGATGTATATATGTATATGCATTATCTTGCGATAGATGCATGTTGGTTAATTAGCAAATGTTGTATATATTGAAGCATGCTGCTATGGTATATATATATGCATGCCTGTTTCGTATTCTTTCCATATATAATTGTTGATTCAGTTGATAATACCTATGCTAGAGGATAGCGGTAAATTGCATATACCCTTAGTATAGGGACCCAAAGGTGAAAACATTTTCTAAAACCGGGAGTCGAGGATCCCGACTAGATTTTGTATATATATATATAGTTATAGTTTTCCAAACTATTAATCGAATGAGGTTTATTCGATAACTTTTATTTATTTAATTGAATACTATTTCGAATATTCATTCGAGGGCTTATGACTCAGTTTGTTTTATCATTTGAATATTACTTGAATATTCTTCTGAGGACTTATGACTCCTTTTATTGTATTAATTGAATATTACTTGGATATTCATTTGAGGAGGTATGACTCCTTTATATTATTATTGAATAGTACTTGGATATTCATTTAAGGATGTATGACTCCTTTATTTTATGAATATTAATTATAGTATTCATTCGAGGTATTATGACTCAGTTTATTACTTAATAATATTCTTTATTGTATTAAAGAATAAGGTGTCGATAATCATACTTATTTTTGATTATTCGAATAAAGATATTACTTTCGTATAAGTGTATCTTTGATTCTTTGCTATTCATTCGAGTATAAGTTTTCCAACTTCTACCTCAATTATTCTTATGGGAATATTATTTAAATAATAATATTCAGATATTTCTTTCATATCGGGACTGATTTATTTTATTAAATCAGCATTACTCCAAACATTCTTAAAAATGTTTTCGAGTCTTCAAAATGAATTTAAAAGGTTAGAGCGGATCCCAAAACTTGTTTTCAAATTCAAGATCTTCCATTTTAAGGGGACTTGAATACTCGCTCAAAAATCTAAGGGATCCGGCTCTGTGGTGTATTTTATATTCGCAACAAGGTTGTAGTTTTGGTAAATGAATTAATTACTTACCCAATGTTCGGGAAGTAAGTCCATCTATTGAGTCGGCATAAGCAACATGGGCTCAGTGGGCGTCCATGATAGTGTAAGTGGCTCAGTGGGAGTCCATCAAATGCATAAGTGGCTGAGTGGCAGTCCAGCATAAGGTCCTACTGAGACCAGGGTGATGACCAGTGGGGAATTCATCCATCTACTAGTAGAAAAGGTTACTTATTGGTATCTTTGCCTGATCAGCAAGATATCAGGTTTATGCCAATTCTTTTCCTTTCCAAATTTATTGGATATTGCAATTCTGTTCATACTTTACATGAGAGGTTTTCAGGAAATGTAAAAAGAAGATGTATATGTGGATATATATATATATATATATATCAGAACTAAATGAAGTATATCATAACTTCATTTCCTTTAATAATATTTCAAAGATTTAATCTATTCAAATCTTGTCTGGTAGTCTCATCTATGTGATGAACTGTTGAAAGCTCATTATACTTTGAACAGTGGTAGTTTTAAAGTAGCTTTATAAATGATATAAGTTTAGTGAAGTATTTGGTAACTTCATCCCTTGTTTCTACTTATATCTAGTAAGTAATTATCTTACACATGATAAAAGATTCTAGTAAGTATCCATTTAGATACTTATATTATTGTTATCACTATATATTATCTTGCGAGCTGTAAGGCTCACTCTTGCTTTATTTCTTCATCACACAACAACAGTTAGGAAAGATGGCCAGACTCCAGCAGACCCAGCGCAAGCGCGTGGGAAGCGTCCCGCGCCTTCCCGATGATGTTGTAGCTGCTATAGCTGCAGAGGTAGATCTATTGTAGATCAGACCATCTACTTTTGAGAATCAATTATGTATAATTATAACTTGTGGCAGATAATGGCAATTAACTGTAAATTTATCAAGTAATCATTTTGGGTTGTAATAACTTTTAAATTGTGGATTCAAAGACTTGTACTTATTTCAATTTCATCTCTGAGACTATAACGGGTTGTGGTGTGTGTTAGTGTGGGGTCACAGTATAAGGTTCTTTATTATTAATTAAGTGAAGTGATATTGTGGAAAGAAAGACCGTGACGACCCGGATCCCCGACCCCGGATCTGGGGGTGTTACAGAAATGGTATCAGAGCTAAGCGTTATAAACCTCAGAGATGATGTGACGTTAAGATAATAAGTTCACTAAGATAATAAGAACTCTTGCCAAGTTCATAGTCGGACTACCTAACGTAGTACTGACAGTTAAAACCCTTATGGGAACCCTTATAAATATCGTGATAGAAGCGTAGTTCATTATCGTAGATGGTAGCGGGACTCCGAACCCTGAGGTTGAGGAGCAACAACGCGATGATGTTTATTACTAATTGGAGATCGGATTGTGGATCCGATAGAGTGTCCTAATGCAGGACCGGATGATGTTGATATTGAGGATGTAGCGGTTGAGGATGTTGTCCTAGAAGGGATAGTTGCTGAGGAGGATCCCATGGAGGATCCTGAAAAGAATGAATAAAGGACCACTGATGAATTGATGACCATGGTTAGGTCGACTACCAGAGGTAGGATTGGTCGGTCACTACCGTAGGTTCGTTCAAGTTTGTAAAGATAGTAGCCCCTTTAATGCGGCTTACTCGTAAGACTGAGAAGTTCGAATGGACAGAGAAATGCGAGAACAGCTTTCAAGAACTGAAGCAAAGGTTGGTGACGGCCCCTATGCTGGCGTTGCTGGATGGAAAAGGAGATTCTGTGAAGTGTAGTGACGCTTCGCACAAGGGCTTAGGGTGCGTGCTTATGCAGCACGATAAGGTAATCGCGTACATGTCAAGAAAATTAAGGTAATATGAAATTCGATATCCCCACCCATGAGCTTGGGCTCATGGCAATAGTTTTGCCCTAAAGATTTGAGGCACTACTTGTATGGAGAGAAGTGTGAGATTCATAAACCATAGGAGCTCTAGTACATTTTTACGTAGAAAGAGCTCAACATACGCCAGAGGAGGCGGTTAGAGCTAATCAAGAATTATGATTGGGAGATTCTTTATCATTCGGGGAAAGCCAATGTGGTGGCTGATGCCCTTAGTAAAAAGAAGAGACTCAAGATGATAATGTCTTTGGGAGAGTTTATAAGAGATTTTGGAAATAGTAGTGAAGGTAACCGGAGCCGGTACCGAAAAGCTGTTTGAGATTGCAATACAGTCCGAATTATCGGAAAAGAACATACTGTGCCAGAAAAAGTGATGAAGGAAGGCAAAGAGCCAACAATTAGATCAAAGATTAATACCGAGAAAGATGAGAAGGGAATAATAAGGTATTCCTACAGAATTTGGGTTCCAAATGTTTAAGAGCTTAAAGATGCGATCTTAGATGAAAGCTAGTTTGAGGAATAAGATTTAGAGCAAACCCTGAACCTGATAGTCAGGGAGGATGCCATCAAGATATAAGGAACCCATAACATAATGAAGTGGAAACTGAGGATTTTAACGTATAAGATAACCCAAAGTATGGGAGAAGGAAGAAATATTTAGACTAAGAAAGCAGAAGTCGAGCGAGATAAGGAGACCCGAGACGGTACTCCTATACGGCAATTCATGGACCTGTCTAAAAAGAACTTAGACTATTATCCCCAACCACCACCTTGAGGAAACAATGCGGTAGGAAATTCTTTCAGGACCTTTAAGTCGCTAAGCTCTCAGAGTTCCAAGGAACAAGCTGACCCAGTCGAGGCAAGAGCCTGGCTAAAGGAAATATAGGAATCATTTGAGATTCTAAATGATTGACGAACCACAAAAGACTGTTTTTGTCACTTACCCTCCTAAGAGAGAGACCACCCGCTGGTGAAAGACCAAGAAAGGCACGGAGCCAGAGATTATAATAAACTGATTTAAGTTCAGTCAATTGTTTTCGGGAAAGTACTTCCCAAGGTTATGGAGATAGTGTAAAAGCTTTGGAGCTAGAACAAAAGTGGATGAGTATGATGAATTATGAATCTAAGTTGTAAAAGTTATCAAGATTCGTTCTGAGGACACGAATCCAGAATGACGAGATGTTTGGAATCAATACTTATGTTGTGTTAGTTCATGAAATAATGATAAGAGAAAGGAAAATAAAAAGAAACTGAAGTGGAAAGGAATATAAAGGCAATAGAGTTTGAGGTATGATAAGGGAGTTGGGTATGAGGAAACCCTAAAGACTCGTAGCAATAGACATAGAAAAGTATGTAATCGTCAGGATGAGGGTGATTCACCATGAGTTAAAATAGATGGTTGAAGGCATAAGAGATACATATATAATTATCCCCTGTAATTTGGGAAAATTCAATGAAACCTTGAGATAATTCGAAGGGTAAATAATGAGACGCGGATAGACTAAGGAGACAAGGAAGTAAGAAATTAAGAAAATTGGATGAAGGAAGTGACCTTCAAGAATGGGAAGTGTAAGACCGGTGGCATGATACCCAGAAAGGGAGACGCCAGGTATGAAAGATATCCCAACATTGAGGTGACTGTTGAGATAAACAACAAAAGTACATAAGGAATTATTAAGAAGAAGTTCATGTTGAACATGACCAATATCTTCCAGAACATCCATGTTATCATTACTAAATCAGGAAAGAAAAGCGGATGACCATTGTTATCTTTTGGAGGCCATATGGATTGACCTCAATTTGAATAAGGATGCTATTATGAAGTTAGGTATAGACTATCGAGGTGGGAATGATTGAATAAGATACCCTTATCAGGGATATATGACTTGATTTATCCATGGAAGGATGCAGGTACCTTTTAAAGGTGGAATTAAGAATAGAACATCGGTAACTTAAAATGAATCCTAGGGGAATGCATAAAGGTTGGCATTTCACCCTTAATAGGGACAGTATGAGTTTTGACAGGATGAATTGGAAAGGATTAAGGTAATAACAACCTTTAAGAATCAGTGGAGAAATTTTTCAGAAGTATATAGACAATGGTTCTAGTAATAGTAAATGGTATTTCGATATGCCCTGTATCTAGGGAATACGGGAGGAACTATTGAAAGATAACCTTAGAGGTTTTGCATGGAGATAGGTAATATTCAAATTTCTCAAGAATAAAAATGTTGATAAAAGGAATATGACGTAATTATAATGATGCCAAGTGGGGCACGTGTTAAACCACGAGAAAGTATGGATCGAACCAGTAAAGGTCGAAATTGTTGAGGGCAATTAGGACCTAAGACAAAAGATGTTCTAAGTACGATCGAGAGTCAGTCGCGACAGTGATTAACCTCTAAAGACTGAGGCAATAACTTATGGAAAAATGGTGATTTTTTTTACTCATTAGATTTTAATGAAAACATCTTCACATCAGCTGTGATGGAAATGAGGTAGAAAATTTAGTTGAAGGTGGTTAAAAGACATTGATTATAAGGAACTATTACTATCAGGAAAGGCCAAAGAGGTGGCCGACACTTTAACGGTAAAAGGATAATTGTAGGCGCTTGTGCCAAAGAATAAAGTGATGATGGTTAAAGCTGTGAAGGTTGTATTATGGTTTAGAAGATTGACATTCCTTCTGATGACTGTGCAATACCCAACCGTAATAGTAGTTGGTAAAGGTTTAATTCGTGTAATCGCCATAAACGGGCTATCTATCTTAGAAGGTCCTATCTTGAGATAAGCCAGGACCATATTTCAAAAAGGACTAAACAAACCTTTGAGTTAAGTCTTCTATTGAAGGCATATGATTAAGAATGGTATTAACCTGCTATCGTTCCTTTGAACGAAACTCTTCTGCAATTTTATCTGCTTCATGTCATGTATGTATGTCAGAATCAGGAGTGTACTCCATGAATCATGAATGGTGATTATGTTACCTCCTTAGAAGGATTTGATACGACATGTATGGACTCCGTATGGTTAGATATTAAGACTTCATGGAAAATGAATGACTACAGTAGGTCAGTGGTGGACCATAATAAGGCAACAATGATTCTGCGAGTATTGAGCTGAATACAACCGTGAGAGTTGTATTGGAATGGGTGTTGAGATTGAGTACCACTAATCGGGTCGTGGTAGTGTATAAGTTATCATTAATAGACTAATTAAGTAGAGTATCTACCTAGTGAATAATTATTCTTTCTTATCAATAGAGAGTCGTATTATTATACGAGGAAGGTTGCGGTGCAAGCATAGAATTCTAGTAACGATGATGTATAGAATGAGATCCCAGATTCGATTTTCGATGTCGAGGGAGTTTCAAAGGTGATTGTGTATAAGCTCGAGGAAGAGTGTGGGTCCATAGAATGATGGACGGGATAGCGAAAATATTTAGGCATGGGAAATACGATGCTATAATGCTTAATGTTGATTTATATACGTATATGATTTGTTCTCCTATGACAAACCTCTATAGTTCAGAGGTAGGTTCCAAGCCAGATATTTTGTGGCAGTATATTTTTTTTCATATATACAATTCTCTTCAATTCGTTCTTTTCTCTTCTTTCATTTCATGTAAGCTGAGAAGAACAACCCTTCCAGAAAGGGGAGGTATTCCCGAATGACTATCTATCTGTGTGATAGAAGCCTAGTAGGATACCATCTATTGTTTAATTGCTTGTCAAGTACTAAAGGCTGGCCACCTTCTGTACTAACTATGCGATATAACAAGTGTTCATGATCATAGTGATCTCTCAATAAATTCTTTTACTTCTATATGAAGGATTAAGCTTTCGAAGATAGAAGTAGCTGAAAAAGGATAAAATTGTGATAGTATTCGGGATTGAAACACATTCGTGATACTAAGGTTGACGTGGTTATTAAAAGGTTATAGAACGCTAACGAGCAAAAGTATAACCAGTATAATATTAGGAACGGAAGGTGATAGCGATTACGAACTGGAAAAGAATGGGTATTGAGAAGCAAAAGCTATAATGTTAGAAGCTATGATGAGAGTCTGTGTAATAGACTTGAAAGAATTTGGAATGATCACTTAACGCGGATTAAGTTATCTTACGACAATAGATCATATGTCATTATCGAGATGTCGCCTTATGAGATCCTTGAGGGAAGACAATGCCGATCTCCCTTATGTTAGGATGAAGTTGTAGAGCGCAAGATGCTCGGACCCGCAGTAGTCCAAAGGACCAGGGATATAATAGATCTAATCAGAGGACGGCTGGTAGTAGCCCAAGATGGACATAAGAAGTATGTTGATTTGACACGAAAGGACAAAGAATAGGAAGTAGGGGACCTAGTATTGTTAAAGGTATTCCCTTGGAAACCCTTGAAAAGGACTGATGAGATTCGGAAAGAAAGGAAAGCTAAGTCCACAAATTGTCAGACCCTTGGATATATTAAGAAGTATTGGGAAGTTAGCATATGAGCTAGCCTTACCCCAGAACATGTAGCAAGTCATAACGTGTTTCACGTATCAATGTTAAGGAAGTGTAATTCGGATGCTAGATAATTAGGGGCATATGAGCGCATAGACATGCAACCAGACGTAACCTATATGGAGCAACCAGGAAGGGTTATAGAGTGAAAAGGAACAAGTACTTAGGAGAAGGGTTATCAAACTAGGCGGAGTTTGGTGGTAGGACCACAATGTGGGAAAATTTACTCGAGAGTTAGAAAGTGCAATGCTAAGAGAGTATCCCTATTTATTTTCAATTTGATTCCGGGACGGAATCCTTTTAAGGAGGGGAGACTGTAATAACCCCAATTTTTGGGAAATTTTGAAACCCTTATGAATAGTGTTTTTGCTGAATGAGAAAACTTTTCATGCCACACTATGTAGGGGTTCTGATATGGATAATCTGAGATTTTATTAGTACTTTATATGGGATATAAGTGTATGTAAAGATCGTCAGAATCCAAATCCGAACACTTTGATTTTCCCGGAAATACACTAGATACGAAGAGAATTGAGTATAAGGTAACAGGATAAAAAGGATTTAAATTAAAGGATTATAATAGAGGATCATAAAAAGGAATATAATGTATTGAAAAGGTTAAGAGAACCTAAGTAATAAGATCCCGGGTATGATCCCTCAAACGATAAACGAAAACGAAAGTTAAGCGAACCGTATAACAGATCAGCGGTCATTAGGCAAACAATTAGAAGCTAATCAAAGAGATTAGAAGGGATGATGACATAGCAAGGTGACATAAGCATGACATAAGGGGAAGGAGATGTGGTTGATTTAAAACCACACAAAGTCAAGGCTAGAAAAGTAATTAACCAAAAACAAGACAAAAAGCAACCAACCAAGCCAAAACATTTCATTTTCATCAAAAAACACAAAACCCCCATTTTCTTCTTCAAGCTCTCGGCCTCTTTTCTTAAAAAATGAAAGTCCAAGCTCCTCTACTTACTATTTAGCAAGGTAATTATCCTAGCTTCTCCTAGTTAAATTACATACTTCCTATAAGTTTAAGCTTCTAATTCCAAGCCAATCTTTTTCTATAAATCAAGAAAGAAGATGGTGAATAGTACTTTCTTGAAATTAATTTTTGTGTTCTTGATTTCTTTGAAAGAACAAGCTTGTAGGAGGTTAGATTAAGGCTTCCATGGGCATTCCAAGGATCTTTCATGGATTAAAAGCTTCAAGGAAGGTATAACTCTTCATGATCTTAGCTTTAAGTTTTGTTGTTTAGATTTCCTAATGTTTAGATGAAGGGTTAGGGTAATGGGTGTGTAATCATGTTAAAGCTTGTTATGAGTATTTTAGTTGGTGAGAGGCATGATTATTGTGTGTTTAGAGATTGGTTGATTTTGTGATATTTTTGGAGTTGGAAATTTTGGTTAATTAGTCAATGAACTTAAGTAAAACTCTTAGTTCATAATTGAGAAATAAGTATGAATTGGTAACAGTGATTTGATGGGGCTGTTGGAGTGTGTTTTGGATGGATGTTGGTTGTATGATTGATTTGGGGTTGAATTGTGGTTGGTTTTGAATGGTTTAAATTTGGGAAATCACGTAAACATAGCCGTCGTAACGTCCGATTTTCTTTAGACTGTTTTTGTGCATAACATTAGGACCCGAGAACCCCCTGCTAGATTATGACCATTGCCATGTCTAGATAGCTCATGTTACGAGCTTCGTTTTGATATGTGGTTTGTTCGATTCCGATGCACGGTTTAGGAGAAACGACCGTTTTAAGTAACGGCGTTTTGCGAACGAAACATTTCCCCTCGCCTTACTTTGAAACATAGGTTAAAGGCCAAAAAGGGTTAATTAATGTATGAAACATTTATGGTAAGTGTGTTAGGCAGTTGGTAAGACACTCGCGAAGGAATCGCCTTAAAACTCGTAAAGGTTAAATTATTAAAAAATGGTGGAGCCGAGGGTACTCGAGTGACTTAAGAGAATCAGTAAGCACAAAACGAGCGTTAGAGTCTGAGTTGGTTAGAGTATAGATTTACAAGTGACTTTGGTTTAATTCTAACTTACTTGTTTATAGGTTACCAGACTCGTCCCGAGCCATTCGTAACCCCCAGTCGCTCAGGCAAGTTTTCTACCCGTTATAACTGTTGTTGTGATGTATATATGTATATGCATTATCTTGCGATAGATGCATGTTGGTTAATTAGCAAATGTTGTATATATTGAAGCATGCTGCTATGGTATATATATATGCCTTCCTGTTTCGTATTCTTTCCATATATAATTGTTGATTCAGTTGATAATACCTATGCTAGAGGATAGCGGTAAATTGCATATACCCTTAGTATAGGGACCCAAAGGTGAAAACATTTTCTAAAACCGGGAGTCGAGGATCCCGAGTAGATTTTGTATATATATATATATATTTATATATATATATATATATGGTTATAGTTTTCCAAACTATTAATCGAATGAGGTTTATTCGATAACTTTTATTTATTTAATTGAATACTATTTCGAATATTCGTTCGAGGGCTTATGATTCAGTTTGTTTTATCATTTGAATATTACTTGAATATTCTTCTGAGGACTTATGACTCCTTTTATTGTATTAATTGAATATTACTTGGATATTCATTTGAGGAGGTATGACTCCTTTATATTATTATTGAATAGTACTTGGATATTCATTTAAGGATGTATGACTCCTTTATTTTATGAATATTAATTATAGTATTCATTCGAGGTATTATGACTCCGTTTATTACTTAATAATATTCTTTATTGTATTAAAGAATAAGGTGTCGATAATCAAACTTATTTTTGATTATTCGAATAAAGATATTACTTTCGTATAAGTGTATCTTTGATTCTTTGCTATTCATTCGAGTATAAGTTTTCCAACTTCTACCTCAATTATTCTTATGGTAATATTATTTAAATAATAATATTCAGATATTTCTTTCATATCGGGACTGATTTATTTTATTAAATCAGCATTACTCCAAACATTCTTAAAAATGTTTTTGAGTCTTCAAAATAAATTTAAAAGGTTAGAGCGGACCCCAAAACTTGTTTTCAAATTCAAGATCTTCCATTTTAAGGGGACTTGAATACTCACTCAAAAATCTAAGGGATCCGGCTCTGTGGTGTATTTTATATTCGCAACAAGGTTGCAGTTTTGGTAAATGAATTAATTACTACCCAACGTTCGGGAAGTAAGTCCATCTATTGAGTCGGCATAAGCAACATGGGCTCAGTGGGCGTCCATGATAGTGTAAGTGGCTCAGTGGGAGTCCATCAAATGCATAAGTGGCTGAGTGGCAGTCCAGCATAAGGTCCTATTGAGACCAAGGTGATGACTAGTGGGGAATTCGTCCATCTACTAGTAGAAAAGGTTACTTATTGGTATCTTTGCCTGATCAGCAAAATATGAGGTTTATGCCAAAATTCTTTTCCTTTCCAAATTTATTGGATATTGCAATTCTGTTCATACTTTACATGATAGAGGTTTTCAGGAAATGTATAAAGAAGATGTATATGTGGATATATATATATATATATATATATATATATATATATATCAGAACTAAATGAAGTATATCATAACTTCATTTCCTTTAATAATATTTCAAAGATTTAATCTATTCAAATCTTGTCTGGTAGTCTCATTTATGTGATGAACTGTTGAAAGCTCATTATACTTTGAACAGTGGTAGTTCAAGTAGCTTTATAAATGATATAAGTGTAGTGAAGTATTTGGTAACTTCATCCCTTGTTTCTACTTATATCTAGTAAGTAATTATCTTACACATGATAAAAGATTCTAGTAAGTATCCATTTAGATACTTATATTATTGTTATCACTATATATTATCTTGCGAGCTGTAAGGCTCACTCTTGCTTTATTTCTTCATCACACAACAACAGTTAGGAAAGATGGCCAGACTCCAGCAGACCCAGCGCAAGCGCGTGGGAAGCATCCCGCGCCTTCCCGATGATGTTGTAGCTGCTATAGCTGCAGAGGTAGATCTATTGTAGATCAGACCATCTACTTTTGAGAATCAATTATGTATAATTATAACTTGTGGCAGATAATGGCAATTAACTGTAAATTTATCAAGTAATCATTTTGGGTTGTAATAACTTTTAAATTGTGGGTTCAAAGACTTGTACTTATTTCAATTTCATCTCTGAGACTATAACGGGTTGTGGTGTGTGTTAGTGTGGGGTCACAGCATAAGGTTATTTATTATTAATTAAGTGAAGTGATATTGTGGAAAGAAAGATTGTGACGACCCGGATCCCCGACCCCGGATCTGGGGGTGTTACAGGTGGTCTATGTTGTTTTAGATAAACAGTCATTGTGTCATTTTGCACTAATTCTGAGGACAAGTTCTGGTTGCATATTCTGAAGATTAAGTTCTGAAGAGTATAACTCAGAACTTGTATGAGGATTTACTCAGATAGGCATTCCTTTTTGGAGTTAAGAAATTATGTTCTGATGACTGTTAAGTTCTGATATAAGTCTAAGTTCTGGTATTACAGTCTAAATTCTTTACTTGACTTATCTGTGGATAAAATTTGATAACAGTCTCGATTCAAACTAGAATATGTTGAAGTGGAAGATTAATAGTCACTATGGTTAGGGTTAATGGTATTCGTACTTGAACAGTCCACTTTTACTTGTTTCTTGTGCGCATTAAACCATGTTTTCTCTTTCCAATGAATGTTATTCTTTTTCCAAGTCTGGGGAGACGAGGTAGAATTAATTCTACCTGTCAGCATTAAATTCCTTTGCGTCTCCTGGAATTCACTTGCCAATATAAGCAACCACTTCACATCAGCCTTCCCATCAAATTCTTTCTCACAAACTTACCTTCATACTTTTTCTTTTAAAAACACAATGGTCAGATACAACATGTTTTTGAATTACCAAACATTTAATATGGAGCTAAGCTGTGCTGAATGGCAGCGGGAATGGCACGTCACGGCCATTCCTGAGGAGATATGGGACTCTGTCCCACAGGAGGTACTGACCCACCTCCTGTTCTTCTATATGGATTACCATCGCCATCTGGAGCGATTGGAGGAGGAAAGGCTGGAAGCTCTCCGCCAGCAAGAGCGAATCATCTGACTCGCCATTCTGTTTGTCGAGAGTAGGAAAAAGAAATGATTTATTTTCTTCTTCCTGTTTTTCTTCATCATCACCCTTGCCCTGCTTCTTGAGCTAGGACAAAGGCTGTTGACGTTAGGTTTAGTAGCTTAGGAAAATCTTGTACAAGTGCTGATGTAATTTCAATTTCATGAATGTATTCACTTGATATATTAATGAAATTTATTTTTGTTTCAAGATTTTGTCTCTGAGATACTTTGTAATGCATTGATAAATCCTGATAGATATTCATATTCTGATGACCATATAAATTCTGTTTTAATTTAAGTTCTGATTTTCCTTTATCAGTACTTACTCATATGATTTATCTTGGTCATTTTCACTTGATTTCTTTTTAGAATATTAATGTTGCAGTGAAAATTAATTAAATAAGTGGGAACGGTTTCAATTTTGAATTAAAACTGTTTCACCTTGATTAATGGAATATCTGGGTAAGTGGAACGGTTTTTTCCTTGAAAAAAGGCAAGTGGGCAAGTAATGATTACTGTTTTCTCGCGCCCAGTAACTATCCGTTATTACTGCATGTCTGATAGGTGTCCAACGGTAACATTTTTTTTCAGAGTATAAGTACGACAGAGAGAGGATTGTTTTAATCTTTTATTTTCTTTCATACTTTTTCTCTCTACTTGCTTTTACTCTCTCTCTCTCTTCTTCTCACGTTGGTTTTTCATACAGACATTTTATCAAACACCTAACAGGCACTCTTAAATCTCAATTTTTCACATGGCACCTAAGGATTTAATCATTGATGGAGCTAAGTTTGTTCCAAACAACTATGCTGCAATTCTTGACCATGTTGAAGCTCCATCTGAATTGCATTTTGTGCAAGATCTTCTTGCACACAGTGAGATTGGGTATGCATTAACCCAGCCTTCAGTCTTTTCGAGCCAACAAGTTCTGACGTTTTGGCGGACTGGGCACTTTGATGATGGTGGTAGACATGGCACTCCTAGTATTGTTTTCGAAGTGGGTGATTCTTCTTATGCAGTCACTCCTGGTACAATACGCAAGGCTCTACATCTCCCAGAAGGTTGTACCTTTTCAATTCCAGAAGAATCATGTTAGATATATTTGATAATGTCATGGCTAATATGTTTTATGTTTAGATTTCAGATCTTATTTGAACAGAACAAATCAGTACTTAACTGATCAGTACTTATACTGGACGTCAGAACTTAAGGGATATCAGTACTTATGTTATCAGGAGATAAGCATCAGGAGATAGATATCAGAACTTAAGTGCTGAAGGACGATCAGATAAGGACAGTAGCTGATTAAAGTTAAGAAGATCAAGATAAACATAAGAAGAGATATGCATGAAGAAGGAATTCCGTAAAGAATGGAATACTTGGAAGGAAAGATATCTGATTGATATATATTAGGAAGCAGAATTATATTCCATATCAATTAGCGATTATCTTGTAACTGTGTAATATATAAACACAGACATAGGGTTTACACTATAAGTGTTATCATTATCGAGAATATTATTTACTGTAACCCTAGCAGCTCTCGTGATATTTTGTTCATCACTGAGAGATAACAGTTCCAGATTGTAACAGAGTTTATTGTTTCAATAAAGTTTGTTTTCTGTTACATAAGTTCTTGAAGTTTGATTTGATTGTAATAAACACTGTATTCACCTCCTCTACAGTGAAAGTGTGACCTAACAAGTGGTATCAGAGCCTTCTGTTAACACACATACAGTTAAAGATCCAAACACAATCATGTCTGACACAGAAACTCCAACTAAGCCTACCAAAACTGAGGAATCGTCAAAGACATCAACTCAGAGTCGATATGAGACTATCAGAGTTCCCATATTGAGACCATCTGAATATCCCATATGGAAGGTAAGGATGACCATGTTTCTGGAAGCAACAGATCCAGAATACCTTGATAGAATCAAGGAAGGGCCTCACAAACCTACCAAGCTCGCTGTTGTAGTTGCAGGTGAAGCAGCAAAGACCGTACCAAAGGAAAAGAGTGATTACACTGCTGAAGATATAGCATCTATTGCTAAGGATGCCAAGGTACGACACTTATTGCATAGTGCCATTGATAATGTAATGTCAAACAGGGTAATCAACTGCAAGACTGCTAAGGAGATATGGGATGCACTGGAGACAAGGTGTCAAGGAACTGAAACAGTTAAGAAGAACAGGAAGACAATACTCACTCAAGAGTATGAACACTTTGACTCTAGGACTAATGAGTCATTGACTGATGTATATGATAGATTTGTCAAACTCTTGAATGACTTGTCATTGGTTAATAAGGAGTATGATCTTGAAGATACAAACCTTAAATTCCTGTTAGCTCTTCCTGAATGTTGGGATTTGAAGGCAACAACAATAAGAGACAACTACAATCTTGATGAAACAACTCTTGATGAAATCTATGGAATGCTCAAGACTCATGAACTTGAGATGGAACAAAGAAGCAAGAGGAAAGGAGGAAAGTCAAGGACGGTTGCTCTCAAGGCTGAAGAGGAATCCCCCAAACCACCTTCCTCAAAGAAAGACAAGGGTAAAGCTCTTATCATAAAGTCTGATACTGAGTCATCAAGTTCTGAGAGTGATGATGACTCAGATTCTGAAAGCTTGCCTGAAACTGATGCTGATGAGGAGATGATGAAGCTGTGTGCTCTTATGGTGAAGGGAATCACAAAGATTGCATACAGGAAGTTCAGGAAGGGAAAGAAGTTTTCCAGGAAAGGCATAAGTTCTGATAAGAAGAATTTCAGAAGATCTGAAGCAAGAGGAGGAAAGTCTGACAGAGGAGATTATGCTAATGTTAAATGTTATAATTGTGGTGAAAAAGGCCACATATCTCCTGATTGCAAGAAGACCAAGAGTGACAAAGGCAAAGCTCTTGTCACAAAGCAGAAAAGCTGGACAGACACCTCAGACTCTGAAAGTGAGGAGAACTATGCATTGATGGCAAATGCTGATAAACAAAGTTCTGAGAGCAGTTCTGAAGCTGCTGAAACAAAGGTACCTCAGACTACTTATGCTTTTCATACTGATGATATTAATGAGTTGAGAAGATATCTTAAAACCATGTTTGTTAGTTATAGAGATCAAACTTTAACATGTGAAAGATTAACTTCTGAAAATCTTGCTTTTAGGAAAAGAAATGATTTCTTAGAAAAAGAGTTAGTCATGTTCCATCAAACTCAGAAGGATAGAGATGATGCTTTTTATGTTAGGGATGAAGTGCTAAAAATGAATGAATCTCTAAAAACTGAGTTAGAAAAGGAGAGAGAGATTATCAGAACTTGGACTAACTCTGGCAAAACAACTCAAAATTTGCTAAGCAGTGGAAACTGGAAAGAGGGCTTAGGTTATGGAGAAAATAAAAATGAAAAAGGAACTGTAGAAATTAAGCTTGTTGATAAGCAAAAGCCGAAGTTAAAACCTGTTAAGTTTGTAACTGAAAAATCTGAAAATGAGAAATCAGAAGTTAAAAAGGAATTAGCTTCTGACAAACTAAAACAGGAAAAGACAGCTGAAGTTAACATAGGCTTAATGACGAAGAAGCAGCTTAAGCATAAGCTGAAAGATGTTAAGAATGCAAACAAGGTAAAATCACCTAGGAAAAACAGGAATGGAAAGGAAGGTGTGAATAAAAGCAATAACTATAAATCTGTTCCTGATGCTCCTAGGAAAGTGTGTCATAACTGTGGAAGTTCTAACCATCTGGCTTCTTTTTGCAGGAAGAATAAGAATATTAACTCCTTATCTACAAAATCAGGAGTTAAGAGTCAGTCTGTTAGATACAAACCACAAGATCCTTGTTTTCATTGTGGTAGTTTATGGCATTCCATTTATACTTGTAAGGAATATCATAGTTTGTACTATGATTATTATCAAATAAAACCTTCTTTAAAGAAAGTTTCTGTTGTTCCTTCTAGTGTAAGTTCTGATTCAAAGTCTGGTAGTATAAGTTCTGATAAGAAAACTGTTAACATAAAATCTGATGCTAAATCCGCTGCAAATGTTAACAAACCTAAAAAGGCCAAAGGATCCAAGCAAGTCTGGGTCCTTAAAACTAATAATTAGTGGTCTTTTTGATTGCAGGGCAACAGGAAAAATATTTTAGTTCTGGACAGTGGATGTTCAGGACATATGACTGGAAATAAGGCCCTGCTATCAGACTTTGTGGAGAAAGCTGGCCCAAGTGTTTCTTATGGAGATGGCAACATTGGAAAAACTTTGGGATATGGCAATATCAATCTTGGGAATGTCATCATTAAAGATGTAGCTCTGGTCTCAGGACTTAAACACAACTTACTGAGTATAAGTCAAATCTGTGACAGAGGTTATCATGTTGATTTCTTTGCAGAACATTGTGAAATAGTTAGTAAATCTAAAGAAAAAAATTGTTCTGAAGGGATTCAGGCGTGGTAACATTTATGAAGCTAAGCTTTCAACAAGTTCTGATGGTTCTGCAATCTGTTTAGTGAGTAGAGCCTCAACTGAAGAAAGCTGGAATTGGCACAAGAAACTCTCTCATTTAAACTTCAACAAGATAAATGAACTGATCAAGAAAGATCTTGTGAGAGGACTGCCAAAATCAGTGTTTGTTCCTGATGGTCTTTGTGACTCATGTCAGAAGGCTAAACAAAGAAAATCTTCATTCAAGAGCAAGACTGAATCATCAATTCTTGAGCCTTATTATCTACTTCATGTTGATCTATTTGGTCCAGTGAATGTCATGTCTATTGCAAAGAAGAAATATGCGTTGGTCATAGTAGATGAGTTCACCAGATACACATGGGTGTATTTCTTGCACACAAAAAGTGAAACTGCATCTATCCTGATTGATCATGTCAAACATCTGGATAAATTGATCAAAGATTCTGTGAAAATTTTGAGGAGTGATAATGGCACTGAATTCAAGAATCTGATAATGGAAGAGTTCTGCAAAAATCATGGAATAAAGCAGGAATTTTCTGCTCCTGGAACTCCACAGCAAAATGGAGTTGTTGAAAGGAAGAATAGAACTCTCATTGAAGCTGCACGAACAATGCTTGAAGAAGCAAAGCTTCCAACCTATTTCTGGGCTGAAGCTGTGCAGACTGCTTGTTTTACTCAAAATGCAACACTCATTAACAAGCATGGAAAAACACCATATGAGATGGTGAAGAACAAGAAGCCAAATCTCAAATACTTTCATGTATTTGGATGTAAGTGTTTTGTTCTCAAGACTCATCCTGAACAGCTATCCAAGTTTGATCTAAAAGCTGATGAGGGAATCTTTGTTGGATATCCACTTTCTACAAAAGCCTTCAGAGTCTATAATTTGAGAACAAAAGTGGTCCTGGAATCTATCAATGTCTCTTTTGATGACAAGAAGATCACTGGACTTGAAGATTGCATTGATCATGATCAGCTGAGATTTGAAAATGAAGATTCATATTCTGATACCTCAAGTCCTGAAAGTCTAAGTCCTGATACTGTAAATTCTGATGGATTAAACTCTGATGTTATTAAAACTGTGGTGACTACGTCAAAGGAAGATGCACCAATGCAGGGGGAGCATACTCAAGATATTATCACATCTCAAGAAGCATCAGAACATACATCTGGCTCTTCAAATTCTGATTCATCAAGTTCTGATAAGCCAAGTACTGACAGTACTGAAAATCTAAATACTGAAGGATCCAACTCAGAGAGCATAGTTTCAGGGGGAGCATCAGAAAATGAAATCGAAGACAGCATGAATCATGGGGGAGCATCCAGTTCTAGGGAAAATCTTCCATCTGCAAGGAAGTGGACAAAATCACATACACCTGATTTGATAATTGGAAATCCTGAGGCAGGTGTCAGAACTAGAACAGGTACTTCGAATGAATGTCTTTACAATTCTTTTATCTCTCAGTCTGAGCCAAAGAAAGTGGAAGAAGCTCTTCAAGATGCTGATTGGGTGCAAGCAATGCAGGAAGAGTTGAATGAATTTGAAAGAAACAAAGTCTGGACCTTAGTGCCAAGACCTAAGAATAGATCGGTTGTTGGTACAAAGTGGGTATTCAGAAACAAAACTGACAGTGATGGCATAATTGTAAGGAACAAGGCAAGGCTGGTTGCAAAAGGATATTCTCAACAGGAGGGAGTTGACTATGATGAAACATTTGCGCCAGTTGCTAGGTTAGAAGCCATAAGGATATTCATGGCTTATGCTGCTCACAAAAAGTTTACTGTCTTTCAAATGGATGTGAAAAGTGCTTTTCTCAATGGAGAATTGGAAGAGGAAGTATATGTTGAACAACCTCCAGGCTTTGTAGATTCCAAACATCCAGATTATGTCTACAGGCTTGATAAAGCACTTTATGGACTTAAGCAAGCTCCTAGAGCATGGTATGAGACTTTAGCTCAGTTTCTTCTGGAAAGTGGATTCAACAGAGGAACTATTGACAAAACACTGTTCTATCTCAACCATGGCAAGGACTTACTTTTGATCCAGATTTATGTTGATGATATTATTTTTGGGTCTCCAAATGACAAACTTTGCAAAAAGTTTGCCAAACTAATGCAGTCAAGATATCAGATGAGTATGATGGGAGAACTTAGTTATTTTCTGGGCCTTCAAGTCAAGCAGAGTGAAGAAGGAACTTTTATTTGTCAATCTAAGTATACCAGAAACTTGCTGAAGAAATTTGGAATGCAAGACTGTTCAAGTGCATCCACTCCCATGGCCACTGCAACAAAACTGGATAAGGATACTGGTAATTCAGTAGATATCACTGATTACAGAGGTATGATTGGCTCACTTCTCTATCTAACTGCTAGTAGACCAGATATCATGTTTGCTACCTGTCTTTGTGCAAGATTTCAAGCAGATCCAAGAGAACCTCACTTAACAGCTGTAAAAAGAATCTTTAAGTATCTTAAAGGAACAGCTGATCTAGGATTATGGTATCCTAGAGAATCAGATTTTAAATTAATAGGTTACTCAGATGCAGATTTTGCAGGTTGCAAAATTGACAGGAAAAGCACAAGTGGTAGCTGCCAATTTCTTGGAGGCAGGTTGGTTTCTTGGTATAGCAAGAAACAAAAGTCAATTTCCACATCAACTGCAGAAGCAGAGTATATTGCTGCAGGAAGCTGCTGTGCACAGATTCTTTGGATGAAGAATCAGTTACTGGATTATGGGTTAACATATTTCAAAATCCCTATTTACTGTGATAATCAAAGTGCTATTGCTATGACAGGTAATCCAGTTCAACACTCTATGACAAAGCACATCAGCATCAGGTACCATTTCATCAGGGAACATGTGGATGAAGGTACAGTGGAATTGCATTTTGTTCCCACAGATCAACAAGTAGCAGATATCTTCACAAAACCACTATGTGAAGCTACCTTTACAAAATTGGTAAATGAACTTGGAATGATTTCAGGTTCTTTCTCTAAATCTGCTTAAACTTGTTCTATGTTATCAGACTTTATGATCAGTATTTACAGAATTAATCTCTTTGTATATTCTGTGCATTAATTGATAAATGTTTTTAAGTACTGACTGTTGTCTGATACATATCTCTTAACTCTAATAAGTGATATATCTGTTTAAGTAATCATTCGATCCTATGAGGATAATTGTGCTAGATACTGACCTACTAGTCTTCAATAAACAAATGATCCCATGAAAGAAGTAATTATTTCTGTGGAAATCTTATGACACAAGCAAATTCTGATACTTGAGCTTAGTTTAGTTTACTTTATTCATCTTATTACTAAGTCCAAAATTAGAATAATGCTACTCATCTGTTTAAGTTCTGATTCTAGTAAAACTGCTGAATGTACTAAGTGCTGATAAACCTCACTTATCAAAAGAAAAGAAAAAAAAATCAAAGAATAATATCAGGTACTCCTTTGAGATCTAGAGTAAAAATGTGAATGGGACGACCCAAGTGCATAGCTGGTATTAAGTAAATATGCATTAGAAAAGCAAAATATTTTTCTTTCACTGTAGAGGAGGTGAATACAGTGTTTATTACAATCAAATCAAACTTCAAGAACTTATGTAACAGAAAACAAACTTTATTGAAACAATAAACTCTGTTACAATCTGGAACTGTTATCTCTCAGTGATGAACAAAATATCACGAGAGCTGCTAGGGTTACAGTAAATAATATTCTCGATAATGATAACACTTATAGTGTAAACCCTATGTCTGTGTTTATATATTACACAGTTACAAGATAATCGCTAATTGATATGGAATATAATTCTGCTTCCTAATATATATCAATCAGATATCTTTCCTTCCAAGTATTCCATTCTTTACGGAATTCCTTCTTCATGCATATCTCTTCTTATGTTTATCTTGATCTTCTTAACTTTAATCAGCTACTGTCCTTATCTGATCGTCCTTCAGCACTTAAGTTCTGATATCTATCTCCTGATGCTTATCTCCTGATAACATAAGTACTGATATCCCTTAAGTTCTGACGTCCAGTATAAGTACTGATCAGTTAAGTACTGATTTGTTCTGTTCAAATAAGATCTGAAATCTAAACATAAAACATATTAGCCATGACATTATCAAATATATCTAACAATCTCCCCCAACTTGTAAATTATCAAAATATACAAGTTTAACAGATATTTGATGATGTCAAAAACATTAAGTACAAATGCATGAAAAATAGACAAGATAACTACAACTTACAGTCCTTAAAGCTTTTACCAATTCAACTTCTGATAACAACTTTAGTCTGTATACACATCAGAATTTAAGTAGTTGTAGATCTTTGACTTGGCTTCATCATTTTCTGATCTCTCTGATGTCAGGAGTTGTTCTGAGATAATTCTTCAACAAACATTTCTCAGCATATCTGAGTTCATCAATCATTCTCCGTTTGACATCTTTAAGCTCTGCAGTATCTTCACCAGTTTGAAATATTGCAGCTCTGAGATCATTAATCTTTGCTCTTCTCAACTCCCGATCTAGTCTTATGACATAAGCTTTGTTAGACTCTAGATTGAATTCAAGCCCCTTAATACCAAGATATGTTCTGATCTGTGCAGTATTAGGCTTCATATCAACAATATCACCATTGTGATTTCTGTACTTTGGAACATATATGCTGTCAGACTTAACAGAATAAAGTCTTTTCTGTCTCTGAATCTGTTCTTTCAAATAATTTGCAGCAGTCCCTGTCAATCTGTCATCCACTTGAAGTAAGAATAATACATGCTCCAATTCTTCAAAATACTTCAATGGAATGGCATTTTGTCTTATATGATAAACCCTACCATCTGTCATGAAATACAACAAGATGTGTTCCTTCAAGTAGGTATGGTAAACCATTTGTACAGATTCCAATTGATTTAATCTTTCAGGAGTTGCTCCAATTCCTGGTTCACACAAGGAAGTTGGATCATTGGTAGTGTTGTGTACTCTTCTTTCATCAGCACTTCCCAATCCAGTTTTATCTCTTGCTTCCTTTCCAGTAACTACTCTAGCTTCAAAACGACTTGCAGTAGTCTTCAAAGGTTGAGTTTGTTTTGCTTTAGTGAATCCTGGTAGGAGTGTATTTGATCTTCCTTCTGATATCAAGTTAACTTGAGCTGTGTCAGAGGTTACTTGCTTCTTTTGAATATCAGAACTTTTAATTTCTTGACTCTGAACAACTTGAGCTGTGTCAGAGGTTGTTTTAAGAACTTTTCTTGAAGTCAGAGCAAGATTATCTTTGTCATCAGTAATTTCTTCATCTTCAGGAGGTACATAGACTTTAACAGGTTCACCAACCTTTTCTTTACCCTTGGATCTTGGGTCTATCTTTGGTTGTGATTTAGCAAATGTTGCTTCAGTTTGTGCCTTTTCTTTAATCACAATACCTTTCAGTTTTGGAAGTGACTTTTTACCAGAAGCTTCAGATTTAGATGTGACTTTCTCTGATTTAAGTCTAGCTTCTTCTTCCTTTAAACTTTCCAAGTCCATTCCTGGATTTTCTTGAAGAAATAACTGTCTTGACATTTCTTCATCAAGATCTAGAAGTTCATCAGAATTTATTCTTTTACCAGTATCAGAACTTAATCTCTTCCCAGTATCAGAACTTATCCTGTGACTTGTAATTTCAGCATTTCTTGATGAGAATCTTTTACTTTGACTATGACCTCCACCCATTCCAGAGTTTCCTTGGTCATCTTTTTCATCATCCTTTCCTTGCAGTGTCTTGTCATCCTTGCATTTGGACTTAATCACTTTCTCCCCCTTTTTGGCATCAGCAGGAAGTAGAAGAGAGATAAGCAATTCCACTGAAGATTGGATTTCTGTCAGTTGTGATTGCTGAGAAGCTTGATTTTGCAGAATTTTATCAATCTGTGCTTGTTGGCGATCTTGAGTCTTCTCAATATAAGCAATCCTGTCCATAGATGGTTGAAAGAACTTTTTCTTATCAAGTTTCCAAACTTGTTCTTGTTTGGTAAAGTTCTCCTGAATCTTGTGTATTTCGGCATGAGTAATTGAATGAAGACCTTGTAGATTTTTAGTACTCAATGCAGTGACACGAAGCTGAGCTTTGAAATCATCAGAATTTAACATTTCATCAGCTTTAGTAAAGTGCTCAGTAAGATGTAACGCAGATGGAATACATGAGACTGAGTTCCATTCCTTAGTCCACTCCTGTCCTGCAGGAGTTTCACTCCAAGGCACTGGTGGTTCCTTTGTAACATACTTCTTTACTAGTTCAGACTTTGAAAGAGGAATTTGTCCTGAAGGACTTGCTGCATCAGTATTTGCAGTTGGAGCAGCATCACCAGTATCCCCAGCATGTGCAGCATCAGAACTTATAGAATCAGTATCATCTGATATAATAGTAGTGTGAGTAGCAATGGAGGCGTCAGCATCCTCTAATTGCTGATCTGATGCTAAGTTCTGATCAACAGCCAAATCCTGATGCTCACCTAAAGTCTGATCATCAGTGTCTAGATGCAGAGAAGGTGACTTAGATAATTCCGGAGTTTTAATAGCATCAGTAACAGTTGTTGGCAAAAGATTTGTTGTTGTTGGAGCTTCTAAGAAAATTACTCCAGGCACAACTAAGTGTTGATCAGCATTATCAGCACTTGTGCCTTGATGACCAAGAGACACAGATGGGAAATTAGCCTTGTCAGATACAGTTTCCTGAGATTGAGTGGATGGAGAAGAAGTAACTGGAGCAAATTCTTTTTCTTGTGAGATCAGAGATTCCTGATCCCCTTCCTTAGCTGCTTCCTCTTCATCATCTGAAACTGGCCTTTTTGCCCTCTGTTTCTGGTATGTCCTTGGTAATTTAGAGTCCTTGGAAGTGTCAGGAATTGTCATTTTTCTAAGCCTCTTGAGAAGCTTAGATCCTCCAAGTTCAGAATCCTTCTGAGAAATCTTTTTCTCAGCTGCAGGTACCACAGGTTCTGAAGAAAGAATCGGTTCCTCAGAATCTGAGTCATCTCTCAAGGTGATCCTCCTCTTCTTCTGAGGTGTGTGAGAAACAGTCTTTGTTCTCTTTGGCTTGGAAGATATAGGTTTCACATAGGACTTGAGATATGTTCTGAGAGATGGTTGAGAGGTTTGAGGTGGCTGAGTAGAGATGGTAGGTGCTGATGAACCAGGTTCTGATGTTTGAACATCAGGATAAAGTGCAGTGTACTTAACAAATCAGCTCTTCAGGAGTTAATGGCAAATTTGGGGTATGAAAAGAGTTTGGCAAAACTTGGGTAGTTGAAACGGGCTCATATCAGAAGAGAATGGAGCTTCTTCTTCGACTGCATCACCAAAGCTTTTGGAAACAAATGTTCGAATTTTGATGTTAACCCAATTCTCAGTCAGCACATCGGGTATGCTATCATAAATCAAACTCATTTTGATTTTGCAACTGGTATAATTGGTTTTATTGGGGATAGGATGACAGAGGATAGGAATGTTGTGTACTTTGCTAGATTCTGTCAACTTATATATACTTTTTGTACTGATGAACCTCAATTAGTTAGTTCCTCAACTCCACCTTTTAAAGTTGCAAAACGCTACTTTAGTGACCTGGTAAATGCTGACATTAAGAAATCAGTGGTTAGACCATTACAGATTCCTCAGTCTGTAAAACAGATCTTAGTAAATGCGGATCCTGATACTTATAGATCTGTTTATTCTGATGTCCAATCAACTACAACCACCCAAATACCACAACAATCAGCACCTACCACTCATTCTACTCAACCTACCCTCAGGAAATATCTCAAATCCTATCTCTCCACTTCACAGACTATTCAACCCTCATCCTCGGCACCTACTGTGAAGCCTTCATCCTCCAAGCCAAAGAGGACAAAGACTGTTCCTCAAACACCTCAAAAGAGAAGGAGGATTGCCTTGAGAGATGAATCTGATACTGAGGACCAGGTTCCTTCTTCAGAACCTGTTGTAAGTGAAGCTGAGAAAGAGACTTCTTAGAAGGATTCTGGAATTGGGGGATCTAGGCTTCTTAAAAGGCTTAGAAGAATGACAGTTCCTGAAACTCCCAAGGAATCCAAATCAACAAAGAGATACAAGAAACAGAGGGCAAAAAGGCCAGTTTCAGATGATGAAGAGGAAGCGGCTAAGGAAGGGGATCAGGAATCTCTGATCTCACAATACAAGGAATTTGCTACAGTCACTTCTTCTCCATCAACTCCATCTAGGGAAGCTATTTCTGAAAAGGCTAACACACCATCTGTGTCTCCTGTTGATCCAGGCACAAGTGCTGATATTGATGTTTAAAACTTGGTTGTGCCTGAAGTAATTCTCTTAGAAGCTCCAACAACAACTAATCCTTCAATAACACATGTTACTGATGCTGTTCAAACTCCAGAGTTATCTACAACACCTTCTCTGCATCAAGATGTTGATGATTAGACTTTAAGTGAGCATCAGGATATGGCTGTTGATCAGAACTTAGAACCAGATCAACAATTAGAGGATGTTGAAGCCTCCATTGCTACATACACTGTTGTCTTATCAGAAGATACTGATTCTTTAAGTTCTGATTCTGCAAATGCTGGAGATACTGGTGATGCTGCTCCAACTGCAGATGCTGATGAAGCAGGTCCTTCAGGACATGCTCCTCAACAAACTATTCTTAAGTCTGAACTTATTAAGAAGTTTGTTACCCGAGAAGCACCAGTGCCTTGGAGTGAAACTCCTGCAGGACGGGAGTGGACTAAGGAATGGAACTCAGTTTCATGTATTCCAAATGATATTCATCTTGCTGAGCACTTGACTAAAGCTGATGAAATGTTAAATTCTGATGATTTCAAAACCCAGCTTAGAGTCACTGCATTGAGTACTAAGCATCTACAAGGTCTTCATTCAACTACTCATGCAGAGCTACACAAGATTCAGGAAGAATTTATTAAGCAAGGAGAAGTTTGGAAAATTGATAAGAAAAAGTTCTTCCAACCTACCTTTGACAGGATTGCTTCTATTAAGAAGACTCAAGATCATCAACAAGCTCAGATTGGTGATATTCTGAAAAATCAAGCTTCTCGGCAATCACAACTTAATGAAATCCAATCTTCAGTGGAATTGTTTGTCTCTCTTCTATTACCTGCTGATACCAAAAAGGGGGAGAAAGTAATTAAGTCCAAATGCAAGACTGACAAGACACTGAAAGGGAAGGATGATGGAAAAGATGATCAAGGAAGCTCTGGAATGGGTAGAGGTCATAGTCAAGGTAGAAGATTCACATCAAGACAAGCTGAAATCACAAGTCACAGGACAAGTTCTGATACTGGGAAAAGAATAAGTTCTGCTACTGGTAAAAGGATAAGTTCTGATGAACTTTTAGATCTTGATGAGGAAATGTCAAGACAGTTATTTCTTCAGGAAAATCCAGGAATGGACTTGGAGAGTTTAATGGAAGAAGAAGCCAGACTTAAATCAGAGAAAGTTTCATCTAAATCTGAAGCTTCTGGTAAAAAGCCACTTCGAAAACTCAAAGGCATTGTGATCAAAAAAAGGACACATACTGAAGCAACATTGGCTAAATCACAACCGCAGATAGATCCAAGATCCAAGGGTAAAAAAAAGGTTGGTGAACCTATCAAGGTTTATGTGCCTCCTGAGAATGAAAAAATTACTGATGAAAAGGATGATCTTGCTCTGACTTCAAGAAAAGTTCTTAAAACAACCTCTGACATGGCTCAAGTTGTTCAGAGTCAAGAAATTGTAAGTTCCGATTTTCAGAAGAAGCAAGTAACCTCTGACATAGCTCAAGTTAACTTGATATCAGAAGATGGACAAAAGACACTCCTACCAGGATTCACTAAAGCAAAACAGACTCAACCTTTGAAGACTACTGCAAGTGGTTTTGAAGCTAGAGTAGTTACTGGAAAGGAAGCAAGAGATAAAACAGGATTGGGAAGTGCTAATGAAAGAAGAATACATAACACTACTAATGATCCAACTTCCTTGAGTGAACCAGGTATTGGAGCAACTCCTGAGAGATTGAATCAACTAGAATCTGTACAGATGGTTTACCATACCTACTTGAAAGAATACATCTTGTTGTATTTCATGACAGATGGTAGGGTTTATCATATAAGACAAAATGCCATTCCATTGAAGTATTTTGAAGAATTGGAGCATGTACTATTCTTACTTCAAGTGGATGACAGATTGACAGGGACAGCTGCAAACTATTTGAAGGATCAGATTCAGAGACAGAAAAGGCTTTATTCTGTTAAGTCTAACAGCACATACGTTCCAAAGTACAGAGATCACAAGGGTGATATAATTGAAATGAAGCCCAATTCCGCTCAAATTATAACTACCTTTCTAGGGTACAGGGCTGTGGAATTCAATCTTGAGTCTGATAAAGCTTATTTGATCAGACTGGATCAGGATATAAGAAAAGCAAAGATCAATGATCTCAGAGCTGCAATCTTTCAAATTGGTGAAGATACTGCAGAGCTTAAAGATGCCAAAAGGAGAATGATTGATGAACTTAGATATGCTGAGAGATGTTTGTTGAAGAACTATCTCAGAACAACTCTTGACATCAGAGAGATCAGATAATGAAGTCAAGTCAAAGATATACAACTGCTTAAATTTTGATATTTGTACAGACTGAAGTTGATATCAGAAGTTAAATATTGGTAAAGCTTTAAGGACTGTAAGTTGTAGTTATCTAGTCTAATTCTCATGCATTTGTACTTAATGTTTTTGACATCATCAAATATCTGTTAAACTTGTATATTATGCTAATTTACAAGTTGGGGGAGATTGTTAGATATATTTGATAATGTCATGGCTAATATGATTTATGTTTAGATTTCAGAGCTTACTTAAAAGGACAAATCAGTACTTAACCATTAATCAGTACTTATACTGGAAGTCAAGACTTAAGGATATCAGTACTTATATTATCAGGAGATAATCATCAGAATTTAGATATCAGAACTTAAGTGCTGAAGGACGTTCAGATAAAGACAGTAGCTGATTAAAGGAAAGAAGATCGAGATAAACATAAGAAGAGATATGCATGAAGAAGGAGTTCCGTGAAGAATGGAATACTTGGAAGAAAAGATATCTGATTGATATATTTAGGAAGCAGAATTATATTCCATATCAATTAGTGTTTATCTTGTAACTGTGTAGTATATAAACACAGACATAGGGTTTACACTATAAGTGTTGTAATATTCAAGAAGATTATTCATTGTAACCCTAGCAGCTCTCGTGATCTTTGTTCATCACTGAGAGGTAACAGTTCCATACTATAACAGAGTTTATTGTTTCAATAAAGTTTGTTTTCTGTTACTTAAGATATTAAAGTTCGATTTGATTGTATTATACACTGTATTCACCCCCTCTACAGTGTGTGTGACCTAACATTTATGTTTAACATCTACTCTACTAAATCATTGTTAACAACCAACTGCTAAAGCCAAAGTCAATCAAAATCAAATATTTAAGCCAAAACACATTCACCCCCCCCTATGTGTTGTATTCATACCTAACAAGTGGTATCAGAGCAAAATCTAAAAGTTAATAGATTAGATCTTGGAAAAATGAATACACAAAAAATCAGTAGTATCAAGATTCCTCCCTTTGATAAGGCCAACTACACTTTATGGAAAAAGAAAATGTTGCTGTTTATAAGAATGACCAATCACCTATACATTGGTATCCTCAAGAATGGGCCCTTAAATCCTGTGGTTAGAGTTGAGGAAACCACAGATGGAGATATGGTTATTCCAGCTCATTATGCTCCCAAGGATCCCTCTGAGTATACTGAACTTGAAAAAGAGAAAGTTTCCCTAGACAGTGCTTTACAACTGATACTAATTGAGTCACTTGATAATGTAATGTATAATAACATTTTCAACTGTGACACTGCTAAACAGATCTGGGAAAAGATTGAGATACTTTGTGAAGGAACTGAGGAGGTTAGGTCAAATCAAAGAAGGATATTGATTTCTCAGTATGAGGGTTTTATGGCTAAACCAAAGGAGGGTATTACTGATGTGTTTGAAAGGTTTAATAAGCTGATAAATGACTTGCAGCTTCATGATAAATTTTATGATATTGAAGAAGTGAATTTGAAGTTCTTGCTTACTCTCCCTGACCATTTGGAACAAAAGATCTCTGCAATCAGAGAAGGAAGGGATTTGAGTAGAATCACACTGGAAGTGCTGTATGGGGTTCTGAAAACTTATGAACTTGAAATGATTCAAAAGAAATCATTAAGGGCTGGTCAAGGATATGTACAGGACGGCTCAAGTGCACTAATTGTGAATGATGGCCAGTCCTCCAATGATGAGCAAAGATCTCAAACTCCAAAAGTTTCTACAAGTGAGAAAAGAGCCAATGACACTAAAGAGCAAGTCATACTGGAATTGGATGAAGAAGATGAGTTCTACACTCTTGATGAGCTTGATGAGCTAGATAAATCAATGGCTTACTTGGCTAGAAAATTCTCTAACATTAGAGTGAAGAAACCAAGATTTTTCAAGAGCAAAGGACAGTCCTTCAACAAAGACAGCAGCTGGAAAGGAAAAGGGAAGTACAGTCCTGATAGCAAAAATGGCTACAGAACTGGATCTGTTGATAGATCAAACATAAGGTGCTTTAATTGTGATGAGCTGGGCCATTTTGCTACAAAATGTAGGAAACCCAAGAAGGCAAAGAAAGACAAAGCCTATCTTGAATTGGAAGCAAAGTATGATGCTCTTCTAAAGAAGCAACAAGGGAAAGCTTATATTGCTGAGGGTAAAAGCTGGGATGATTCAGATAATGATGAAGATGAAGAAGTTGGAAACTATGCACTCATGGCCTTGGAGCAAGGAGACTCTTCATCATCTAAATCACAGGTACCAACTCTTACCATAATTGATTTAAATGTGAGTCAATATAATGAAACTGTTGAAAAGATGAGAACAGAAATGTTCCACATTCATACAAGCATGGTTGCTGCAAATGAGGAAGTTAGCAGATTGAAAAAGATTAATGAAAAACTTGAGAGTGAAAAACAAGAGACTGAATTTTTGTTGGTTGAGCTTGATACTGCTAAGCAAGAAAATGCATACTTAAAGAACAAATTAAAGTGTGCAAGTGAAGTTAAAGCAGTATTGAGAGAAAAGCTGGAGAAGAATGAAGTGAAGCTGAAATCCTTCAAAAATGCCTCTGATTTGATTGGCCAATACCATGAAAAGAACAAGCCATGTGCAAACATCGCCATTGGTCTTAATTATGAGGGTTTGAACAACAAAAAGAAGTCTGTCAGTGACAAAGGAAAATCAACCGAAACTGAGGATGTTCCAATTATTTTGAAGAAAGTTGAATCACCTTTGTTCAAGGCATGTGAAGAGAACTTCAGTGAAGAAGAGTTGATCATGAAACAGGAGATAGCTGATGAGGACAAGGAAAATAAAAATGATGAGACAACTCAGTCTTCCATCTCTGTTGAAACACCAAAAGCCAATCAAGAAACTAAGGAGTCTGTGAAGGAGATTAAAGCTGAACAGGTCAAAAAGAAAAAGAAGAATAGAAATGGAAAGATTGGGATAAACAAAAGCAATAATTTTGCTTATGTTGCAAATGCTCTTAGAAAGAGGTGTGAGAATTGTGAATCAATGAATCACCTAACTCATCTTTGTAAAAAGATTGTTAGCAATCCACCTGAAGGAGTCTGTAAGTACAATGAAGTTAAGGCTAATGAACCCTATTCATTCTGTGACAAGTTTGATTGCATTCCCTGCAACATGAAAGTGATGAAGAGTTGCCATAAATTGAGAATTGATCTCATAGAATCAAAAGTTGGTTCTATATCTAAAATGGAAAATGCTCAACAGTCAATGAATTCCATTTTATCTGAAATTTCTCATTCTACTTGTAACACCCCCAGATCCGGGGTCGGGGATCCGGGTCGTCACGGTCTTTCTTTCCACAATATCACTTAACTTGATTAATAATAAATATCCTCATGCTGTAACCCCACACTAACACACACCACAACACGTTATAGTCTCAGAGATGAAATTGAAATAAGTACAAGTCCTTGAATCCACAATTTAGAAGTTATTACAACCCAAAATGATTACTTGATAAGTTTACAGTTATTGCCATTATCTGCCACAAGTTATAATTATACATAATTGATTTCCAAAAGTGGAATGCCTGATCTACAAATAGATCTACCTCTGCAGCTATAGCAGCTACGATATCAACGGGAAGACGCGGGATGCTTCCCACGCGCTTGCGCTGGGTCTGCTTGAATCTGGCCATCTTTCCTAACTGTTGTTGTGTGATGAAGAAATGAAGCAAGAGTGAGCATTAAAGCTCGCAAGATAATATATAGTGTAAACAATAATGCAAGTATCTAAATGGATAACTTACTGGAAACCTTCATCAAGTGAAAGGTAATTACTTACTGGATATAAGCTTAAGGGAAGATGAAGTTACCAATTACTTCATTATACTTATATCATTTTAGAAATCTACTTGAACTACCACTGTTCAAGGTATAATAAGTTTTTGAAGGTTCATTATATAAATGAGACTACAATATAAGACTTGACTAGATTTAATCTTTGAAATATTGTTTAAGGAAATGAAGTTACGAGATACTTCATTTGATGGAAACACCATTATAACTGTTTGAACCTGTAAATGCTTCGGCAATCACCCATCCGTAGCCTTTCGATCGAAATGCTCCGGGTAGTGTTGCAGAAATATCCAACTGGATGATAAACTCATTACGGGAGTTTGCCGCACCGGGAAGACCACTTAAGATGATCAGTCGCAGTAGTGTAACCCCACCATTTTCTACATGTAGAGGAGAACAGTCGGATTTACTTGTCAAAACCGAACCCTGGACTCCTAAGGAATGGACCGTCTTAGCAGAACTTCCAGGCCATTTGGGCCAATATAATAAGGTTGGGCCGGCGCTACTCGACCACTTATGCCACTCCTAGTTCAGATGAAATCCATGACTCTGAAACATAAAGCTCGCCCCCCTTACCCAAGTAGAAACTTGTTGATACGGCTCCACCAAGAAGTCGTATCTAGTTGGAAAGGAAACTCACCGATATTTCCCAGGCGGTGCCTGTTAATGGATTAACTTGTTCCAAGAATTTTACTTCCCGAGTGTTGGGTAAGTAATCAGAAACTCTTTTATCCAAACAACAACCTTGTTACGAATATAAAATACACCACAGAGCAGGATCCCTCGAGTTTTGATCAAGTATTTAAATCCCCTTCGAAAGGAGGATCTTAAATATAAAAATGAGTTTTGGGATATGCCCTAACTTTTAAAATCATTTCGAAGACTCGAAAATATTTTTAAGAATGTCTGGAGTAATGTTGATTTAATGAAATAAATCAGTCCCGATATATTTAGAAAATATCTGAATATTATTATTTAAATAATATTCCCATAAAGGATAATCTTTATAAAAATAATTGAAGTAGAAGTTTTTAAAACTCATACTTGAAATGAATGATAAATAACCAAAGATATACTTATATGAAAGTACGATCTTTATTTGAATAATCGAAAATAAGTTTGATTATCGAAACATTATTCTTTAATAAAATAAAGAATATTATTAATAAAAAGAGCGGAGTCATAAGCCCTCGAATGAATATTCAAATAATATTCATTAAATAAAATAAGCGGAATCATAAGTTCTCGAATGAATATTCAAAATAATATTCATTAAATAAAATAAAGTTATCGAATAAACCTTATTCGGTTAATAGTTTTGAAAACTATATCTATATAAATATAAATATATATATATATATATATATATATATTATACTCGGGAACATCGACTCCCGGTTTAGAAAACGTTCACCTTTGGGTCCCCTATACTAGGGGTATACGCAACTACTCCTTATCTCTAGCATAGGTATTATGCAACTTATAAGCATTGAATCAACAATTAGATATCAAGATTACGAAATAGGCATGCATATATATCATATCAGTATGCTCCAATATATCGCAAGATTTGCTAATAACAATCATGCACTTATCACAAGATAATGCATATACATATATACACCACAACAACTGTATAACGGGTAGAAAACTTGCCTGAGCGACTGGGGGTGATAAAAGGCCTGGAACGAGTCTGGTAACCTATAAACATCATATAAGTTGGAATTAAATCAAAGTCGCTTAAGAATCTATATTTTAACCAATTAGACCCTAACGTTCGCTTTTGCGCTTAATGATTCATTTAAGTCATTCGAGTACCCTCGGCTCCACCATTTTTAGTAAATTACCCATTAAGAGTTTTAAGGCGATTCTTTCGCTAGTACCCTACCAACTGCCTAACCCACTTTACATAATTGTTTTATACTCCAATTACTCATTTAAGGGCCTTAACCAAGGTTTTAAAGTAAGGCGAGGGGTAATGGTTCATTCGCGAAACACCGTTACTTAAAACAGTCGTTTCTCCTAAACCGTACATCGGATTCAAGCGAACCATATATCAAAACGAAGCTTGAAACATTAAATATCTAATTATGGCAATGGTCAAAACCTTACAGTGAGTTCATGGGTCCTGATGTTAAGAACAAAAGCAGTCTAAGGTAAATCGGGCATTACGACGGCTATGTTTACGCGATTACCAAATTTGTACAACTCCAAATCAATCCACAATCATTACTACAACCAAACTCCATCCATACTCTACTATAACAGCCCCAACATCTTAAGATTTCCAATTTATACTACTCTCAATCATGAACTAAAAGCTTATACTTAAGTTCATTAACTAATAATCAAGATTTACTACTTCAAAAACATTACAAAACCAACCCGACTCTAAATATACAATAATCATGCTTCTCATGAACCATACTACTCATAACAAGCTCTTAACATTCAATGATAAGGCTAGGTTAAGAGATTATACCTTCCTTGTGAGTAGGAGTAACTAATGAGCTTGAAATAACCTTGGAAAATCCTTATAAAAGCTTTATCTAAACAAAAACACAAGATCAAAATTTCAAGTTCTTTAAAAACACTATTCACTCTCTTCTTCCTTGAATTATTGGAAGATATTGTGAAGGAATTGGTAGTTTAGATTCATAGGATATCTATATCTATGTACAAGGAACCTTGGATAATTACCTCACTAATTAACAAAGCTTGAAACTTAAATTTAGATTTTTTCTTCTTTGGAAAAAGAAAAGGGCCGAGAGCTTCTTGCTGGAAATGCAAAGTCAACTTCTCAAATTTGATTTTTGTGTTATGATTATTGTTGGCTTGGTTGTTTCCTTTTGTTTTGTTTAATTAACCTTTTACCATTGTAAAAATTGTGTGCTTATAATCAACCAACAATTCCTTCCCATTGTGTCATGCTTATGTCATCCTCCTATGTCATCTTCCCACACTTGTCTTCTTCTTGTTGGTGTGATGACATCATCATCACTAACCTCTTTGATTAACTCGTAATTACTTGGCTAATGATCGTTAATCTGTTATACGGTTCGCTTAACTTTTGTTTTCGTTTATCGTTTGAGGGATCATACCCGGGATCTTATTACTTGGGTTCCCTTAACCTTTCTCAATACATTATATTCCTTTTATGATCCTCTCTTATAATCCTTGAATTTAAATCTTTTTTATCCTTTTACCTTATACTCAATTCTTTCGGTATCTGGTGGATTTTCGGGAAAAATCAAAGTGCTCGAATTTGGATTCTGACGATCTTTACATACATTTATATACCATATAGAGTACTAATAAGATCTCAGAATAACAATAAAAGAACCTCTACAAGGTGAGGCATGAAAAGTTTTCTTATTCAGCATAATCAGCAAAATCACTATTCATAAGGGTTACAAAAAGTCCAAAATTTTGGGGTTATTACATTCTCCCCTCCTTAAAAGGATTCTGTCCCGGAATCAAATAGAAAATAAATGGGGGTACTTTTCTAGCATTGCGCTCTCTAGTTCCCAAGTTGATTCTTCCACATTATGATTTTGCCATAGCACTCTGACTAGCTTGATCACTTTGTTCCGAAGCACCTGCTCCTTCTTATCCATTATCTTTACTAATTTCTCCACGTAAGTCAGATCTGGTTGCATATCCACCTGCTCGTACTCCACTATGTGTCTGGCATCCCGATGATACTTCCTTAGCATTGACACATGAAACACATTATGAACTTGTTGTAGGTTCGGGGGTAAGGCTAGCTCGTAAGCCAACTTCCCAATCCGTCTTAGTATCTCAAAAGGTCCAAAGTATCTTGGGCTTAGTTTCCCTTTCTTTCCGAACCTCATTAATCCCTTCCGAGGGGATACTTTTAGCAGTACTAAGTCCCCTACTTCATACTCCTTGTCCTTTCGGGCTAGGTCTTTATATTTCTTTTTTCTGTCTTGGGCTGCTACCAGCCGTCCTCTGATAAGATCCACTATATCTTTGGTCCTTTGGACCACTTCGGGTCTGAGCATCTTCCGCTCTCCTACTTCTTCCCAGTATAAGGGAAATCGACACCTTCTTCCGTACATGGCCTCATAAGGTGGCATTCTGATGCTGGCATGAAAGCTATTGTTATAAGAAAACTCGATCAACGGCAAGTGATCATCCCAACTTCCTTTAAAGTCTATTGCACAGACTCTCAACATATCCTCTAGTGTCTGGATGGACCTTTCACTTTTCCCATCCGTTTGGGGATGGCAAGCGGTACTCATATTTAATTTGGTCCCCGCACATTCTTGAAAGCTCCTCCAAAATCTGGAGTTGAACCTGGGGTCTCGGTCTGAGACAATGGACGCTGGGACTCCATGTCGCGTCACTATTTCCTTAAGGTAAATGTCCACCAGTCTATCGACCGTGTATCTCTCATTGATAGGAATGAAATCAGCTGACTTTGTCAGTCGGTCTATAATCACCCATATGGCATCATGATTGGCTTTCCTCCTTGGTAAGCCGACAACAAAATCCATGGCTATCAGTTCCCATTTCTATTTGGGAATCTCCAGGGGTCGTAAAAGTCCACTGGGTCTCTGGTGCTCTGCCTTTACTCTTTGGCAAGTCAAACATTTGCTTACCCATTCTGCTACGTCCGTCTTCATGTTGGGCCACCAGTAATACTCCTTCAAATCCCTATACATCTTGGTGCTTCCCGGGTGAATATAATACCTTGAACTATGGCTTTCTTCCAAAATCTCGTCTTTAAGTTCTTGAAAATTCGGAACCCAAATCCTGTAGGAATACCTCATTATCCCCTTATCATCTCTCTCAGTATGGATCTCTTCTCCAGTCATTGACTCTTTACCTTCATTCATTACTTTTTCTTGGCACAATCTAATCTTTTCCAATAACTCTGGATGCATCGAGATCTCAAACAGCTTTTCAGTTCCGGCTCCGATTACCTCTACTTCTATTTCCATTCTCTCGAAATCCCTTATCAATTCCTCCGAAGTCATTATCATTTTGAGTCTTTCCTTCCTGCTAAGGGCGTCAGCCACCACATTGGCTTTCCCTGGATGATAGAGAATCTCACAATTATAGTCCTTGATTAGTTCTAACCATCTCCTCTGGCGCATGTTGAGCTCAATCTGCGTAAATATGTACTTGAGACTCTTATGGTCTGTGAAAATCTCGCACTTCTCTCCATACAAGTAGTGCCTCCAAATTTTTAAGGCAAAAACTATTGCCGCGAGCTCAAGGTCATGAGTAGGATATCTAATCTCGTATTCCTTCAGTTATCTCGACGCATACGCAATCACATTACCGTGTTGCATAAGCACACACCCTAATCCCTTGTGCGACCGACGCGTCACTATATATCACAAAATCTCATTTTCCGTCTGGCAATGCCAACACCGGGGCCATTACCAACCTTTTCTTTAATTTTTGAAAACTGTTCTCGCATTTTTCAGTCCATTCAAACTTCTCTGTCTTACGAGTAAGTCGTGTCAAAGGGGTTGCGATCTTCGCAAAGTCCTGTACAAATCTACGATAGTAGCCGGCCAATCCTATGAAACTCCTTACCTATGTGGGTGTGGTTCGCCTTTCCCAATTCGAGACCGCCTCTATCTTGGAGGGGTCGACCAACACTCCTTTTTTATTGATCATATGTCCTAAAAACTGTACTTCATTCCGCTAAAATTCACACTTCGAGAATTTGGCAAATAACTGTTCCTCTCTGAGTATTCCTAAAGCTATCCTCAAATGCTCTGCATGTTCTGCCTCGTTCCTTGAGTAGATTAAAATATCATCGATAAAAACTATCACACACTTGTCTAAGTACTTCTTGAATACTCTGTTAATTAAATCCATGAAAGCCGCTGGGGCGTTGGTTAATCCAAAGGACATTACCAAGAACTCATAGTGCCCATACCTGGTACGGAATGCGGTCTTGGGAATATCTTTGGGTTTAATCTTTAGTTGGTGATATCCATTTCTCAGGTCAATGTTGGAAAAGTAAACAACATCCTTTAGTTGATCAAACAGATCGTCTATTCTCGGTAACGGGTACCTGTTCTTTATGGTTAGCTTGTTCAACTCTCGGTAGTCGATGCACAGCCTCATGCTCCCATCTTTCTTCTTAACAAATAACACTGGTGCTCCCCACGGAGACACACTGGGTCTTATCATACCCTTATCCAAAAGTTCCTGTAATTGGGTAGCTAATTCCTTCATTTCTAATGGGGCTAATCGGTAAGGTGCCTTTGAAACTGGCGTCGTCCCTGGGGCCAACTCAATAGAAAATTCAATCACTCTATCGGGTTGTAATCCCGGAAGGTCTTGTGGAAATACATCTTCAAATTCGTTGTCTACCGGAATATCTTGCAAGTTGGGCACCTCCTTCTGCGTGTCCACCACATAGGCTAGGTAAGCCTCATTTCCTTTTTGTAGCATCTTATTGGCCTGGGCCATGGTCAAAAATTTCCGCGTCTGTCTCTTTCCTCTAAATATGACTTCTTTCTTCCGTGGGATATTCAACTTAACTTTCTTCCCCTTACAGTCTATCTGAGCATCATTGCTAGTTAGCCAGTCCATTCCCAAAATTACATCAAACTCCCCTAATTTATAAGGAATCAGATCAACACTAAAAGATTGTTCCCCTATGCCTAACTCACAGGTGGGGTGAATCTGGTTAATAGGAATAATTTCATGGTTGGCTATTTCCACTTGTAAGGGTTCTATCAAGGGTCCGGCCTTAAGTCTTAATTTATACGCAAAGTCCTTTGATATAAAAGATTTAGTTGCTCCAGAATCAAATAAAACATTTGCACTGACTGAATTTAGAGAAAGGGTACCTACTATCACATCTGAGTCTTTCATAGCATCTTGGATTGTCATGTTGAAAGTCCTCGCAGTAGGTGGCTTATTAGAAGCAGCTCTGCTTGCTCTTGAAGCTGCTGGTTTGTTCATTGGGCATTCCCTCTTCCAATGACCCGGGCGTCCACACTGATGACAAGTGGTGGTTGGAATGACGGCAGGAGCCGACGAAGGGCACTTGTGGGAATAGTGGCCCACTTGACCACACTTAAAACAGGTTACTGGCTTTCCTTTACACTCCCCAGAATGAAAGGAATATGTCCTAAGTCCAATCATGTATTAGGATTTAGGAATAACTTTTATGTAATTTGTTTTGATTTCATTGATATTAATAAAGACTTGTTTTGTTTTTATTAAGGGCTTTATCTATTTAAGTGTTTAAATAAGATATACCATAGTTTAGAGTAAAGCTTTTTATGGATTATGATGAGATCATAATAGTGAGACCTAAAAAGATGATAACTCTAAACTTAAATAGTTCCTGGTCATAGGATTACTAATTGGTAATTAATAATCCGCAAAGATCGGTACATACTATGCTTGCTTCATTATGAAGGATGTCTGTTCTCATAGACATTTGTGTGGTGACACTATAGCTAGTATGTAGGTGCTTATTATAGAATAAGTTCACTGAACATGACTCGTCTAGCTGAACAACTGATGGAGTTCACTCACGTGTCAGCAGTTGTTCGCTTAGTGATAGTTGTACAAGTATCCTTAGACTTGAGGTCATCATAGTCATCTTGTGTACACTGAACTATGCTTTGGTTTAGTTCTTAGTCTCCAGGGACAATTATTAGGGCTCTTCTGGGTATAGGAATTTGTACACGAAGATAGTGTATGATTAATAAAGGATCTACCCCTTCCAGTGAAGGAAGCGAATGTTCAAGGCTGATCCACTTATGCTAGTTCAGGAATCTCTGGCCAGAGTAAATGAAATTAGAAAGGAGTTTCTAATTTGCATAGAACTACGCATAGTAAATGGTAAGCAAGTGATTGAATTAGATAGGCTTGACACGAGATCCATGCCTTGTATTTAATCGGGACATTATAGGGTAGAAGGAGTTTATTGTACGGTAACTATTCACTGCCAGGTTCTTGGTATTCTAAGTAGTGAATTCATATTATCCGGATAGTCGCGATATGTTGAGAAGCATCACTCACGATGTAGAATAAATGTGATTAATTAATTAATCATATTTAATAAATTAGAGAATTTATATAAATAATGATAAAATAGTTTTATTATTATTTATTTCTACTACCGGCTTAATATTGAACCTACAGGGTCACACCATAAAAAGAGAATGATTTATTGGTGGAGGAATTAATTAATAATGGCTAATAATTATTTATTTGTGAAATAAATAATTATTTGGCAAATTTAATAATTGATTAAATGAGATTTAATTGATTATAAATTAATTAAGAAAAGTTCTTAATATGATTAATAAAGGATTTAATTTTTGGAAATTAAATCAAGAGAGAGAATTATTTCTAAAGTGTTTAGAAAAAGGATTAATAATTAAAAGGTGTTTTAATTATTAATAAGAATAATAAATGGGATAATAATATTATTTATGGGAAAATTTCAGCTGAAAATTTTGCCTATAAATACACTATTATAGACCCTATTTTTATTCTAACCCCAGAAACCCAAAAGTTTCAGAAAACCAAATTCTCTCCACCTTCTTCTTCCTCCTTAAAGTCGTTTTCTTGGTGGATACCGGTGGAGTGCTTTACACTTGAGGAGCTACTGCTAAGGATCTCTGATCGTTGTCTCCGAATTATTTTAAAAGGTTAGATTCGATCCCTTGAATTTTTATTCACGATTTATATGCTTTTATTTGGATTTTGTATGTGTAAAAGTGTTTTGCCATGCCCCCGCTGTGTTAAAAATCCAACAATGGTATTAGAGCATAGGTTGTATGCGTATAGATCTGTGGTAAAAATTTCAGAATTTTATGTGCTTGTATGAATTAATTATGATTTTTACAAGTTATATCATGGTTTAATTTTGTCTGATGAGAAATCGTTTCTCAGAATAATTTTGAATGTTGATCTGGGTTCTACAAGTGTTGTAGATCGTCTGGGTATTTTTTTCATAATTTTAGGATGTATAGATTTTTTATTATGAATTTTTGAAGTTCTAGCAATTAAATTCGTAATTAAATAATCATATATGTATATATATAAATTGTAAGTATATATATTAGTGCATATATCTGTTGTACGTCTGTTGTTTACTGTATGGCAAGGACAGCTGTTCTGAGGTGAGTTGTCAGGCACGACAACCGAGAAAGATAAAGCTGTCAGGCGGCGGAATAAATAAAAAAAAATAGGGGTGTAACGCATTCCGGGAATGCGTTACACACCTGTGGCGCATTCACGGAATGCGTTACACCCTTTAATGGCTTAAAAGGGGTGTAACGCATCACCGGAATGCGTTACAGGGCTTGTAACGCGTTCCGGTAATGCGTTACAGCCCTTCTATTAATTTTAAAATTGATTTTCTGGGAGTTTCGTAACTCCGTTTTGGGCGTGCAATATACCGTTGGATTCGTTTTTTCGAGACAGATCTAATGGAGTGATAAATTTTAGTTTATATAAAAGTTTTGAACTGTTTATATTCCATGAAGTGTTTTAAAGCTGTTTTTGATCATTTGAATTGATTTTAAATGCTTCATGTGATACATAGAGATGTATAATGCTTAGACTAATGTGCTAGATGATGTAACATGCCTACCTTGATGTTTATTCATGTTGATATATGTGATATATGCTTAGTTTATCATGCGATGATAGATTTAGGTGAACTTAAATAAACATAAGGCGTTTGTTAGACAACCTAGTATAGTGAAATTATTTCATAACCTTAATAATAATATTATGAATACAATCATGAGATTCTTGTGTTTATGAAACATGTAATTGAATATGAATTTTCGATATGAGAGAAAGGATGATTCTGTTAACAACAGATTTCTATCTGTAAGAAAGGGTTATTAAGTGACGCCTCTTGACAATGCTCCACCCGATCTGGGAATCATCTGATTATTGATTATTGATTTGAAATATTTAATTTAAAAGGAAGAATTTCTTTATAATATGATTATGATTGTAACGTAATATAATCCCTCTAAAATTAAATAATATCAAGTAGTAATTGGCCAATGATACAACGGGCTTGTGTCGGTCATAGCCTTCCAACATGGTAGAAAGTAGTTCTTATTTTTAAATCATTGTCGTTTCGTGCCACAGCCGAGGGCTTTGATTTCGAAATAAGAAATACTTGTCTATTACATAGAGATGTGTACATTGAATAAGAATCTAAAGGTCGTTACGTGCCACAGCCGTGGGCCTTTGGGGACTGATTCAATTGTACGAAATGTTGGGTTAGACTTGACTTAGAATATTGAGTTTGTCGTGCCACAACCGTGACTCAATTATTCAAGAGGCTAAAGTTTGATTAGGGAATAACATAAGATGTAATTGACAAGAGTTGTCTGCCTATTGAACATTATATGGCGTTTCGTGCCACAACCGGGGTTGTGTAATGGAATGTAGGATCCCTATTCCCACTAGCATTATGAATGCTTAATTTTTCATGTAGGGGGTTGAATAAATTAGGAAAACTAGTGGGAGACACTTATGAATAAAGACCCGATTCATATAGTGTTTTGAAATGAAATCGAATATTTGCTAAGTGTTGTTATGTGTTTATCATTTACAGATTTACTTTGTACGTTATGTCTTCTGCACTATCACTCAGGAGCATACTAGATGCTCACAAATTGACTGGTCCTAATTATGCTGACTGGCTTCGAAACTTGAGAATTGTTCTCAGGATTGAGAAGCTGGAATACGTGATTGACTCACCTAAGCCTACTGAACCTGCTAGTGATGCACATAATGATGAACATGTTGTGTATCATAAGTGGATAGATGATGCAAATATTGCTCAATGCATCATGCTAGCTTCCATGAACATTGAGCTACAGAAGCAACATGAGCATATGGATGCTCACACTATCCTCATGCATCTACAAGAGTTGTATGATGTGGCGGGGAGGACAGCTCGATATGAGATATCGAAGGAGCTGTTCGGGTGTAGGATGTCTGAGGGATCATCTGTGAATGACCATGTACTTAAGATGATCAATTTGATTGAACGTCTTGGACAACTTGGTTTTGCCATGGATGGGGAGCTGAGCCAAGACTTGGTCTTGCAATCGCTTCCGAGTTCGTTCTCGCAGTTTGTTGTGAACTTTCACATGAATAAGTTGGATGTCAGCCTGCCTGAACTCCACAACATGTTGAAGACTGCGGAATCAAATTTTCCCCCTAAGAAGAGTTCTGTTCTTCTAATTGGTCAAGGTTCCAATCCTAAGAAAAGGAAGATGAACTCTTCCAAGAAGAAGAAAGTAGGTGAGAAAACGCCGGTTCCAGCAAAAGCTGAAGACCCCGAGAGCAAAGTTGTTTGCTTTCACTGTAACAAGGTGGGGCACTGGAAGAGGAACTGCAAGGTTTACCTTGCAGAATTGAAGAAGAAGGGTAGTGAGACTACCGCTTCTGATTCAGGTATGTTCATGATAGAAGTGAATATGTCATTTCTACTTGGGTATTAGATAACGCCTTTGGTTCTCAAATCTGCAATTTGTTGCAGGGACCAAGGAGAAGTAGGACTCTTGAGGAAGAGGAGGTGATTCTACTGATGGAAATGGAGCAAGAGTTGCTGCTGAAGATGTAGAATCATTTCATTTACATAAGCCTACGGGCAAGACTATTGTTTTAAATAATTGTTATTTTGTTCCCTCGATTGTGAGGAATATTATTCCCATGTTAGACTTGGATGGATTTTCATTTATTATTGAGAATAATGAATGTTCTATTCTTAGAGATAATATTCTTTATGGACGTGGTGCTTTAAATAATGGTCTGTATGTATGTGACATAATTTATTTCAGATTGAACAAACTAATAAAAGAAAAGGGATGATGAAAATCTCACTTTATAGTGGCATTGCAGTCTCCATTTAGTAGACATGGAGAGAGGGCTGCAGATTTGCTAGGAATGGTACACACAGATGTATGTGGACCAATATCTACGCAAGCCATGGGTGGATTTTCATACTTCATTACTTTCATAGATGATAGATCTGGATTCGGATATGTGTTTGATGAAACACAAGTCTGAGGCATTTGAAAAGTTCAAAGAATATAAGTATGAAGTGGAGAAACAACCAAACATAGTATTATAACTCCTCGATTAGATCGAGGTGGTGAATACTTGAACGGAGAGTTTTTGGATTATCTCAAAGTAAATGGTATAGTCTCCCAGTGGACTCCTCCAAATTGGAATCTGAAAGGAGAAATCGAACTTTGTTAGACATAGTCCGGTCCATGATGAGCTATGCAAATCTTCCAGTATTCCTATAGGGTTATGCATTGGAAACCTCAGCATATTTACTGAATATGGTGCCTTCCAAATCTGTTCCTCAAACTCCGTATGAGATATGGAAAGAAAGGAAACTGAGTCTTAAACACGTTAAGATTTGGGGATGTCCAGCTTATGTCAAGTAAGTTGACCCAAATAAGATGGAATATCGATCCGTAAAATGTAGTTTTGTGGGATATCCTAAAGAGACTTTAGGGTATTACTTTTGCACCGATCATCGGGTGTTTGTCTCCAGACATGCTACCTTCTTAGAAAAGGAGTTTATCCTTGAAGGAAACAGTGGGAGCAAAATTGAACTTGATGAAGTTCAAGAAGCACAAACTACTACGGTTCAAGTGGAAACACCTGTTCTGACTGAACAACCTTTTGTGGAACAACCCATTAATAGATCAGGGAGAGTGTCTCGCCAACCTGAGAGGTAATATGGCCTTGTTATTGAGAATGACAATGAGTTGTCGATCATTGATGATGATGATCCTGTGACCTATAATGAGGCTATGAGTAGTGTTGACTCAGAGAAATGGCATAGTGCCATGAAATCCAGAATGGAATCTAAGTATACGGTATACAAAAGATAGATTATAGCAGATGGCCAGGTGGAGACCTTTAAGGCCAGGCTTGTGGCAAAAGAATTCAAACAAAGGCAATGGATTGACTTTGATGAAGCCTTTTACCTGTAGCCCTGTTAAAATCAGTTTGGATTTTGCTTGCGATTGCTGCTTACTACGACTATGAGATCTGGCAATTAGCCAGGTGGTTTTATTTCCAAGAGAAATGAAAACCTAGTGTGTAAGCTGTTGCGAACCATATGTGGTTTAAAGCAAGCTTCTCGAAAGATGGAACATTCATTTTGATGAGACAATCAAAGAGTTTGATTTTATCAAAAACGTAGATGAACCATGCGTCTACAAAAGGGTTAGTGGGAGCACGGTAACATTTCTTGTATTGTATTGAATTAGAGTTGACACACATAACAACATAGCAGACCCACTCATAAAGCTACTTTTTGAAAGTCACTTTGATCGTCATAAAGATGAGATGGGTATTAGATACCAGAGTGATTGGCTTTAGTACAAGTGGGAGATTGAAAGGAATATGTCCTAAGTCTAATCATGTATTAGGATTTAGGAATAACTTTTATGTAATCTGTTTTGATTTCATTGATATTAATAAAGACTTGTTTTGTTTTTATTACGGGCTTTATCTATTTAAGTATTTAAATAAGATATACCATAGTTTAGAGTAAAGCTTTTTATGGATTATGATGAGATCATAATAGTGAGACCTAAAAAGATGATAACTCTAAACTTAAATAGTTCCTGGTCATAGGATTACTAATTGGTAATTAATAATCCACAAAGATCGGTACATACTATGCTTGCTTCATTATGAAGGATGTCTGTTCTCATAGACATTTGTGTGGTGACACTATAGCTAGTATGTAGGTGCTTATTATAGAATAAGTTCACTGAACATGACTCGCCTAGCTGAACAACTGATAGAGTTCACTCACGTGTCAGCAGTTGTTCGCTTAGTGATAGTTGTACAAGTATCCTTAGACTTGAGGTCATCATAGTCATCTTGTGTACACTGAACTATGCTTTGGTTTAGTTCTTAGTCTCTAGGGACAATTATTAGGGCTCTTCTGGGTATAGGAATTTGTACACGAAGATAGTGTATGATCAATAAAGGATCTACCCCTTCCAGTGAAGGAAGCGAATGTTCAAGGCTGATCCACTTATGCTAGTTCAGGAATCTCTGGCCAGAGTAAATGAAATTAGAAAGGAGTTTCTAATTTGCATAGAACTACGCATAGTAAATGGTAAGCAAGTGATTGAATTAGATAGGCTTGACACGAGATACATGCCTTGTATTTAATCGGGACATTGTAGGGTAGAAGGAGTTTATTGTACGGTAACTATTCACTGACAGGTTCTTAGTATTCTAAGCAGTGAATTCATATTATCCGGATAGTCGCGATATGTTGAGAAGCATCACTCACGATGTAGAATAAATGTGATTAATTAATTAATCATATTTAATAAATTAGAGAATTTATATAAATAATGATAAAATAGTTTTATTATTATGTATTTCTACTACCGGCTTAATATTGAACCTACAGGGTCACACCATAAAAAGAGAATGATTTATTGGTGGAGGAATTAATTAATAATGGCTAATAATTATTTATTTGTGAAATAAATAATTATTTGGCAAATTTAATAATTGATTAAATGAGATTTAATTGATTATAAATTAATTAAGAAAAGTTCTTAATATTATTAATAAAGGATTTAATTTTTGGAAATTAAATCAAGAGAGAGAATTATTTCTAAAGTGTTTAGAAAAAGGATTAATAATTAAAAGGTGTTTTAATTATTAATAAGAATAACAAATGGGATAATAATAATATTATTTATGGGAAAATTTCAGCTGAAAATTTTGCCTATAAATACACTATTATAGACCCTATTTTTATTCTAACCCCAGAAACCCAAAAGTTTCAGAAAACCAAATTCTCTCCACCTCCTTCTTCCTCCTTAAAGTCGTTTTCTTGGTGGATACCGGTGGAATGCTTCACACTTGAGGAGCAACTGCTAAGGATCTCTGATCATTGTCTCCGAATTATTTTAAAAGGTTAGATTCGATCCCTCAAATTTTTATTCACGATTTATATGCTTTTATTTGGATTTTGTATGTGTAAAAGTGTTTTGCCATGCCCCCGCTGCGTTAAAAATCCAACACAGAATGCATCCTTCCACAAGTTTTACAGGCTGGCAATGGGGGTCGAGACTGGTTGGAATAAGACATTCTTGACTTCTGGTCGCTCTAGCTCACATTCACACTCACGGGCCGCTTAAACCCAGTACTCCTTCCCGGTAGGGACACTGTTCCTCGATTAAATCTAGTTGGGAGGCTCCCTCCTGCGAGACCTCCGCCCATTCTCATACTTTTCCTCTTTATTCCTTTCTTCTCTCTTTCCTTCTGCATCTGTTCACTTCCGGCTTCTACAATTGTTGCCTTTTGCACCAGAATGGCATAATCGGTAAGCTCAAGGATTGCCACCCTATTCTGAATCCACGGTTTCAGTCCCTGCTGAAACCTCCTAGATTTCTTTTCCTCGGTGCTCACAAACTCTGGAACAAACCTTGATAACTCAGTAAATTTTGCTTCGTACTCTGCAACAGACAAGTTATTCTGCTTTAGCTCCAAGAACTTGAGCTCCATCTGGTTTTCCATAAACCTTGGGAAATATTTTCCCAAAAACAACTGACTGAATCTCTCCCAGGTTATGATAGCATCTGTCTCTATGTTTTTCTTGGCCTCTCACCAGTAGTTGGCCTCTCCTTTCAGAAGGTAGGTAGCAAATACAGTCTTCTGTGCCTCATCGGTACTCAGAATCTCAAAGGATTTCTCCATTTCCTTTAGCCATGCCCTTGCCTCAACTAGGTCGGCTGATCCGTGGAACTCAGGGGGCTTAAGGGACTTGAAAGCCTTGAAAGAGTTTGCCACAGCATTGTTATTTCCTTGAGGGGGTGGGTTGGGTTGACATTCCAAGTTCTGCCTTAGTAGTTGCATGAACTGTCCCATGGGATCTATGCCAGGGTTTGGTACTGGTTGCTCAACCTCAGTTTTTCCTTCTTCAGCCTCTATCTCAAATCCTTCAACATCATATGTTTCCTCCTCCTCTTCATATAGGGAGCCATCCTGTTCAACATAATCCTCATCTTCCTCTTCACTGTGTTCTTGGTTCCTACCGTCCTGGTTATGGCTTCCCTGGTCCTCAGATCCAGGGTTCGCCCTAGTTCCAATCTTTCTTCGCGGCATGATACTGATAAATTTTTGGGAAATTCAACGTTAGGTCACAATCATACATAAAATTTTGCCTTGCACAGTTCTATAAGGGGGAGAATGTATCTCGCAATTCTATTATATTATGGCAGTTCTAATAAGAAGTGCAGTAATAATAACGATAAAAACAGTGATCTCGTCACTTAAAGAACTGAACTGAAAGGAAACAAATATATACATAATGCGAGAAATACATAGTTTGATCTGGTCAAAAGTACAACAGTGCTACAGTCATCTACCCAAAAGTGATACACAAGAGTCTATCTGTCTAGTCAGAGAAAGGGATACTATATACAAGTCCACTATCCCGGAAAATTGGCTCTTACTATGGCCTCGACTAACTAGATGACTAGACTACCACATCACTGAACCTGAATCACACACCGGAGCGGGTCAGCTCCCACACTCTTTCCACCGCACGACGGAAAATGTAGTCAGCCTGCCTCCTAGAGATCCTGCCATGCTTGTCCCCCTGGAGTGATCGGAGTCTCGCACGAGCCGTGAGCTCTATCCCATTCAGCTCCCTCCTCAGGGATCGGGGTATGGTAGCTCTAGCCTCATAAGCTCGGTCACGCCTACCAGCCCTCTTCACCTCCAACTCCCTCCTGACCTCATCCAACCGGGCCTCAGCAACAGCCACTCGAGTCCTCAGTACATCCTGAACATAGCCGTGAGCTAACAAAGACTGCCTATGCGCAGGGTCGAGAGGTGGTGAATCTGGAGCCACTGGGGGTGCCTCCTCGGTCTGCCTAGGCTCGGGAGTATGGGTCTCATAGCTGCATCATAGGGTCTCCAAGATAGTGGTGGAGGGGTAGGAGCTCTGACCACCGGGAGTGAGGGAAAAGGGGTAGCAATGTACTCTACCATAGCTCCGACATGTTCCTCAGCTACTAGGACCTCATCTGGGACCTCCTCATCTGAACTCGCAATAACCTCCGTCTCTGACTCCTCTGAGGGGTCCTCCTCCTTCTCCTCCATCTCAGGCTCCTCCTGATCCTCGGCATCTAGCAGTGCCTCATCATGCTCAAGCTCGAACATCTCTGGGTCCTCTATCTCATGTGACTACACATTAAACGAGCTAAGTTACTATCATGATACTTATAAGGGTTCCCGTAAGGGTCTTAACTGTCAGTGCTACTTTAAGTAGTAAGACTATGAACTTGGCAAGAGTTCTTATTATCTTTGGGAGTTTATTATTATATCGTCGCATCATCTCTGAGGTTTATAACGCTTAGCTCTGATACCATTTCTGTAACACCCCCAGATCCGGGGTCGGGGATCCGGGTCGTCACGGTCTTTCTTTCCACAATATCACTTAACTTGATTAATAATAAATATCCTCATGCTGTGACCCCACACTAACACACACCACAACACGTTATAGTCTCAGAGATGAAATAGAAATAAGTACAAGTCCTTGAATCCACAATTTAAAAGTTATTACAACCCAAAATGATTACTTGATAAGTTTACAGTTAATTGCCATTATCTGCCACAAGTTATGATTATACATAATTGATTCCCAAAAGTGGAATGCCTGATCTACAAATAGATCTACCTCTGCAGCTATAGCAGCTACGATATCAACGGGAAGACGCAGGACACTTCCCACGCACTTGCGCTGGGTCAGCTTGAGTCTGGCCATCTTTTCTAACTGTTGTTGTGTGATGAAGAAATAAAGCAAGAATGAGCATTACAGCTCGCAAGATAATATATAGTGTAAACAATAATTCAAGTATCTAAATGGATAACTTACTGGAAACCTTTATCAAGTGAAAGGTAATTACTTACTGGATATAAGCTTAAGGGAAGATGAAGTTACCAATTACTTCATTATACTTATATCATTTTAGAAATCTACTTGAACTACCATTGTTCAAGGTATAATAAGTTTTTGAAGGTTCATTATATAAATGAGACTACAATATAAGACTTGACTAGATTTAATCTTTGAAATATTGTTTAAAGGAAATGAAGTTACGAGATACTTCATTTGATGGAAACACCATTATAACTATTTGACCCTGTAAATGCTTTGGCAATCACCCATCCGTAGCCTTTCGATCGAAATGCTCCGGGTAGTGTTGCAGAAATATCCAACTGGATGATGAACTCATTACGAGAGTTTGCCGCGCCGGGAAGACCACTTAAGATGATCAGTCGCAGTAGTGCAACCCCACCATTTTCTACATGTAGAGGAGAACAGTCGGATTTACTTGTCAACCGAACCCTGGACTCCTAAGAAATGGACCGTCTTAGCGGAACTTCCAGGCCATTTGGGCCAATATAATAAGGCTGGGCCGGCGCTACTCGACCACTAAGGCACTCCTAGTTCAGATGAAATCCATGACTCTGAAACGTATACTCATCCCCCCTCCCCAAGTAGAAACTTGTTGATACGGCTCCACCAAGAAGTCGTATCTAGTTGGAAAGGAAACTCACCGATATTTCCCAGGCGGTGTCTGTTAATGGATTAACTTGTTCCAAGAATTTTACTTCCAGAGTGTTGGGTAAGGAATCAGAAACTCTTTTATCCAAACAGCAACCTTGTTGCGAATATAAAATACACCACAGAGCCGGATCCCTCAGGTTTTGAGCAAATATTTAAATCCCCTTCGAAAGGAGGATCTTAAATATAAAAATGAGTTTTGAGATCCGCCCTAACTTTTAAAATCATTTCGAAGACTCGAAAACATTTTTAAGAATGTCTGGAGTAATGCTGATTTAATGAAATAAATCAGTCCCGATATATTTAGAAAATATATGAATATTATTATTTAAATAATATTCCCATAAAGGATAATCTTTATAAAAATAATTGAAGTAGAAGTTTTTAAAACTCATACTTGAAATGAATGATAAAAAACCAAAGATATACTTATATGAAAGTACAATCTTTATTTGAATAATCAAAAATAAGTTTGATTATCGAAACATTATTCTTCAATAAAATAAAGGATATTATTAACAATCATATCGCAAGATTTGCTAATAACAATCATGCACTTATCACAAGATAATGCATACACATATATACATCACAACAACTGTATAACGGGTAGAAAACTTGCCTGAGCGACTGGGGGTGATAAAAGGCCTGGGACGAGTCTGGTAACCTAAAAACATCATATAAGTTGGAATTAAATCAAAGTCGCTTAAGAATCTATATTTTAACCAATTAGACCCTAACGTTCGCTTTTGCACTTAACAATTCACTTAAGTCGTTCGAGTACCCTCGGCTCCACCATTTTCAGTAAATTACCCATTAAGAGTTTTAAAGTGATTCTTTTGCTAGTACCCTACCAACTGCCTAACCCACTTTACATAATTGTTTTATACTCCAATTAGTCATTTAAGGGCCTTAACCAAGGTTTTAAAGTAAGGCGAGGGTAATGGTTCGTTCGCGAAACGCCGTTACTTAAAACGGTCGTTTCTCCTAAACCGTACATCGGATTCAAGCGAACCACATATCAAAACGTAGCTCGTAACATGAACTATCTAATCATGGCAATGGTCAAAACCTAACAGTGAGTTCACGGGTCCTGATGTTAAGAACAAAAGCAGTCTAAGGTAAATCGGGCATTACGACGGCTATGTTTACGCGATTACCAAATTTGTACAACTCCAAATCAATCCACAATCATTACTACAACCAAACTCCATCCATACTCTACTACAACAGCCCCAACATCTCAAGATTTCCAATTTATACTACTCTCAATCATGAACTAAAAGCTTATACTTAAGTTCATTAACTAATAATCAAGATTTACTACTTCAAAAACATTACAAAACCAACCCAACTCTAACTATACAATAATCATGCTTCCATTGAACCATACTACTTATAAAAAACTCTCAACATTCAATGATAAGGCTAGGTTAAGAGATTATACCTTCCTTGTGAGTAGGAGTAACTAATGAGCTTGAAACAACCTTGGAAAATCCTTATAAAAGCTTTATCAAAACAAAAACACAAGATCAAAATTTCAAGTTCTTGAAAAAAACTATTCACTCTCTTCTTCCATGAATTATTGGAAGAGATTGTGAAGGAATTGGAAGCTTAGATTCATAGGATATCTATATCTATGTACAAGGAACCTTATATAATTACCTCACTAATTAACAAAGCTTGGAACTTAAATTTGGATTTTTTCCTCTTTGGAAAAAGAAAAGGGCAGAGAGCTTCTTGTTGGAAATGCAAAGTCAACTTCTCAAATTTGATTTTTGTGTTATGATTATTGTTGGCTTGGTTGTTTCCTTTTGTTTTGTTTAATTAACCTTTTACCATGGTAAAAATTGTGCGGCTTATAATCAACCAACAATTCCTTCCCATTGTGTCATGCTTATGTCATCCTCTTATGTCATCTTCCCACACTTGTCTTCTTCTTGTTGGTGTGATGACATCATCATCACTAACCTCTTTGATTAACTCCTAATTACTTGGCTAATGATCACTGATCTGTTATACGGTTCGCTTAACTTTCGTTTTTGTTTATCGTTTGAGGGATCATACCCGGGATCTTATTACTTGGGTTCCCTTAACCTTTCTCAATACATTATATTCCTTTTATGATCCTCTCTTATAATCCTTTAATTTAAATCCTTTTTATCCTGTACTCAATTCTTTCGGTATCTGGTGGATTTTCGGGAAAAATCAAAGTGTTCGAATTTGGATTCTGACGATCTTTACATATACTTATATACCATATAGAGTACTAATAAGATCTCAGAATAACAATAAAAGAACCTCTACAAGGTGAGGCATGAAAAGTTTTCTTATTCAACATAATCAGCAAAATCACTATTCATAAGGGTTGCAAAAAGTCCAAAATTTTGGGTTTATTACACTACTTCTGCAAAATCAGTTAACAAGAAGAAAGTGCCCAACATAGCTTGGGTAACTAAACACAATTAATCCTCATTGTGTGCAGGGAAAAGGAAAGAAGGTCATATGGATCATTGATAGTGGATGTTCCAGGCATATGACAGGTCATAAGGCCCTGCTATCACAATTTGAGGAGATGGTTGGCCCTTTGGTGACCTTTGGAGACAACAGCAAAGGATTCACAATGGGATATGGCAAGATTGTTTCTGAAAATGTTGTCATTGAAGATGTAGCACTAGTTGCTGGATTAAAAGTAAATCTCCTAAGTGTTAGTCAATTTGCAGACAGAGGTTTTCAAGTTGTTTTCAACAAAGAAGATTGTGCTTTTATTAGCAAAAAGACTGGTGAAATTGCTCTTAAAGGAGTAAGAAAGGGAAGCTTGTTTGTTGCCGACTTAGACTCAAAAAATAAGGATGTAGTGTGTTGTTTCTACACCAAGGCATCAGAAGAGCAAAGCAAATTATGGCATAAGAAGCTATCTCACTTGAATTTCAAAGCAATCAACACCTTAGTCAAGAAGGAGCTTGTGAGAGACATGCCCAGTCTGGAATTTGCTCAACTGGAAGTTTGTGAAGCTTGTCTAGAAAGGAAAGATGAAAAGATCTAGTCACAAGTCAGAAACTATGAATTCCATAAGTGCACCTCTGCAACTTATTCACATGGACTTGTTTGGGCCAGTAAATGTCTTGTCCATTTCTAGGAACAAATATGCCCTTGTCATGGTTGATGATTTTTCAAGATACACTTGGGTTGAGTTCATGTACTCTAAAGATGAAATTCCAAACATTATAATTTAGCACATCAAGAAAATTCAGAAGCAAGATGAAGGAAAAGTTAGTGTGAAAAGATTGAGAAGTGATAATGGAACAGAATTCAAAAACTCAACATTAAGTGAATTCTGCAAAAGCAAAGACATTGTTTAAGAATTTTCAGCAGCTAGAACACCTGAACAAAATGGAGTAGTTGAGAGGAAAAATAGAACATTGGTTGAAGCTGCTAGAACTTTGCTACAAGATACTCAATTGCCAACTAGTTTTTGGGAAGAGGCTGTTAATACTGCATGCTACATTCAAAACAGATATCTCATCAACAAAGCTCATGGCAAATCACCCTACTCAATCATGTCTAACAGGAAGCCTACAGTGAAGCATCTACATGTGTTTGGAAGCAAGTGTTATATTCTAAAAGACAACTCTGAATATGTAGGAAAATTTGACTCTAAAGTTTTTGAAGTAATTTTTCTAGGATATTCATTGGAAAGAACAACCTATAAAGTTTATGTGATTGATCAAAAGAAAATTATGAAAAGCACAGATGTGACTTTTGATGATGACAAATGTCCAGGCTTGGAATGCCTTGATGTAAATGATGCTGAAACCCTTGCATTTGAAAATCTAACCATTGATAGTGATTCTGATGAGGAAGATGAAGTTGTGGCATAACAAGTGACAAATGAAGAGACCTCTGAACAAAATCATGGGAATGAAAGCTCTCTTCAGACACCTGAATTTGATGGCACAAACTCAGGGGGAGAAGAAGAGAATGGAAATAATAGTCATGGTAATACTGAAGAAAATGATGAAGGCACTAGTCAACAGACACACACTAGAAAGTGGGATAAGAGTCATACGGTAGAAGCTATTATTGGTGATCCCTCAGCTGGTGTGAGAACTAGGAGTGCAACTGCTAATAAATGCCTACATGTATGTTTTCTATCTCAAGTAGAGTCTAAGAAAACTGAAGAAGCCCTATTGGATCCTGATTGGATATGTGCTATGCAGGAGGAGCTGAATCAGTTTGAGAGAAACAAAGTCTGGAAATTAGTTCATGCACCAAAGAATAGAAGCATAATTGGAACTAAGTGGGTGTACAGGAACAAAATGGATGAAAATGGAATTGTTACTAGAAACAAAGCAAGGTTGGTTGCTAAAGGCTACTCACAAGAAGAAGGAATTGACTATGATGAGACTTTTTCTCCTGTTGCAAGACTAGAAGCAATGAGAATTTTTCTGGCATTTGCTGCACACTCAAATTTCAAGGTGTATCAAATGGATGTCAAGAGTGCCTTTCTTAATGGTGAACAAGAAGAAGATGTTTATGTGCCACAGCCACCTGGCTTTGAAGATCAAGAATTCCCTAACTTTTTTTACATATTACTCAAGGCTCTATATAGATTGAAACAGGCACCTAGAGCCTGGTATGACACACTGTCAGAATTTTTACTCAAACATGGTTTTACCAGAGGTACTATTGATAAGACTCTCTTCTACAAGAAGCATGGTGAAGATATGATCCTAGTTCAAATCTATGTGGATGATATCATCTTTGGATCTACAAATGAAAAGCTGTGTCAAAGATTCTCTAGGCTAATGCAGAGTGAGTATGAAATGAGCATGATGGGAGAATTGAGTTACTTCCTTGGCCTTCAAGTTAGTCAAAGAAGTGATGGTATTTTCATCAGCCAAACCAAATATGTGAATGACTTATTAAAAAAATTTGGTATGGTGGATAGCTCACCTGCATCTACACATATGTCTACTGCAACCAAGTTGGATGAAGACAAGAAAGGCAAGAGTATGGATATTTCAAGCTACAGAGGGATGATTGGATCATTGCTTTATTTGACTGCTAGTAGACCAAATATCATGTTTGCTACTTGTCTATGTGCCAGATTTCATGCCAATCCAAAGGAATCACATTTGATGGCTGTAAAAAGGATTTTCAGATACTTAAAGGGAACTCCAAACTTGGGATTATGGTATCCTAAGGGAACTGGTTTTGAAGCTGTTGGATACACAGATGCAGATTTTGCTGGATGCAGGGTTGATAGGAAAAGTACTAGTGGAAGCTGTCAATTTCTTGGTCAAAGACTTGTATCCTGGTATAGTAAGAAACAATAATCTGTGTCAACTTCCACAGCTGAAGCTGAATATATAGTTGCTGGAAGTTGTTGTGCTCAGGTGCTCTGGATTAGAAATCAGCTAATGGACTATGGTCTAGTGTTACACAAAATTCCCATTATGTGTGACAATACTAGTGCCATATCTATAGTAGCTAATCCAGTTAATCATTCTAGAATAAAGCACATTGATGTTAGGTACCATTTTATCAGGGAACATGCTACAAATGGTACCATTGAGCTCATTTTTGTTCCAACAGAAAAACAATTAGCTGACATTTTTACTAAACCTTTGGATGAAGCAACCTTCACTAGACTTGTGAGTGAAATTGGAATGCTCAATTCTTCATCCTAAGGCAAAGAACTAAGCTAATGTGTTGCAGCAGATTAATTTCTAATAAAATCAACCTAGTTTGATTTAATTGGAAATTAACTAAAATATTAATTATAAATATTTCAGAATCTCTGTATATTTATTTTTCTTAAAAATTCAAAAATTAACTTAGAATATTTCAAAATTCTAAGTAAACTGCTCAGTTGTTAATTTACATCTTAAATATGTAAAATTAACACAAGGCAGAATTACAGTACTCAAAGGTATAGAGAACTGAGTTCTCGATAAGTCAAAATGACTTATCGACAAGTCATTTTAGAGTTCTCGAGTGAGTCCTCGAAAAGTCTATTTACAGACTCCTCGAATGACTTCTCGATAAGCTCTATTATGACTTATCGATAAGACCATGTAGAGTTCTCTAATAGTGTTAATTCACAGAGTTCTCGACAAGGATATTTTGAGACTTATAAATAACTCAGAACTAAAATAATTTAATTCAATGAATTATTTTAGTCAAATAATTTTGGAAAATTTATTCTGATTTCAATTTGATTCAATTCAAATAAATTAGGATTATCTCAGTCCTTTTTGGACAAACTGGGCATTTATCAGAATTCTCGATAAGTTATTTGACTTTTCGAATGTATCTTTTTCAAATTCAAAATTACTTCTCGATAAGTTTAATATCAAACATTTATTTGACTTCTCGATAAGTATTTTAACTTTTTTTAAATACCCAGACTTCTCGATACATACACTGTACCTACACTTTCTCGAGATCTCAAGTGACCTAGCTTTCAGACAAAAGGCGATTTCTCTCTTGTTTTTACTCTTTTCTCAAAACTTTTTCTTACCCACTACTTCTAAACACTAAAATGGCACAAAACATTGTTATAGCTATCATTCCAGAGAAGGGAACTAACTTTATTGCTTTTCTTGATGTTAACCAAGCCCTTGATAGTTTCAAGGGGTTTGTGAAGTTTCTTTCTGAATCTTATATTACAGGTGTTTTAACTGCAAGTCCTGTGCTGTATTTGGACGTTCTTCATGAATTTTGGACATCAGCTATAACTAGGACAGTTGTTCTAGAGAATGTCACTTCTATGGTGGTCACATGCACAATTGGAGGCCAGGAAATTGAGTTTTCAGCTGCTGATGTGAATACAGCCCTAGGATTGCCAACTGAGAATTATGGAGAGATGCCAACTGCAGATGAGCTAAGTGAATTCATGGACTTCATCAACTATAGTGGCTCAATCAACTTGGCAAGCCTGAACAGGACAAACCTTAGGAAGGAACGGTCCTTTGTGTTTGATTATGTAGTGAGGGCTTTCACTTGCAGAAAAACTGGCTTTGACAACATCTCAAGTATGGTGCGGAAACTGGTGTTCTAAATAGCTCACAATAGGCATCTGAATGTTGGGGCTCTAATTATGGAGGAGCTGGCTACCAGACTTACTATGCCTTTGAATAATAGAGGTAAAGAAATCTTTTTGCCAAGGTTTATTATGTCTACTTTAGCTCATAAAGTAAATGACATACATTTGTTAGCTGGTATTGATAGTAGTAGAATTGGCAATTGTAAACAAGTGTCCAAAATAATATTTGGCTCACTTACTTCAAAGAATAAGGTGAGTGTAAGTCTTAGAATCACTTCATTTATGTTAGAAAGATTCAGGACTTATCCTTACCCTATGCTAGTCATGAGGGCTCCTAAATTTGCTAGTTCAGCTATGGTTCCTGAGCCTGTGGAAGCACAAACACAGACACACCAATAAGGACCTTCCAAAGCTGCAGCTTCTTCTTCTAACCTACTAGATGTTAGCAAACCAACCACTTCAGTCTCTCAAAAGACTGAAGTGAGTAAAAAGACGAGAAAGGAACCAACTCTTGATGTTGTTAATGAGAGTGAAACAATTCAAACTGAACCAGGGTCACCCTTGGTCAAGAAACCAAAGAAAAGTAAGTTACCTGAGTTGACCACTCAAAACACCTCTGTGTCCTCCCAACAGGGCACAGTTGAACAAATGGGGAGTAAACAGTTACTAGATGCATCCTCTCCGCAGGGTGTATCTATTAAAAAGAGCATTCACCCCAATGCATCCTGTATTGAGTCAGCACAACCTGCACATAAAGTGTATGGTAGAAGAAATAAGGATGGCACACACAGTGAGGGCACATCACTTGAAGCTCCCTCATCCATTCAGGGGGAGCTGCCAACACTCACAACTGAGCAAACTTCTCTAATATCTCAAATTTTTTCATCATATAGAGCACTTGAATCTGATTCTCAAGTGCACCAACACTCAAGTGACATGGTTCATGAAACTGTGCTCACCAACCAGAACCAACATCTAGATGGTGAGAGGCTACTAGCTGGGGTACACCTTGATGACACCATCACAAACATGGGGGTCTCAATAGTTTTTACTGCAGACCCCATGGTCACTCTTGCACCTTCATGTGCACAATCATCTTCACAGATGAATAGGTTTTAGGGTAGTACTCTTGAGGGAGAGCTATCTAAATCCTCTCCAATTCAATTGGAGGTTCCTCTAGAAGGAACAACTCCCCTCAAAACCCTAGCTGAAATTGCCTTGACAGTTGAAGCTAGGAGTACAATTGCCAATGACCCTAATATGGAAGAGGCAAGTCCATCACATTTATGTGACAGTGCTCTGCAAGGTGCATAAAGGTTTGAGGCTGGTGTACATGACAATAACCCAGTCAAATCCTCTCCAATTCCAATGGAGGTTCCCACTACAAGTGGATGACAACACACTGTCACAACCACAGAGCAATCTGTGAGTCAAACTATGACGCCAGTCATAGATGCTAATGCACTCATTTTTCTGGTGAAATGAGTATGATTAGCCATATATGGTCTTCCTCTAATCATATGATCACAAATTACCTCTTCTCAGCCACCTCTTATTTCTGTAGGTCAAATAACATTTGAGCCTTTCATGTGAGGATAAGAGAAAAGACTGAGTGAAAAACACAGAAAAAGAGAGGCAGGATCCTTCCTGGCAAAAAGAGAGGTAGATGAATGTATGGATTTAGTAATCCTTTGAAGGAACTATGACTCTCAAAAGTCATGAGACTAGTGCAGTGAGATTTTCTGAGACTACTTATTCAAAAGAACAGAAAGCTTATGACTTTTATCACTAACAGACCTTTTCTGCAGATCTAAGTGAAACTTCTATTTTTTTTTAAAAAGGCTTATCACCATGAATCTCAATGAAGCTTGAAGCTACAGACAGTGCCCCAAATGGACAATGACAGCAGCTTGAACAATGTGCATTTAGCTGGATCTTTCTTCTTGGAGATAATGTCAAAAAGGGGGAGAATATATCTAAATGCCAAAACAACTAATAGATGTTGGATAAATCTAAATGCAACTCAACAAAAGAAGACCTGATGGGAAGATTGGTTTTGGTTTCTGCATTTGGATAAAGTTTTGACATCATCAATCAGAACTTGTGCATAATTTCATAATGAACAAGTTGGGGGAGATTGTAATATATAATAGATGATGTCAAAGATTACTGAAGCTAATAATATCTTCAACATCTATGATCTGAGTATACCAGAAGATCAGAAGAGTTGAAGGCAGCAGGCAAGAGCAGAATATCAAAGGATGGAAGATTTCTGAATATAAAAGCTGGCTATTTGTCAAGATACAGGATAGGGATGTTAGCTAGTTATCCTAAGCCAGATTTGCTAAAACTAATAGAGGCTCTAACTGACACCCCCATCCTAGAAGAATTAGAAATACTTGTGCAGATTCAGAACATATTTGAGAAAGAATCAAAAAGCTCAGTCTTTACTTAATCATTGTAAGCTGTCAAATGTTCAATGCACAAGTGTTGTATCAGCTTTTGTATCATGTTATTTTCATTCTTTAACTTGGGGTTAGTCTTGTTAATAGGCATGAATTTGTGATAAGCAATCTTCTCATAAATTGGGGGAGATTGTTGTGCAAGACATGCCTGTATCATAATAAGACAAAGTCATACTGACAACCCTAAGATTAGTTGTATTGTAACCTTAATCTGTAATTCATACTTGTAACACTTAATGTCCGTAAAATGTAAATGAAGCAGACTGGAGCATTTTTCTCTAAACAGTGTCAAGCCTAAGAATTCTATCTGGAAGAAGATCAAGAAGATCATGCCTCAGAAGAATTATGATGAAGCTTGGAGTTGAATAAATCTGTTTGGTGTAAAACATTCTAAGTCAAGATCTCTACAAGTCACATAATTAGTGTTATAGAGAAGTCAATCGAGAACTCAGAAAGACCTATCGAGAACTCAGGAATTGTCTATCGAGAACTCAGGAAATGCTATTGGAGATATTGATAAGTCAGATACCCATTCGAGAACTCAGAGATATCGACAAGTGTACATTCATTAGAGAACTCTGAGTTATCGATAAGCCAAAGTCCATTAGAGAACTCTGAGTTATCGATAAACCAAAATTCACTAGAGAACTCAGAGTTGTCGATAAGTCAAGTCAACAATGAAGTTTCAGAGATATCGACAAGCCAACATGCCTATCGAGATGTCGAGTTCTCTACAACTTAATTGGAGATCTCGAAGTGAAGAAATTTCTCTAAGTACAGAATTGTAGAATAGTTTAATATCCAAGGTTGCAAATCAACAAACAATTCACATAGCTGGATTGATAAGTCTACAAAAAGCAGCTTGAGAGATGTATAAGATTAATGGCAAAGATTAACTGACAGAGGAGATTAAAGTAATCATGGGACGCTAAAGATATGCTAATCCATAAATGGAAGATCTGCTTTTCTATAAATAGAAATGACAAGTGACAGTTTAGAAAAGCTAATAGCATGTTTATTATCCACTGTGTAAACCAGCAGTTAACTGAGCTATAAAGTTAACACTGGTCCTCTAGTTAAGTAGAACAATCTAGATAGAAAATTGGGTGTTCTCTCTCAAGAAAGAAGCTAAGTTCTAAAACAAGAACTTAGAGATTTTGTAGCAAAACACTGCTTGATTTTTAATATAAAATTAAGTGAGTTTTGAAGATCTTTGTTTTACATATTTGCACAGTTATTTATGTTTAACATCTACTCTACTAAATCATTGTTAACAACCAACTGCTAAAGCCAAAGTTGATCAAAATCAAACATTTAAGCCAAAACACATTCACCCTCCTCTGTGTTGTATTCATACCTAACAAAGCAGATGGCTGGGAATCCAACCAAATGGGAAGGGAGAAGAGTCATTTTCATTCACATTGGTAGACTCTCATGTACTTGTATTGCAAGGTCAGGAAAGCTTGATCCAGTAATCAAAAGAGATGATAAAATAAGGAGATGCATACAGATTCTTTCAAGGAGAACAAAGAATAATCATGTTCTTAAATACTGTAATTAGAGCTAAATAACGTGGAGATGCATACAGATTCTTTGTTTGGTTGTTTGAATTGTTTATTTTGTTGACTTGTATGAAAAACAGGTTTATGGCATGTTCAATTTACAAACAAATCATGTCAATTTTTTTTTGAGAAATATGTTACATTTGGTACTTCAATATATAAACAAATTAGTATAATATAATACAAATTATTATAAAACGGTTACAGTAGGGAAAAATGTTACAATGATTTGGTGACCCATATGTGGGGCCTATAGTGGCCTTATATGTGGGGCCCATTTTTTTTGTAAATTTTAAGTGCAAAGGTAACAGGTATAGTGTGATACTATAGACATACTTTGATGTTACATTTGAAGCCTATTGTAACATAAAAATCAAGGTTGCGTCAGGGTAAAAGAATGTTACCTTAGGGGCCAAAGGTAACTCGAAAAAAAAGCAACTTAATGTTTATGTTACCTTAGGCCTTTTTATGGCTGTGGTAACACTTTTTTGGGCCTATTGTAACATTTTCTTGGTGTTGCTGTAGGTCATTTATGGTTTAGTGGAAGGAGAGAGAAAAAAGAAGAAGAAATAATTGATTGATCCTGTGTATCGCCATTCTTAGAAGATATATGAGAGAATCATTTACAATTTTAAATTTTGAAAATTGATTGGGAATGATGATAAGTTACAGAATGTGCTGATTCATACGTTCAGTTGCTAATTTGCTATAATCATGGAGCAGTTTGAGTGAGGTATTAATTAATGGGTTGGGATAAATATTTATGGGAAAGATCCATGGATATGTGTATATTATAAGATTTTATGTGTTAAAAAATAAATTGGATCATGGATCATGGGTCATGGGAATCTTATATGGGCAATAGTAGCCTTGAGAATTATATAGATGAAGAGGAGAAGAAATGTGTACTGCATTTCCGACCAGGCTTTTATGAGATCGAGAGGCTCTAAAGCTTCACAATCAGTAATTGTCTTTGTATTCAATTATTTGTTAGCCTCCCTTTTGAAATTAGTCTTTATCCATCGGTTGCATTCAATGGGTTTCAAGCAAGGTTGTAAAAGTCGAAAATCGGATCTACTCGGTTCTGTTTCCAAAATCTGACTAATCAAAGCCGACCGAGTACCTGTTTTCAACGTGCAAGTACTCGTCTAACCAAACCATTTCACCTTTGATTTCCTGAGTATTATTCCGAGTTGACTGATTTTTAGAACACTGGTTTCAAGATAGTTCGAACATTGATTGAAATTTACAACAAAAAATTTCTTTTCAGCGAAATGGAGCATTAAACTAAGAAGAACAACAAAATTAAAGATAATGAATCCTAACATGTTATGGATCTCTTATAAGTTTCGTTAGATGGAATGATTTAGAATATAGAGCAGCAGAGACAGAGTTCTTGAGGGTCTGGTGAAAAATATGGCTTACGATACTGGTATATTTATGTAGTAGGCTTGCTAATGATTCTACAATAAAGAGGAAATAATCGAGGCATTTCTTGAGGATTCATATTGATCTATCTTTTTTTTAATCAACGCGGTTGGAAACTTGGAACATGTGATCTTATTGCGACCTTACTCTAAGGTGTTGAGTAAGACCAGAACTAGATCTTAATTCTTATATTAAATCCTAACAAAGGCATCCTGTTACACATCATTGTCAACAATCAACAGTCGTAAAGACTTTTACAAGGCGAAAGGATAAAATAAATGAGTCAGGGGCAATTCAGTCTTTAATTAAAGGACTAGCAATTAAATAAGAGAAAAGTAGAAATAGATTGGGTCGGGTCAAGGGAGCAAAAGGAGTTATATGTTGGACTTGGTTAAGGGAACAAAAAGGGGAGAAGAAGGCAAAGCTAGGGTTATGTCTTGGTTGGTAAAAGTTAATGAGTAGTAAGAGAGGCAACTGGGGACTCTCGAATTATCCCTAGAGATTGTAATCGTTGAATCGTATTTCAGTAATTCCATATTATCGAGTCCATATTATCTTGTATTGTTAATTGTTGCAAGTTACAGACTAAATCTGAGTAATATAGTCAGGGTTTTGATTAATATTATCGAAATTTATTACAGAGTGATATCAGAGAAGTGATGATCTATGGCTCCTACCACACCGATGGTGAATCAGAAAATCAAAAAGTTAGATGAAGCAGTGGGGAACACAGAAGCCAGGCTAACCGAGATGGTTTCACAGGAGGTTGAGAAAGGATTGGGGGCGATGAGGCACTCTTTTATAGATTTGGTGTGTACGAGTAAGGCAGATAATGTGAAGAAATAGAGTACTGATTTGGAATCATTGGGAATACGGTTAGAAGGACGGATTTCACATATTAGAGAGCAAAAGGAGACGCTTATATACTCCTTAAAAAATTCGCAAGATAAGTTTCAAAATGAGGTAAGATCGAACCTGACCTCTCTTCAGTATTTGCAACCCGTGCCATTGGATAAGCTTGAACAAAGTGTAAATAATGTGGGGTCATCTCGTGGAGTGGAGTATAGTCCAAATAGAGGGGTAAATTTGTCTGGGGTTTTTGGGAGTCCGCCACTAGAAAGGGGACGGTATGGAGGAGCTATGGGGGGACCAGGTAATTTGTAAGGAATATGTTGTGAACTTGATGATAAGTTAAATAAAACACCTTAGTAGATTTAACTTAGTATTTTTGTAGCTCTCAAAGGATGTTCTAATATAGTCCCGACGGATGATCTTTATAGTCCCGACGGATGACAACTAAACATCCATCGAGAGTGTAGCTTATGTAACAATAAGTATTGCAGCACATTTCTATAAATAACAATGTTTTTAGTCTAGTAGATTATGTAGGATTCTCTAAGTCATGTTGACTACTAGATTGATATACATGATAGGTTGGCTAATTGTAAATATGAGATGTCTTGTAATTCTGTATAAGTGAAATGGAGTCAAGTGACCAAAAGGCTTCCAACAGATGATCTACAAAGACTACCAACGGATAATCAACAAGGCTCCCGATGGATGATTAACATAGTCCCGATGGATGATTAACATAGACCCGACGGATGATCATAATTCAAAAAAGAGCAGTTGACAGTGACAACACAGTCACATGCGTTGGGTGTTTGCAAATGGAATGTGGCAGCCTAATTACAAGTTTTAGAGAACAAAGAAGCATTACCATTTCCATGCAATTATGAAGATATTCAAAGATGCTGGAATAGAGTAGTGAAACAGCATGGAGTTAGACTAGATATAGTTTGTCTTATTATCTTGTCTTACTGTCATGTAACCTGGTAATATATAAACCAAGTGTAGTAAGTAGAATATATAACTGAGTAACCATTATTTTTAAAAGAGAGAGAAAAAAAAAGTTGTATCTGTTAAGAATTTCTTTGTAAGTTTGTAAGTTCACTTATAAGCAGCTGTGTGCTATTCAAGCATCACAGAGTTCTCATACTAATATATATCTCTTATGGATAAGTTCAAATCCACCAGAAAGTTTTAAAACTTTGTGTTTTATTACTTTGTGTTTTGATTTCAATTCAAGTTTCATTCCACACTTCTTGCAAAATCAAACACTGTTATATATTAAGTAAGAACAGTCTTAAAATTTAAAAACGAGCCAGAATTACATTCAACCCTAATTCTGTAATTCTTGCTGTATTGTTTGGGAATAACATAATTGGCATTTTTGGAAGTTGGATATGCCCATATTTGATGGCAACGATCCTGATGGGTGGGTATTGCGTGTTGAGAGATATTTTGATTTTTACAAATTGACTGAGGAAGAAAAGTTAGAGGCGGTAGTAGTAGCACTGGAGGGGGATGCGTTGAAGTGGTTTCAATGGGAAAATAAGAGACTTCTTATTCGAAGATGGGCAGATTTAAAAATCTTTGTGTTAAGGCAGTTTCGCTCAGTGAAAGGGGGGTCACTATAAGAGCAATTGCTCTCAACAACCCAAATTACGACAGTGATAGAGTATAGGCGGAGATTCATTAAGACAGCTGCTCCCTTGGACCGTGTGGTGGAGGAAATTTTGTTGGGAAACTTTTTGAATGGGTTGAATGAGGACATTAGAGCTGAAGCGAGACTATTGAGTGCAGTTAGCTTGGATGAGGCAATGGAATAATCTCTGTGGGTGGAAGAGAAAAATATGTCATTGGTGTGGTGACCTCCAAACCCGGGTCAGAAGTTTGGGGTCCACAACACATACACAATATATGAACCTGTATATAAGATACTATTTGCAATGACCCTGCTTTACACAACCACGGATCGCAACAGGTTAAAGTATGAAAACAAGCCACAACCTTAACTTTTATTACAACGTACCAAATCCCAACTAATTTAACTTACAATTGATAATAAAATTATTCTTACAATCTTACTCTCTCTACCGAATGAGGCTCCTGCTAGCTCGATCCAACTCAACTGGAACCTTAGCCCGCACTCTGGACTGAGGAACTTCACTATCATCCATATCTTTTTCAACTGTAAAATATATAAAAGGATTCGCAAGAGTGAGCTAACTAGCTCAGCAAGTCATAATTATGATAACTGGGTTAGACAGTGATCAAATGAGATAATTCAGAGGAGTCAATTTTCTTTCCAACTAATCATTAGAATTGAATATTCATTTTATGTTTTAAAAACCAAGGTTAGGCTGCTGATCAGTCACGCACTAACCCCAACCGAAGCACACAACCCTGCTCTACGAAATGGATCCAAGGCACACATTGGCCTAAATCGACCACAAATCTGGTCTGACCATGAATCTGGTCCACAGAAAGAAAACTATCTAATTCTAAAACAATTTAGTATAATAAACAATGTAATTCAATAAGCAAGATCGTAATCAACAGCGATAAAGCATTGGTATAAAAGCGTAATGCAAATCTTGAGTATCACAAGGGTATATCAGGGTATGTATAAGAAACGGTTTCCAGTTTGTAAAGGATCAGGTATTAGACGAATACTGATTTTTCAAGGTATAGTTCTTTAGTGTTATAAAGAATGGTTGGAGTATAAAAGTTTCTGTGTTTTCAAACAATTTTGTTCCAGTATTTGGTATTTGGTAGTTATACATTTGGAGTGTAGTATCATATTTGTGTAGTTTGGTGTCTGAGGATCAACAAAGGATGGTTTATAAAGAACAAGGCTTACAACTCAAGATCAAGAAAATCAGGGTTCAAAGGTAAATAGTTTAAAGCACTTGCAATATAAACAAGAGTTATTTCGAATAAGAGCGACATGTTATGAAATAGTTCAAAAATAATTGTGATATATCTTGAAGAAAAGTTCGGAAGTACTTGCCTTACAGGGCTTTACAACCATTACTGACCGACTCTGAGCCGACTCTGCCGCTCAGGCTTTATCATCCCATCACTAGTCCATATAGATTCAACTTCGACACTCAGGTTTTTCTGTTGAAACTCTACTGAGCTCGTCGACTGACTACTAGGTCATCTCTAGTCCATCGTCCACTTTCAGGTTCTCGATTATAACCTACAGGGTTGAAATACCCTACGTTAGATGTCTAGGTATGCTTAACATATCCTCGATACTAATTCTTACCCAATGATATTCAAACCTGAATCGTAATTATGAATATGATAATAACACACGTAACAAGTAGGGTTCACAATCTCAAAGATTGGTTCGGTGTTTGTTTTCGGAAAATACAGGTACTTTTTATTTTAGGGAATCAGGGTTATCGATTTGGCAAAATATTGCATCACATTGTACAACCAAGTTTCATATAAAACACATACATATATATATATAGTTTCTCGACGTCCCGATATTCATCAGATACATTTCCGTATTTACGGAGTTCGATTTCCCGGAAATCGGACAGCGTTCCCTTTGTTTATCGGACTACCCGTCGACACATCATCGACGTCAATTCATCACAACAATCCATAATCACAATAACCAACATACCTAATTTCCCAGTCACCAATTCAATACTATTATTAATTATTATTCACATTTTACATTTATTTATTTTAATAATTTCCATAACCACATTTTTAAATAATTCAAAAATACACGAGTCGTTATATCCTTCCCCCCTTAAAAAGATTTTGTCCTCAAAATCTGGTTTACCTAAATAAGTGAGGATATTTTTCAAGCATATCGGACTTTAGTTTCCAGGTAGACTCATCTACTCAAGGATTTCAAACGTACTTATTATAGATATATCCTCATTTCCAAGGATTTGCCTTTAACGATCAAAAATTTGGATCGATCACTATATGCTTTACAGACTTGGACCAGAGCCCATTGGCTCCTGATCAATCACTTGGTTCGAATCAGACACTTATCGCTTTAACATTAACACGCATAACACACTATATGTACACACTGTTGTGACGGTCACATCAACTCATGGGCATCTTTACCTATATTTATCAACACACTATAAGAAAAATGTTAATAGACATCACACATTAGACATCGGTCAGTGATGCCACTGATGTCTCAAACATAATTGACATCACCCCGTGTTTATTCGATATCTTTCTATTTTTAAGACACCGTCTATTTAAAAATCAATGTCTTAAGTTGAGTTTTTAAAATTGGTACGCGCGACCTCCCCAATTCTTTTCCCCCTTAACAAAATTTTTAGTCCCTCCTTGACAATTTTAGGTTTCCCCCTCTCAAATTAAATAAAAACTAAAAACTCTCTCGTTCTCACTCTCTCTCACATCTCTCACACAGCTCTCTCTGTCTCTCACAGCTCTCTCTCACAGCTCTCTCTCCGACAAGAACACACCCTTCTCATCTCTCACTCACTGCTGCTCACCATCTCTCACCACATCTGCTATGCTCTCTTTTCCTCTCAGCTTTCTCTACTCTCTTCGCTCATCAGCTCTCTCTCTCTTTCAATTAGGTTATTTCTCTTTTCGTTTTCATATTATAAAGTAAAATTAATTGGTCTTCTTTGCATTAATCGAAACCCTGGTTTTTAAATCGAAACCCTAGTTTTTTAATCAAAATCCTTTAAATCGAAACCCTAGTTTTTAGAATTGGGGATTTTTTACAATAAAAATCCAAATTGAAGTACTGTATGGTGTTACTAATTATTTTGAATTTGTTTTATACAGGAATTGCAAACCAATCATGATACGTGGCTTCAAGTTCTGGATATTCTTTCTATCACACAAAAGCTAAATGAAATTCTTTGCGATCTAGGTCCGTTTAATGTCATACTTAGTTTTATGTTTTTTTACTTTGATTTGTTAGAATTAATAAAGGAGAGATGGCTCGATATGACAGAGCAATGAACGTGTTCTCACCGGAGGGTCATCTACTTCAAGTGAAATACGCTATCGAAGCTGTCCGTAAAGGTAACGCCTCCGTCGATGTTAGAGGTAGTGATACTATCGTTCTCGGTGTTGAGAAGAAGTCACATTTTACTTAAATATCCTGAAGCCATTTTGCTTGATGACTGATGTTATGTTTGATTTAGTATTTATCGGGTGGTTAATTTGGTTTGATGATTTTTAAAGCTATGTTGTGGAATTGTAGAGGTTTTATATTTTTGTAATTGGAATGTAGTATTTAGGCATGTAAGAAATGATGTTGTTTTGCTTGATATTTTTGATGTTATGGTCTGATTAGTGGATTTTATTTTTCTTGTTATATTCCGGAACTGTAGTGATTTTAGTTACAGTCTGCAGGTGGGTTTTAGTAGTGAAGGAGCATATATCTCATGGCTTAAATGGAAATGGAACCTGTAGAAATCATTTCATCAAATGATGATAGTGAGCTTGATTGGGATTTAGACTTGGTTAGGTCAATGTATGATCAGATTCCCTTGGATTCTACTGGAGCATCCACTTCAGATAATGATTTAGGCAAGCCAAGCCCAACAACGACTACCACTCAGAGCCAGAGAGCTCTTCCACCATGGGCAAATACATCCGGTTCTGAGTTAACAAGTGAAGTCTTTTTAGCCTAAAATATCAATATTTAATAGAATATGTGTTATCCCATTATATAACACTTCAGTATGTGCAGTTTACAAAGAATAATCACATAAGTTGGCTTCCCAAGCAGATGCTCGTAAGGGAAGCTCATCAAACCATAGCCACCAAACACAGGCTGGACATCGCAGGCCATCAGGAACTATTAGTCACTCAGGACTCTCAAACTTAAAAATAAACCAGGATACAGATTCTACAAATTCGGCTAGTAGAGGTATGTGATTCTATCAATTAAAAATTTGTCAAACTTCAAGACTCTAGGTATCATGTTCTTTATATACATCACATTTTACTCTATTTATAGTCATATATGTTCAATAATGACAGCCATATTAATGTTACCACCATCAACAAAGCTAGCTATAGTTTCTGTATCTACCAGTCAATAATGACAAATATTGCACATCTTTTATCACTTTCTTTGCTATGCCTTGTGGCTTCTGTGCAATGTTATGGTGCAAATGGAAATAACCCTCTTGAAAAGCTTATCAAAGCTCAGAAGTCGAAAAGGATATCTACTTTCCATGATGAGGGTCTAAAAGATGAGTATTCACCTGTGTATATTGGATCTCAAGATGGATTGAAGGAAGCTGACAAGTTGGATTAGCACTTTTCTACTATCTTGCACAGTCTGAAAATTCTTCTAGCCAGCCTTTAGTTTTATGGCTAAATGGAGGTAAAATAGGATCCTATAGAAGTATAGTTTCTCAATATAAAGTGCATGCCATACTGCATAGTAGAAAATATGAAACTGAAGGCTTTTTCTTCAATCTAGTAGGAATTGCTGTGAGTTTTTTCTTGAAGCAATTAAACGATCACATGGTAGCACGTATAAAACATGAACAATGATAACTGACATGGAGTACCTTAATTTGCAGATTGGTAACGCATACATAGACGAGGAAACTCAATTTAAAGGAACAATAGATTACTACTGGTCACATGATTTACTATCTGATGAAGTTTATGAGGGCATCATCCTAAACTGCAACTTTTCAGCAAATGCAAATATTTCAGAAGCATGTGAACACTCAGCAAGTTCAGACATCACTTCATGTCACTATTCCTCCAAAGACATGGGAATCTTGCAGGTACACATATCTAGTAGATAGTTAAATCACAGCTTATCATCTAATCTTAAAATTATTTGACTTACAATTGGTACTCTGACTAATTATATAACGTTGTTATCTGTAGTGGTGTAATTGATTATACGGAAGCCCCAACAACAGTCTTTCCAGTTATCAAGGAACTTACGAACAGTGGCATCAGTGTCTGGCTATATAGGTGAACAAATTTTTTTCTCGAAATTAGAAACATTATGAACTGTAAGAATTCGTATGACTAAAATCGAGTTTAAGTATGCAGCGGGGACACGGATGGCGTAGTGTCAGTGACAACAACAAGATATGCCATAGACTATCTTCAAACTACAGTCAAAACACAATGGTACCCCTAGTACACTAAGGCTGAGGTACACATACTACATTATCAGCAAGCACACACAAAACCCTTCCTCTAATTGTCAAATCACGAATCATTAATTTCTTCGATGATGTTTTTCAAGGTGGGAGGATATGCAGTTGGATACGAAAATTTGACATTTGAGACTGTAAAGGGATCCAGACATTTTGTTCCAAGTTATCAGCCTTTTCGTGCACTTGCTTTGTTCTCTTCCTTTTTGGCTGGAGAGCTTCCTCAAACAAATGTCTCCAATATCCTAAACACTTCCTCATGACGTCGCCATCCGGAGTCTATTATTACTGGACTAAACATTACTGGCTATGCAATAGGTATATAACTTACGATCATTATACTTTTGGATAAACTTTGCTTGTATAAAGTTAATAACATGCAGTGTTTACTTTCCTTGATCATCAGATATTGTCCAGCAGTTAATGGAGCTCTTTTAGAAGATAATATGAAAGACGAGTACAGAATGACTCAGTGGCATCTGAGTTTTATTTGTAAATGTTAGGCAGCTAATCGTTCATATACATCATGTCTTACTTTTATGGTCATTAGTGTTTAGGTGTATGTATAGTAAACCTGCTATGCAGGAGAGAGTTTAAGAGATATTATTACTGATTGAAGAAATTTTCAATATACTGGCTACCCGTTTACATGGTCTTACATAAATCTTGTTTATTTCTTTTTATGTTAGCAGTGTTTAGCACGTGACATGTATATAAGAAAAGCTGATGTCAAAAAAGATAATGTACATCACTTTAAGGTAAAACACTGATGTCAAAGAAATCCAGGTTCAAGTCTAAATGAAACATAGAAATCACTTTGTTTAAGATAAAACTGATGTCAAGTGACATTATAAACATCACTTTTAACCAAACAAAATTGATGTCAAAAAACGCAATGTACATCAGTTTCAGACAAATAACTGATGTGAAAGACTAACATGTTCAAGTCTAAATGATACATAGACATCACTTCATTCTAGAAAAAAGTGATGTCTATACGCTAAATTAGATATCACCTTTCATTAAAGAAACAGATGTTTAATATGCCATTTTACATCACCTCTGTCAGAATTATCGATGTTTTTGTGACAAAAAACATAGCTCATGATGTGTTTAACATGTTTAATTAGGTGTAATTTAGTTATTAAATAATTTATTTATAGCATTTTATGTAAATAATCAACACATAGACATCTGTTTTTGAACTAAAATTGATGTCTAATCGAGTATAGACATCGGGTATCTACCGATGTCTAGAATAGACATCACCGACATCAACATCGATTATGAAACAATATAGACATCGGTCAAAAAGCGATGTCTATGGACTTTTTTCATTTAGTGACACCTCGAATGGTTCACTAGTTTTAGGACTTAACCTGTCCCTTTTTACTCAAACTTATCCAGTCTCTTTCAAGAAGAAACTTGTGCTAACACTACTGGTCCTATTGCTATACTCATATTCTCTCTCGATACAATCTCGCCTTCTTTCTTTGTCTACTCCGAGCTGTTTCAATCAATATTACTACGCTGTTGGTGTGCTGAATTAACTTAGAATTTGACAACTTTCTTTTTCCCACTTTATCTCAATAAAAATGTGGACCTACAATTGCGTTCACATGAAGCTTGGTAAAGTGGCATTCTAAAGCTGACATCGCTGATAAATGATCATTCTAGTGTTTCCTTAAAACTCAACCTCTCAACATATCTTACATTTTCCGAATCACTTCCGTACTTTTGACTCTCCGTTTAAGGATGATAGGCGGTGCTCGTTTTCAACTTGGTTTCCAAACATTTAAACATTTCTTACTCTTTTCCATCAGGTAAGACTTAAAAGTAATCTCATATATTCATGTATTATCACCTTTAAGTATTTGAACTTCAGATTCCACTCTTTCCAATTCGTTTATTAACTCCTTGGTGGTCTTAATTACTGTAACACCCCCAAATCCGGGGTCGGGGATCCGGGTTGTCACGAGTTCCATTTCCCTTAATAACACCCAATCTTAATAATTACTCAACTACTCTGTACTGTGACCCCACAATAAACACACACACCATACGTTATAGTCTCAGAGATGAACATCCAAAAATAACCACAAGTCATTTTATTCCACAATTATCTGCCAATACACCTTAAAAGGTTTTCTGAATAAATTTACATTTCTTTGCCATTATTACAATTCATAATTATACATAAATCTGGTACATTAGAAGTTGAAAGCCTAGCCTATTGGTAGTTCCTACCTCAGCTACGGCGGCATCAATGCTTCTAGAAAACTGCGGAACGTCTCCTAATCGCTTGCGAATCGGGAGCTTGGTCCTGTTCATCCTTTCTATCTGTTGTTGTGTGATGAAAGAAGAAAGCAAGGGTGAGCAGCAAGCCCACCAAAATAATATGTATAATGATTAATAGTATATGAGCCTTCTCTTAGTACTCATGAAAGTCTTGGTCAAAAGAAATGAACCAAGTTGATATCTTAATGCGATGAAGTCGCAAAATATTCAGTATATATATATACATATATACTTTTCAAAATATTGGAAGTCCTCTTCCATGCATAATATACACAAAGTCCCAGTGTATAACTGTATAAAAAAAATATCGTTGCAAGGTGATCTCATATATCTAACCTTGTCTCAACATTTTTTCTGAAAATCTTTGTCATACATAAGACAATTATTAATTAGATATAAGCTTAAAAGATGAAGTTACCAAATACTCCAATATACTTATATCTTTTCCAAATACTACTTGAACTACCACCGTTCAAGTTATAATTAATTTCAAAAGTTCATCACATAGATGAGACTATAAGACAAGATTTGAATAGATTAAATCTTTAAAATATTATCAAAATAAAATGAAGTTACGAGATACTTCATTTGATGTAAACATCATTTTGAAAACTTGACCCTGCCAACACCCAACAATCGCCCAACCGTAGCCTTTCTATCGAAGTGCTCTGGGTAGTGTTGCAGAAATTATCCAATTGGATGATGAACTCATTACGGGAGTTTGCCGCGCCAGGAAGACCACTTACGATGATCAGTCGTAGTAGTACAACCCCACCATTTTCTACATGTAGAGGAGAACCTGTCGGATTTACTTGTCAACCGAACACTGAACTCCTAAGGAATGGACCGCCTTAGCGGAACTTCCAGGCCATTTGGGCCAATATAATAAGGCTGGGCCGGCGCTACTCGGCCACTTACGCCACTCCTAGTTCAGATGAAATCCATGACTCTGAAACGTAAAGCTCGTCCCCACTTTCCCCAAGTAGAAACTTGTTGATACGGCTCCACCAAGAAGTCGTATCCATTTGGAAAGGAGAACTCACCGATATTTCCCAGGCGATGCCTGTTAATGGATTAATTTGTTCCAAGAATTTTACTTCCCGAGTGTTGGGTAAGTAATCAATTCATTTATCAAAACAGCAACCTTGTTGCGAATATAAAACACACCACAGAGCCGGATCCCTCAGGTTTTGAGCGAGTATTTAAATCCCCTTAAAAAGGAAGATCTTAAATACAAAAATGAGTTTTGGGATCCGCTCTAACTTTTAAAAATCATTTTGAAGACTCGCAAAACATTTTTAAGAATGTTTGGAGTGATGCTGATTTAACAAGGTAAATCAGTCCCAATATATTAGAAAATATCTGAATATTATTATTTAAATAATATTCCCATAAAGAATAATCTTTATAAAAATAATTGAAGTAGAAGTTTTAAAACTTATACTTGAAATGAATATCAAATAACCAAAGATATACTTATATGAAAGTACTATCTTTATTTGAATAATCGAAAATAAGTTTGATTATTGACACCTTATTCTTTAATAAAATAAAGAATATATCTCAGCAAATAATCGGAGTCATAGATCCTCAAATGAATATTCAAATAATATTCATTAAATAATATAAACTGAGTCATATGCCCTCGAATGAATATTCAAATAATATTCAGATAATAAAATAAAAGGAGTCATAAGTCCTCGAATGAATATTCAAAATAATATTCATTTAATATAAAGGAGTCATACGCCTTCGAATAATATTTGAAATAATATTCAATAATAAAATAAAGCTAAAGTTATCGAATAAACCTTATTCGATTAATAGTTTTGAAAACTATGACCATATATATATAAGTATATATATATATATATTTGTATCCATATATACAAAACCTACTCGGGATCCTCGACTCCCGGTTTTAGAAAATATTTTCACCTTTGGGTCCCTATACTAAGGGTATATGCAAATTACCGCTATCCTCTAGCATAGGTAATATCAACTGAATCAATTGAATCAACAGATATATATCAAGATTACGAAACAGACATGCATATATACCATATCAGCATGCTCCAATATATCGCAAAATTTGCTAATAACAATCATGCACTTATCACAAGATAATGCATATACATATATTTACATCACAACAACAGTATAACGGGTAGAAAACTTGCCTGAGCGACTGGGGGTTACGAATGGCTCGGGACGAGTCTGGTAACCTATAAACAACAAGTAAGTTGGAATTAAACCAAAGTCACTTGTAAATCTATACTTTAACTAACTTAGACTCTAACGCTTGTTTTGCGCTTACTGATTCTCTTAAGTCACTCGAGTACCCTCGGCTCCACCATTTTTAATAATTTAAACTTTACGAGTTTTAAGGCGATTCCTTCGCGAGTGTCTTACCAACTGCCTAACACACTTACCATAAATGTTTCATACATTAATTAACCCTTTTTGGTCTTTAACCTATGTTTCAAAGTAAGGCGAGGGGAAAAGTTTCGTTCGCGAAACGCCGTTACTTGAAATGGTCGTTTCTCCTAAACCGTGCATCGGAATCGAACGAACTACATATCAAAACGAAGCTCGTAACATGAGCTATCTAGACATGGAAATGGTCATAATCTAGCAGGGGGTTCTCGGGTCCTAATGCTATGCACAAAAACAGTCTAAAGAAAATCGGACGTTACGACGGCTATGTTTACGCGATTACCCAATTTTAAACAACTCCAAATCATCTCACAATCAACCCACAATCACAACCCAATTCAACCTCAAATCCAACATACAACCAACATCCATCCTTATCACATCATAACAACCCCAACCAATTCAATTTAATCATTCATACTTATGCCTAAGCTTAACTTTAATCATACTTAAGTTCTTTTCATCAAAACCTCAACATTTACCATTCCATTTCACTACCATTTCAAATCCCAAACTCTAATCACAACAACAAGCTACAATATCATCCTACTAATCAAAATCATCTTATAATATATAGGAATCTAGGGTTTGGAGATGGTATACCTTCCTTTGAGTGGTGGGAGGAGCTAGGAAGCCTTAAGAAGCTTTGAGAAGTCTTAAGAATGCTTGGATCTTCAAGAAAAACAAGAAAAACTTCAAGTTAAAAACTTGCAAACACTATTCATAGTCTTCTTCTTTGATTAAATGGAGAAGATGGAGAAGGAATTGATGGCTTAAACTCATGATATAGCCCTAACTAAGCATGAAGATGATTAGGGAATTAACTCACCAATTTAGGAGGCTTGGATCTTGAGTTTTTGAATTCTTGCCCATTTGCAATAGTAAAAAGCCGAGAGCATGATGAACCATGCCTTGGTTTCTTTTTGATTTTGATGAAAATGATTTTGCTTGGCTTGGTTGGCTTGTTTTTGTGTTTGATTTAGTTAATTACCTTGTTGCCCTTGAATTTGTGTGGTTAAAAAGCCACCACACCTCCTTCCTTCCCATGTCATGCTTGTGTCACCTTGCACATGTCATAATGCTCCCACTTGTCCACACCTTGTGGTTTGATGATGTCACAATCCCTGGCTTCTTGTACAAGCTTGTCTCTTGGTCACTTATTTATTTTACGGTTCGCTTATCTTTCGTTCTCGTTTATCGTTTGAGGGATCATACCCGGGATCTTATTACTTAGGTTCCATTAACCTTTCTCAATATATTGTATTCCTTCTATGATCCTCTCTTATAATCCTTTAATTTAAATCCTTTTTATCCTGTTACCTTTTTCTCAATTCTTTCCGTATCTTGTGGATTTCCGGGAAAATCAAAGTGTTCAGAATTGGATTCTGACGATCTTTACATACACTTATATACGACATAGAGTACTAATAATATCCCAGAATATCCATATCAGAACCCCTACATAGTGTGGCATGAAAAGTTTTCTCATTCAGCAAAAACACTATTCATAAGGGTTTCAAAATTTCCCAAAAATTGGGGTTATTACAGTCTCCCCTCCTTAAAAGGATTCCGTCCCGGAATCAGATAGAAATGAATAGGGATACCTTTTTAGTATTGCACTTTCTAACTCTCAAGTCAATTTTCCCACATTGTGTTTCTACCATCAAACTCTTACTAGTTTGATAACCCTTCTCCTAAGCACTCGTTCCTTCTTAATCTATACCCTTCCTGGTTGCTCCATATAGGTTACGTCTGGTTGCATGTCTATGCGCTCATACGCCCCTATTTATCTGGCATCCGAATTACATTTTCTTAACATTGATACGTGAAACACGTTACGACCTGCTACATGTTCGGGGTTAGGGCTAGCTCATATGTTAACTTCCCAAACGTTTTAATATATCCAAGGGTCCAACAAATTGTAGACTTAGCTTTCCTTTCTTTCCGAACCTCATCAATCCTTTCCAATGGATACTATAACATTACTAGGTCCCCTATTTCATACTCTTTATCCTTTCGTGTCAAATCAACATACTTATCATGTCCATCTTGGGCTACTACCAGCCATCCTCTGATTAGATCTATCATATCCTTGGTCCTTTGGACTACTGCGGGTCCGAGCATCTTGCGCTCTACAACTTCATCCTAACATAAGGGAGATCGACATTGTCTTCCCTCAAGGATCTCATAAGGCGACATCTCGATAATGACATATGATCTATTATCGTAAGATAACTCAATCCGAATTAAGTGATCATTCCAAATTCTTTCAAGTCTATTACACAGACTCTCATCATAGCTTCCAATCATTCGAACTCTTGCTTCTCAATACCCATTCTTTTCCAGTTCGTAATCGCTACTACCTTCCGTTCCTAATATTATACGGGTTATACTTTTGCTCGCTAGCGTTCTATAACCTTTTAATAACCACGTCAACCTTAGTATCACGAATGTGTTCCCATTCCGCATACTACCACCACTTTATTACTCCTTTTTCAGTTATTTCTATTTTCCAAAGTTTGATTAATCATATAGAAGTAAAGGAATTTGTTGAGAGATCACTATGATCATGAACACTTGTTATATCGCATAGTTAGTACAGAAGGTGGCCAGCCTTTAGTACTTGACAAGCAATTAAACAACATGTGGTATCCTACTAGGCTTCTATCACAAAGATAGATAGTCATTCGGCAATACCTCCCCTTCTTGAAGGGTTGTTCTTCTCAGCTTACATGAAATGAAAAGAAGAGAAAAGAACGAATTGAAGAGAATTGTATATTCATAAAAAAAAAAAATTTTATTGCCATAAAATATCTGGCTTGGAATCTACCTCTGAACTATAGAGGTTTGTCATAGAAGAACAAAACATATATGTATTTATATCAATATCAAGTATTATAGCATCGCATTTCACGTGCCTAAATATTTTCGCTATCCCGTCCATCATTCTATGGACCCATGCTCTTCCTCGAGCTTATACACAATCACCTTTGAAACTCCCTCGACATCGAAAATCGAATCTGGGATCTCATTCTATACATCATCGTTACTAGAATTCTATGCTTGCACCGCAACCTTCCTCGTATAATAATATGACTCTCTATTGATAAGAAAGAATAATAATTCACTAGGTAGATACTCTAATTAATTAGTCTATCAATGATAACTTATACACTACCACGACCCGATTAGTGGTACTCAATCTCAACACCCATTCCAATACAACTATCACGGTTGTAATCAGCTCATTACTCGCAGAATCATTGCTGCCTTACTATGGTCCACCACTGACCTACTGTAGTCATTCATTTTCCATGAAGTCTTAATAGCTAACCATACGGAGTCCATACATCTCGTATCTAATTCTCCTAAGGAGTTAACATAACCACCAATCACAATTCATGAAGAACACTCCAAACTCTGACGTACTTTCATGACATGAAGTAGATAAAATTGCAGAAGAGTTTCAATCAAAGCAACGATAGCAGGTTAATACCATTCTTAATCATATGCCTTAAATAGAAGACTTAACTCAAAGATTCGTCTAGTCCTTTTTGAAACATGGTCCTGGCTTATCTCAAGATAGGACCTCCTAAGATAGATAGCCCGTTCATGGCGATTACACGAATTAAACCTTTACCAACTACTATTACGGTTGGGTATTGCACAGTCATCAGAAGGAATGTCAATCTTCCTAACCATAATTCAACCTTCACATTTTTAACCATCATCACTATATTCTCTTGGCACCCGCGCCTATAATTATCCACTTACCTTTAAAGTGTCGGCCACCTCTTTGGCCTTTCCTGATAGTAAAATTTTCCTTATAGTCAATGTCATATTTCCTTTATCAACATTTTTATTCTTGAGAATTTCGAATATTTCCTTTCTCCTTGTAAAACCTCTAAGGTTATCCTTGAATCGTTCCTCCTGTATTCCCTAGATACAGGGCATATCAAGATACCATTTATTAATACCAGAATCATTGTCTATATACTTCTGAAAAATTTCTCCACTGATCCTTAAAGGTTGTTATTACCTTAATCCTTCCCAATTCATACTGTCAAAACTCATACTATCCCTATTAAGGATGAAATGCCAACCTTTATGCATTCCCCTAGGATTCGTTTTAAGTTACCAATGTTCTATCATTAATTCCACCTTTATAAGGTACCTGCCTTCTTCCATGGATAAATCAAGTCATATATCCCTGATAAGGGTGTCTTATTCAATCCTTCCCACCTCGATAGTCTATACCTAACTTCATAATAGCATCCTTATTCAAATTGAGGTCAATCCATATGGCCTCCAAAAGATAACAATGGTCATCCGCTTTTCTTTCCTGATTTGGTAATGATAACATGGATGTTCTGGAAGATATTGATCATGTTCAACATGAACTTCTTCTTAATAATTCCTTATTTACTTTTGTTGTTTATCTCAACAGTCACCTCAATGTTGGGATATCTTTCATACCTGGCGTCTCCCTTTCTGGGTATCATGCCACCGGTCTTACACTTCACATTCTTGAAGGTCACTTCCTTCATCCAATTTTTCCTAATTTCTTACTTCCTTGTCTCCTCAGTCTATCCGCGTCTCATTATTTATCCTTCGAACTATTTCAAGGTTTCCTCGAATCCTCCCAACTTAAAGGGGGTAAAATATATGTATCTCTTATGCCTTCAACCATCAATTTTTAACTCATGGTGGATCATCATCATCCTTACGATTACATACTTTTCTATGTCTATTGCTACGAGTCTTTAGGGTTTCCTCATACCCAACTCCCTTATCATACCTCAAACTCTATTGCCTTTATATTCCTTTCCACTTCAGTTTCTTTTTTATTTTCCTTTCTCTTATCATTATTTCATGAACTAACACAACATAAGTATTGATTCCAAACATCCCGTCATTCTGGATTCGTGTCCTCAGAACGAATCTTGATAACTTTTACAACTTAGATTCATAATTCATCATACTCATCCACTTTTGTTCTAGCTCCAAAGCTTTTACATTATCTCCTTATCTTTGGGAATTACTTTCCCGAAAACAATTGACTGAACTTAAATCAGTTTATTCTAACCTCTGGCTCCGTGCCTTTCTTGGTCTTTCACCAGCGGGTGGTCTCTCTCTTAGGAGGGTAAGTGACAAAAACAGTCTTTTGTGGTTCGTCAATCATTCAGAATCTCAAATGATTCCTCTATTTCCTTTAGCCAGGCTCTTGCCTCGACTAGGTCAACCTGTTCCTTGGAACTCTGAGAGCTTAGAGACTTAAAGGTTCTGAAAGAATTTCCTATCGCATTGTTTCCTCAAGGTGGTGGTTGGGGATAATAGTCTAAGTTCTGTCTAGACAGGTCCATGAATTGCCGTATAGGAGTACCGTCTCGGGTCTCCTTTCCTTACTCGACTTTCTGTTTCCTTAGTATGAAATGTTTCATCCTACTCCCCATAATTGGGGTCATTTTTTTTTTTTTTTTAAAAAAATCCTCATTTTCCACTCCATTATGTCATGGGTTCCTTCTATCTTGATGCCGACCTCCCTGACTATCACGTTCAGGGTTTGCTCTAAATCTTATTCCTCCAACTATGGCTCTCATCTAAGTTCTCATTCTTACGCTCTTGAACTTTTCGGAACCCAAATTCTATAGGAATACCTCATTATTCCCTTATCATCTTTCTCGGTATTAATCTCATATTTATTTGTTGGCTCTCTGCCTTCATTCATCACCTTTCTCTGGCACCGTATGCTCTTTTCCAATAATTCGGTCTCTATTGCAATCTCAAACAGCTTTTTGGTACCGGCTCCGGTTACCTTCACTACTATTTCCAAAATCTCTTATAAACTCTCCCAAAGACATTATCATCTTGAGTCTCTCCTTTTTACTAAGGGCATCAGCCACCACATTGGCTTTCCCCGAATGATAAAGAATCTCCCAATCATAATTCTTGATTAGCTCTAACCGCCTCCTCTGGCGTATGTTGAGCTCTTTCTACGTAAAAAGGTACTAGAGCTCCTATGGTTTGTGTAAATCTTGCACTTCTCTCCATACAAGTAGTGCCTCCAATCTTTAGGGAAAAACTATTGCCACGAGCCCAAGCTCATGGGTGGGGATATCGAATTTTATATTACCTTAATTGTCTTGACATGTACGCGATTACCTTACCGTGCTGCATAAGCACGCACCCTAAGCCCTTGTGCGAAGCGTCACTACACTTCACAAAATCTCCTTTTCCATCCGGCAATGCCAGCATAGGGAACGTCACCAACCTTTGCTTCGGTTCTTAAAAGTTGTTCTCGCATTTCTCTGTCCATTCGAACTTCTCAGTCTTACGAGTAAGCCGCGTTAAAGGGGCTACTATCTTTACAACTTGAACGAACCTCCGGTAGTGACCGGCCAATCCTACCTCTGGTAGTCGACCAAACCATGGTCATCAATTCATCAGTGGTCCTTTATCCAATCCTGTCAGGATCCTCCATGGGATCCTCCTCAACAACTATCCCTTCTAGGACAACATCCTCAACCGCTACATCCTCAATATCAACATCATCCGGTCCTGCATTAGGACACTCTATCGGATCCACAATCCGATCTCCAATTAGTAATAAAATATCATCGTGATGTTGCTCCTCAACCTCAGGGTTCGGAGTCCCGCTACCATATACGATAACGAACTACGCTCCTATCACGATATTTATAAGGGTTCCCATAATGGTTTTAACTGTCAGTACTACGTTAGGTAGCCCGACTATGAACTTGGCAAGAGTTCTTATTATCTTAGTGAACTTATTATCTTAACGTCCCATCATCTCTGAGGTTTATAACGCTTAGCTCTGATACCATTTCTGTAACACCCCCAAATCCGGGGTCGGGGATCCGGGTTGTCACGAGTTCCATTTCCCTTAATAACACCCAATCTTAATAATTACTCAACTACTCTGTACTGTGACCCCACAATAAACACACACACCATACGTTATAGTCTCAGAGATGAACATCCAAAAATAACCACAAGTCATTTTATTCCACAATTATCTGCCAATACACCTTAAAAGGTTTTCTGAATAAATTTACATTTCTTTGCCATTATTACAATTCATAATTATACATAAATCTGGTACATTAGAAGTTGAAAGCCTAGCCTATTGGTAGTTCCTACCTCAGCTACGGCGGCATCAATGCTTCTAGAAAACTGCGGAACGTCTCCTAATCGCTTGCGAATCGGGAGCTTGGTCCTATTCATCCTTTCTATCTGTTGTTGTGTGATGAAAGAAGAAAGCAAGGGTGAGCAGCAAGCCCACCAAAATAATATTTATAATGATTAATAGTATATGAGCCTTCTCTTAGTACTCATGAAAGTCTTGGTCAAAAGAAATGAACCAAGTTGATATCTTAATGCGATGAAGTCGCAAAATATTCAGTATATATATATACATATATACTTTTCAAAATATTGGAAGTCCTCTTCCATGCATAATATACACAAAGTCCCAGTGTATAACTGTATAAAAAAAATATCGTTGCAAGGTGATCTCATATATCTAACCTTGTCTCAACGTTTTTCTGAAAATCTTTGTCATACATAAGACAATTATTAATTAGATATAAGCTTAAAAGATGAAGTTACCAAATACTCCAATATACTTATATCTTTTCCAAATACTACTTGAACTACCACCGTTCAAGTTATAATTAATTTCAAAAGTTCATCACATAGATGAGACTATAAGACAAGATTTGAATAGATTAAATCTTTAAAATATTATCAAAATAAAATGAAGTTACGAGATACTTCATTTGATGTAAACATCATTTTGAAAACTTGACCCTGCCAACACCCAACAATCGCCCAACCGTAGCCTTTCTATCGAAGTGCTCTGGGTAGTGTTGCAAAAATTATCCAATTGGATGATGAACTCATTACGGGAGTTTGCCGCGCCAGGAAGACCACTTACGATGATCAGTCGTAGTAGTACAACCCCACCATTTTCTACATGTATAGGAGAACCTGTCGGATTTACTTGTCAACCGAACACTGAACTCCTAAGGAATGGACCGCCTTAGCGGAACTTCCAGGCCATTTGGGCCAATATAATAAGGCTGGGCCGGCGCTACTCGGCCACTTACGCCACTCCTAGTTCAGATGAAATCCATGACTCTGAAACGTAAAGCTCGTCCCCACTTTCCCCAAGTAGAAACTTGTTGATACGGCTCCACCAAGAAGTCGTATCCATTTGGAAAGGAGAACTCACCGATATTTCCCAGGCGATGCCTGTTAATGGATTAACTTGTTCCAAGAATTTTACTTCCCGAGTGTTGGGTAAGTAATCAATTCATTTATCAAAACAGCAACCTTGTTGCGAATATAAAACACACCACAGAGCCGGATCCCTCAGGTTTTGAGCGAGTATTTAAATCCCCTTAAAAAGGAAGATCTTAAATACAAAAATGAGTTTTGGGATCCACTCTAACTTTTAAAAATCATTTTGAAGACTCGCAAAACATTTTTAAGAATGTTTGGAGTGATGCTGATTTAACAAGGTAAATCAGTCCCAATATATTATAAAATATCTGAATATTATTATTTAAATAATATTCCCATAAAGAATAATCTTTATAAAAATAATTGAAGTAGAAGTTTTAAAACTTATACTTGAAATGAATATCAAATAACCAAAGATATACTTATATGAAAGTACTATCTTTATTTGAATAATCGAAAATAAGTTTGATTATTGACACCTTATTCTTTAATAAAATAAAGAATATATCTCAGCAAATAATCGGAGTCATAGATCCTCAAATGAATATTCAAATAATATTCATTAAATAATATAAACTGAGTCATAAGCCCTCGAATGAATATTCAAATAATATTCAGATAATAAAATAAAAGGAGTCATAAGTCCTCGAATGAATATTCAAAATAATATTCATTTAATATAAAGGAGTCATACGCCTTCAAATAATATTCGAAATAATATTCAATAATAAAATAAAGCTAAAGTTATCGAATAAACCTTATTCGATTAATAGTTTTGAAAACTATGACCATATATATATATATATAAGTATATATATATATTTATATCCATATATACAAAACCTACTCGGGATCCTCGACTCCCGGTTTTAGAAAATATTTTCACCTTTGGGTCCCTATACTAAGGGTATATGCAAATTACCGCTATCCTCTAGCATAGGTATTATCAACTGAATCAATTGAATCAACAGATATATATCAAGATTACAAAACAGACATGCATATATACCATATCAGCATGCTCCAATATATCGCAAAATTTGCTAATAACAATCATGCACTTATCACAAGATAATGCATATACATATATTTACATCACAACAACAGTATAACGGGTAGAAAACTTGCCTGAGCGACTGGGGGTTACGAATGGCTCGGGACGAGTCTGGTAACCTATAAACAACAAGTAAGTTGGAATTAAACCAAAGTCACTTGTAAATCTATACTTTAACTAACTTAGACTCTAACGCTTGTTTTGCGCTTACTGATTCTCTTAAGTCACTCGAGTACCCTCGGCTCCACCATTTTTAATAATTTAACCTTTACGAGTTTTAAGGCGATTCCTTTGCGAGTGTCTTACCAACTGCCTAACACACTTACCATAAATGTTTCATACATTAATTAACCTTTTTGGTCTTTAACCTATGTTTCAAAGTAAGGCGAGGGGAAAAGTTTCATTCGCGAAACGCCGTTACTTGAAACGGTCGTTTCTCCTAAACCGTGCATCGGAATCGAACGAACTACATATCAAAACGAAGCTCGTAACATGAGCTATCTAGACATGGCAATGTTCATAATCTAGCAGGGGGTTCTCGGGTCCTAATGCTATGCACAAAAACAGTCTAAAGAAAATCGGACGTTACGACGGCTATATTTACGCGATTACCCAATTTTAAACAACTCCAAATCATCTCACAATCAACCCACAATCACAACCCAATTCAACCTCAAATCCAACATACAACCAACATCCATCCTTATCACATCATAACAACCCCAACCAATTCAATTTAATCATTCATACTTATGCCTAAGCTTAACTTTAATCATACTTAAGTTCTTTTCATCAAAACCTCAACATTTACCATTCCATTTCACTACCATTTCAAATCCCAAACTCTAATCACAACAACAAGCTACAATATCATCCTACTAATCAACATCATCTTATAATATATAGGAATCTAGGGTTTGGAGATGGTATACCTTCCTTTGAGTGGTGGGAGGAGCTAGAAAGCCTTAAGAAGCTTTGAGAAGTCTTAAGAATGCTTGGATCTTCAAGAAAAACAAGAAAAACTTCAAGTTAAAAACTTGAAAACACTATTCATAGTCTTCTTCTTTGATTAAATGGAGAAGATGGAGAAGGAATTGATGGCTTAAACTCATGATATAGCCCTAACTAAGAATGAAGATGATTAGGGAATTAACTCACCAATTTAGGAGGCTTGGATCTTGAGTTTTTGAATTCTTGCCCATTTGCAATAGTAAAAAGCCGAGAGCATGATGAACCATGCCTTGGTTTCTTTTTGATTTTGATGATAATGATTTTGCTTGGCTTGGTTGGCTTGTTTTTGTGTTTGATTTAGTTAATTACCTTGTTGCCCTTGAATTTGTGTGGTTAAAAAGCCACCACACCTCCTTCCTTCCCATGTCATGCTTGTGTCACCTTGCACATGTCATAATGCTCCCACTTGTCCACACCTTGTGGTTTGATGATGTCACAATCCCTGACTTCTTGTACAAGCTTGTCTCTTGGTCACTTATTTGTTTTACGGTTCGCTTATCTTTCGTTCTCGTTTATCGTTTGAGGGATCATACCCGGGATCTTATTACTTAGGTTCCCTTAACCTTTCTCAATATATTGTATTCCTTCTATGATCCTCTCTTATAATCCTTTAATTTAAATCCTTTTTATCCTGTTACCTTTTTCTCAATTCTTTCCGTATCTTGTGGATTTCCGGGAAAATTAAAGTGTTCAGAATTGGATTCTGACGATCTTTACATACACTTATATACCACATAGAGTACTAATAATATCCCAGAATATCCATATCAGAACCCCTACATAGTGTGGCATGAAAAGTTTTCTCATTCAGCAAAAACACTATTCATAAGGGTTTCAAAATTTCCCAAAAATTGGGGTTATTACAATTACATCCAATCCTTTCTGCCGGCATAAAGCATCTGTTACTATACGGTTTTGCTTAGGTAGTTGTTAATGGATTAATTCTGAATCTTTTGTGAACCTTAGTCAAAATTTCATTCTTGAAGACTCAACGTATAGTTGATTTCCTTCTGATCTTTGGAGAAAAATCCTTGGGCATCCCACACAGACTTTCTTATTCCTTGAGTAGTTGAGGATATTATTAATAAATACAGTTTGTTTATCCAAGTACTCCTTATACACCACGTTCCTTAATTCCTTATAGCCACCTAATACACTTGTCATTTCACATAATATCACCAGAGCTTGCAATGCTCTTAACTCACTTTAATCGTAATCTCTGATAATTTCTCAGGTTGGATCTTAAGTTAATACTCGAGATATAATATATTGCTTGAATTAGGTCTCATAAGTAGTCAATTCTTTTATAGGGTCTCACTTCTTCTTATTCGTTGAACTCCCGCTAATCAGTACATAATCTCATAATTTTATTCCTTTTCTCCAACAACATCACTGATACATTTTACGATTCGCTTCTTGTAAAACCACTCCTTGGTCTGCCTTGTTTATTAGGCTTCCGATACTTCGCTTTAATTCTTTGGCATATCTAACACTTCCCAATCTATTTTGAAATCCACTTCTTATACCTTGTTATCACTATTTTTCTTTAAATTTCCATATATCTTGGCGTCTCTTCAATAACTTAAATACTTAATATTGTGAATTCCCTGCGGGATCTCATTTCTTAATTCTTCTACTTGTAGCATCCAAGTGCTGGAAGAAAATCTGGAGATATCGTGATCGTTCTCCTGGGCACATAAATTTCCTTTTTCTAACTACTAACATCGTGATCCATTATCTTCTCTTGACATCTTATCTTTCCCTTCACAACTTCAACTGAAAGGTCACACTATCCATCTTTCTTCCAATTGGATTATGAACTTTAGCTTCCAATTCCAACTTCCAGAATCCTATAGTTAATTCTTCTGGTATAGTCTCTATGTTCGTTCTTTCCTTTTTGCTTATCGCTTGCCACTAAATTTGCTTTTCCTCGTGAATACCTACTTCAAACTCTTATGGTCCGTATAGATCTTACACCTTTCTTCATACATATCATGTCTCCCAATCTTTCAAAACAAATATTATTACTACTGCTAATTCCAAACTTCTGCTCATAAGATTTCGGTTGTCTGGATGCATATACAATAACTTTATTATGCTACATCAACATACATCTTATTCCCTTATGAGAAGTATCACTATAAACTACAAAAATTTCCTTAATACTTTCAAAATGATAAAGCAGGTGTTGTAACCATTCTTTCATTTAACTCCGCAAAACTTTCTTCACACTTTCCTATTTTATCTAAGCTTTTTGGTTATTCCTGGTAATCTTCATCAAAGGCGTTGCAACTTTTAAGAAATCTTGAACTAATTTTCAATAATAACCAGTCCAGGGTAAAACTTCTTACTTTTGTTGGTGTTTTTGGCCTTCCTTTATTCATAGTAACTTTAATTTCTACTGGATCTCTTTTGATCTTCTCCACATTGAATATTTATGCTAAGAACTATATTTCACACAACTTCTTTCTTCTCCAACTTCTCAGTTATCATTAAATGCTTTGCATGGTCCTCCATTGACTTTAAGTGTTACCCTACAGCTTATCCAGATATTCCTTAAAGATTCTGTCTATCAAGTTCAAATATTATTGGTATATTGATTAATCCAAATGACAATACGAGAACAGTACTTAGTTCTGAAAATTATCTTTAATATATTCATAGGTCTAATCTTCAATTGGTGAAATACCAAGTCTGAAATCAGTCTTATAAAAGTACTTTGCTTCCTTCGTCTGATCAAACAAATCATTGGGCCAAGGTAATAGATACTTGTTCTTGATAATAAACTTGTTGAGCTTTCACAGTCGACGCATAATCTCATACTTCCATCTTTCTTATTAGTAATTAATAGCGCTACACCTTATGGGGTACACTAGGTCTGATCGCTCCTTCTCCTAACGTCTCTTGCATCTACTTTGCTAATTTCCTCCTTGTAACTGGTGCCATTTTGTGTAAGGCCTTGGTCACTGGCTTCGTCTCAGGTGCTACGTCAATCGCGAGCTTCATTTCTCTATCGGGAGGAAATGTCGATAACTTATCTGGAAACATATCTTGAAACTCTTTAATTGCTATAAATTCTTCAAATTTTCGTTTGCTTCTGACTTTTATTTATCTCATAATCACCATAATGCTCACATCTTGATCACTGTAATCATCGTTAACAAATTCTTTACTCTCCTTCTTCTTTTATACCTCATCATATTCTTAGTTAATATCTTCAAAATTATCCTTTCATCAAGACAGTCTATCTGGGCCTTACGCTTAAATAGTTAGTCCATTCCTTAAAATATTATCAAATCCTCTTATCTCAAATGGTATCAATTCTTCATAACTTATTGCCAGAAATCTCAATTCCACCATTAGTACTTACTTATTCAACAATTACACGTTCTTGACTTATTAGTCCTTTGATCCTAATCTTTTCAATTCAACAGGGTAATTCATCTTATCCACAAAACCTTGAGAGATAAACAGTTTAGTTTCTCTCACAGCTTCTTTAACGCATAAGGTATTCACCATAATTATCCATGTCATCACGTCCGTGTTCTGAATAACATATTTCACAGGAAAATTGCTTATTCTCGTTCTCGAAGACGTATCCCTTATTGGAGTAGATTCCCTTGATTCTTAGTGCATCCCTGACTGGGTTAATGATTTGCAATTCTCGCCTTTTGCCCTTTTTTGCTTTCCATGCGTGAGAGGTAGATGGAACTTTGCCCGCTTAGTCCATAATACTTTGATTTCTGTTTAAAAAACTCTTACAAAGGACGACAGTACAACGAAATAACTAGAAGGATTCACAATTCAACAAAAATTGGAGTTGAAAAGAAAGAAGAATTAAGGATTTGAATATGAATGAGACAACCGCATTGGTACTTAAGATGACCAGTCTTTCATACCATATGGCATACAACACATGATTAGGTGGCGTCCCACCCGACTCTTCGTCATTTTGACAAAGTGTCTTACCATAACACTGTTTGTCCCAATCAGAAAGCAAAACTTGAGGGAAACAATTAAATTTGAAAGGAATGCAATACCCACTTTTTTGATAACATCCTAAGGAGTTTATTAAGAAAAGAAGTTTATATATTTTTAGGAATTAAAAAGGAATATATGCTGTAATACTGAAGACAAGAATGACACCATTGGTCACCATCCACATTTCACTTGTATTCATTTTTCGAGCTTGTTCAATCATATTCTCATTGTTCCATATAACAATTTTAGAAAGTACGTTGAAATGCCTTCGCAAAGTAAGCATTATGGTAAATTCTTACTTGTCGCATCTTACGTCTTTAACATCACACCTACACGTATAATACTTTAACAATTCAATCATAATGGCGTTCCCACCAGATAACTTCGAGTTTCCTCTTTTTAATTTAGAAAAATAACGAATCCTTCAACATAACGATCCTTTTGTTAATAATATTCTTCTTTTAGAAAAATCTAGAAATCTTCCCAATCTTCTGCGATCACGCCCAAGCCCCTTTTTAAATCAATAAATTCTTTAAACTTCAATGGTCTCTGCAACTGGATGAATAATTACTCCATACGCAGATTCTGTTATTACTCTTGTCAAACCATATTTGCACCTTACCGTTAGGAATAATCAGCTTCTTCATAATCACGGGTTACTTGGTTCTCTGAATTTACAATACTAAGTCTGAAATAGGTATCCTTCTAGGTAATCCGGGTCTTTTAACAAACAAGAAACTCAAGTAGTAACTTGACAACCAAGGTTTAAAACTTATTTTATTAAAACAGCCTTTGAAAATTTGTTAAGAAAATCTCTTTCGAGAATTTGTTTAAGAAAATTTTGAAAATCACAAACTTGGTTGTCCTTACTATATGAGTTGGTTGTTGTCCTTTCGACCTATAATCAAGGTACCAAATTAAAGAAACGACCACGCAAAGGTCCATTTACTTCCATTTATCTTCTCTTCTTCATTGGGTCCACTTGCCTTCCTTAATCGATGAAAACTTCAGTTGTCGTTTGCATGTTAGATTATTCGTAGCTTCGCATCAAAGCTTCCATACTGGTAATACTCCCGACATTATCGTTGCAGTAGTTAAGTAGAACAGGCTATCCAATAGTCAACAAATCGGTTGATGTCACATCACCTTGTTACTGGAAATATATCATATTGTCATAACACCACTAATTATCTTCAAGAAATCTCCAGAACCATAATCTCCTTTAACTCTCTTTTCAATACTTATCTAATCCATTCCACAAGCTAGTCATGGGTGGCCTAATCACTAAGGGCTTCTTTTAATCTGGAAACAACTATCCTTCAGAACACCTGAATCTTCTTCCTATTCTTCTTCTCACCTTTATTGATAGCTCATGCACTCACCATTTACTGTAGCTCTCGAATCCATTCTCGTAGGTACTGTTGCGTCATAGAACAAGTTTTAAACCGAGGGTATAGAAAAGGATGTAGGGTAAACTAAAGAGATACACTCACAACCGAATGTCCAGTGAAACAAGAATAAACAGATTGAGGTTCTTGAATAGGTAATCTCATATCAAGGGGTGGAAAATTAGCGTAGAATAGCTTGAAGAAGTGCAACCGTTATAACAGAAGGTAGTATCATTAATGTTGGTGGAGGAACAAGGTGCAAATCAAAACTGAGAGAAGATGACGATCCTCGAACGGAAAGCTCCAAACAATCAGATGATGCATGGAAATCAGGATCCGCTATTGCCGTTGTCTGGAAATCACGTCGCAAGCTAAGAATCCCGAATCGCAACACGACCCGTGCTGGAGACCTACTATACCCTCGCACTCAATCTCACGACGACTTATCTTTCGATTTCCTACTCCAAATCCTAACCTTCTACCCAATCCCGATAACCTAGGCTTGTTTCAGTGACTTATAACCTGTAGCTCTGATACCAACCTGTGGTGCCCTCCAAACTCGGGTCAGAAGTTTGGGGTCCACAACACATACACAATATATGAACCTGTATATAAGATACTATTTGCAATGACCTTGCTTTACACAACCATGGATCGCAACAGGTTAAAGTATAAAAACAAGCCACAACCTTAACTTTTATTACAACGTACCAAATCCCAACTAATTTAACTTACAACTGATAATAAAATTATTCTTACAATATTACTCTCTCTCTACCGAATGAGGCTCCTGCTAGCTCGATCCAACTCAACTAGAACCTTAGCCCGCACTCTGGACTGAGGAACTTCACTATCATCCATATCTTTTTCAACTGTAAAATATATAAAAAGATTCGCAAGAGTGAGCTAACTAGCTCAGCAAGTCATAATTACGATAACTGGGTTAGACAATGATCAAATGAGATAATTCAGAGGAATCAAGTTTCTTTCCAACTAATCATAAGAATTGGATATTCATTTTAAGTTTTAAAAACCAAGGTTAGGCTTCTAATCAGTCACGCACTAACCCCGAGCGAAGTACACAGCTCTGCTCTATGAAATGGATCCAAGGCACACATTGGCCTAAATCGACCATAAATCTGGTCTGACCACGAATCTGGTCCACATCAAGAAAACTATCCAATTCTAAAATAATTTAGGGTAATAAACAATGTAATTCAATAAGCAAGATCGTAATCAACAGTGATAAAGCATTGGTATAAAAGCGTAATGCAAATCTTGAGTATCACAAGGGTATATCAGGGTATGTATAAGAAACGGTTTCCAGTTTGTAAAGGATCAGGTATTAGACGAATACTGATTTTTCAAGGTATAGTTCTTTGGTGTTATAAAGAATGGTTGGAGTATAAAAGTTTCTGTGTTTTCAAACAATTTTGTTCCAGTATTTGGTGTTTGGTAGTTATACATTTGGGGTGTAGTATCATATTTGTGTAGTTTGGTGTCTGATGATCAACAAATGATGGTTTACAAAGAACAAGGCTTACGGCTCAAGATCAAGAAAATCAGGGTTCAAGGGTAAATAGTTTAAAGCACTTGCAATATAAATAATAGTTATTTCGAATAAGAGCGACATGTTATGAAATAGTTCAAAAATAATTGCGATATATCTTGAAGAAAAGTTCAGAAGTACTTGCCTTACGGGGCTTTACAACCATTACTGACCGACTCTGAGCCGACTCTGCCGCTCAGGCTTTATCGTCCCATCACTAGTCCATATTAGATTCGACTGCGACACTCAGGTTTTTCTGTTGAAACTCTACTGAGCTCGTCGACTGAGTACTAGGTCATCTCTAGTCCATCGTCCCCTTTCAGGTTCTCGATTATAACCTACAAGGTCGAAATACCCTACGTTAGATGTCTAGGTATGCTTGACATATCCTCGATACTAATTCTTACCCAATGATATTCAAACCTGAATCGTAATTATGAATATTATAATAACACAGGCAACAAGTAGGGTTCACAATCTCGAAGATTGGTTCGGTGTTCGTTTTCGGAAAATACATATACTTTTTATTTTAGGGAATCAGGGTTATCAATTTGGCAAAATATTGCATCATATTGTACAACCAAGTTTCGTATAAAACACCTATATATATATATAGTTTCTCGATGTCCCGATATTCATCGGATACGTTTCCGTATTTACGGAGTTCGATTTCCCGGAAATCGGACAGCGTTCCCTTTGTTTATCGGACTACCCGTCGACACATCATCGACGTAAATTCATCACAACAATCCATAATCACAATAACCGCCATCCCTAATTTCCTAGTCACCAATTCAATAATATTATTAATTATTATTCGCATTTTACATTTATTTATTTTAATAATTTCCATAACCACATTTTTAAATAATTCAAAAATACACGAGTCGTTATAGTTGGGACCTTAAAATTTTTTGGCAAGCTCATACAAGACCAGTTCTTATTTATAAGCTACAAGGGGACCATCATGAGGGATTTCGGTGAGTGGGACACTCTGGCCCAATGTCGGGGAAGAGTTGGGCATCTGGTGGAGGAGAGTTATAAGCGTCTGTGAGTATGCCAAAGTATACAGGGAACAATTCAGGGAGAAATATAACTGAGAATAGGCATTTTTCAGAAAAAGAGTTGCAAGAGAGACTGTCCAAGGGACTTCATTTCAAATATGATGACAAGTGGTCAGCTGGACATCATTGTCGTCGCAGAGAATTGAGTGTATTATTAATGGAGGAAGACGATGATGAAGGGCCAGAAGAAGCTGGTAGCGAACCTCCTCCTTCTCCCACAAAGGATCAGCTAGCCGAGCGAGTTACTGAGGTAGGAATTCAACCTGAAGTCTCGTTAAATTCTGTAGTAGGGTTGTCCAACCCTAAAACTATGAAATTGAGAGGGCTGTTAGGAATTTGTGAAGTGGTGGTACTTATTGATCTTGGGGCCGCACACAACTTTGTGTCCCTGAAGAAGGTAGCTGAATTAAAGTTGTCAATTACGGACTCGGGAAGTTTTGGTGTTTCGTTGAGAAACGGTGAAATGGAGTGGGGTGTGCAGGGATGTAGTAATACAGCTGAATGGTAGAGTTGTAGTGCAGGAGAATTTCTTGCCACTTAGTCTAGGTACTACAGATGTTATCTTGGGGATACAATGGTTGGAGCAACTAGCAGATGCAACTATGAACTAGAAGTCGCAAGTTATGAAGTTTAAGGAAGGAGAACAGTTGGTTACATTGGTAGGAGACCCTACTTTAGTCAAGTCTCAAATCTCCCTTAAATCGATGTTTCATACTCTTCGAAAGGAAAAATAAGGGTATAGGGTTGACATAAACAAAATGGAGGTAGTTAATAGTGGAACAAGCAAGAAACTCGATGTGGAAATACCAGAATTCTTGGCAGATATGGTTCAGGAGCATAAATCGGTATTTGCAGAACTAGAAGGCCTGCCACCAATGAGAGGGGGAGAATATTTAATTCGACTGAAAGAGGGCAGTACTCCCGTAGAAGTGCGACCCTACAGGTACCCGCAAAGCCAAAAGGATGAGATTGAGCGAATGATCCAAGAAATATTGCAAGCTGGAATCATTCAACCCTCCACAAGTCTGTTTTCCAGCCCAGTGTTATTGGTACAAAAGAAGGACGGGTCGTGGCATTTTTGTGTTGACTATAGGGCGTTAAATATGGAGACCATACCCGATAAGTATCCCATTCTGGTGATTGAAGAATTATTAGATGAGTTACATGGTTCTCGCATATTCACAAAGCTTGACTTAAAGGCGGGGTACCATCGGATTTTAGTCAAGGCCGAAGACACACACAAAACTACATTTCGCACTCACGATGGCCACCACGAGTTTATAGTCATGCCTTTCGGCCTTATGAATGCACCGTCGATATTTCAATCATTAATGAATGATATTTTCCGGCCTTACTTGAGAAAATTTGTACCCGTCTTCTTCGATGACATTCCCATCTATAGTAAAACAAAGGAGCAGCACCGAGAGCATGTGCAACTGGTTTTGAAGGTCTTGGCTGACCAGCAACTCTATGCAAATTTGAAGAAATACAAATTTGGCAAAGATCGGGTGGCCTACCTTGGGCATGTCATTTTCAACCAAGGCGTAGCAGTTGACAATGAGAAGATCAATGTAGTGTTATAATGGGAACAACCCAAGAACTTGAAGGAACTTTATGGTTTTTTTGGACTCACGGGTTATTATTGCAAGTATGTGGCCAATTGTGCTCAGATTGTCGGTCCCGTAACTGATCAGTTGCGAAAAGACAATTTTGGGTGGTCCTTAGAGGATACAAGGGCTTTCGACCAGTTAAAAAAGGCACTGACCAGTCAAACAGTTCTTGTTATGCCCAATTTTGCCAAGAAATTTGTTCTACAGACCGACGCTTATGGGTTTGGGTTAGGAGATGTCTTGATGCAAAAGAACCGCCCACTTGCATATTTCAGTAAGCTGCTAGGTGTACGGGCACGCCAAAAATCGATTTATGAGAAGGAGCTCATGGCAATTTTCTTAGCCATACAGAAATGGAGGTACTATTCAGTGGGCAGGAACTTTGTAGTACGAACGGACCAACAAAGTTTGCGATTCATACTACAACAGAGGGAGGTCAGAGCTGATTACCAGAAATGGGTCACCAAATTGTTGGGGTACTCTTTCGAGGTTCAATTTAAACCCGGAAAGGCCAATCTTGTGGCAGATGTGCTGTCGAGAAAATATGGAGGTAAGGTTGAGTTAAGTTTACTGGTTTCCTTGCCAAATGACTTATGGGAACAGTTACATCATGAGATACGTGTGGATCCCTTCTTGCAACATTTAATAACAGATCTTAGAGAGAAACCTAGTGGACATGAAAGGTTTATAATGGTGGAGGGGCGTTTACTCTGTAAGGGGCGCCTTGTTGTTCCTCGTAACTCCAAATTCAAAAGCATGTTGCCACAGTAATATCATAGATCACCAATAGGAGGGCACACAAAAGAGGTAAAAACCTATCTACGGTTGGCATCTGAATGGTATTGGGTGGGGATGAGAAGAGACGTCACGACATTCATGCAAAAATGCGAAATCTGCCAACAACATAAGTTATCTCAGCGATCCCCAGCGGGACTGCTCCAACCATTGCCAATTCCCTCCAAAATTTGGGAAGATATTTCGATCGATTTTATTGAAGGTCTTCCCTTGTCCAAAGGGGTGGATACAGTACTAGTGGTAGTCGATCGCCTATCGAAATATAGACATTTTTTGGGACTAAAGCATCCCTTTACGGCTGTCTTTATAACAAACTTTTTCATGAAAGAAATTGTGCGACTCCATGGATTCTCGGGCTCGATCATCTTAGACCGTGATAGAGTCTTTCTCAGTAGTTTTTGTCGAGAACTGTTTCGAATGCAGAGGACAACCCTCAAAAGGAGCACCGCATACCACCCCCAAACGGATGGTCAAACGGAAATCGTAAACAAATCACTAAAAACTTATTTACGCTGCTTTGCGGGAGAGCAACCGAGGCAGTGGGCTCGTTGGCTGACCTGGGCAGAATACTCGTATAACACCTCTACTCACTTGTCAACCCAGCTGACTTCATTCAAAGTGGTTTATGGACGGGATCTACCACCGTTAATTCGAATTGGGAGGGGCCAGACTCCTGTGAATAGTGTGGAGGAAATATTGCAAGAGCGAGATGCCATCTTAGAGGAGTTGAGGATTAACCTGGTGAGAGCTCAATACATAATGAAGGTAGCAACTGATTTAAAATGACGTGATGAAAAGTTTGTTGTGGGAGAGTTCGTCTACCTCAAACTTCAACCTTATCGCCAAAAATAATTGGCAAGAAGGCCATTCGAGAAATTAGCATGAAAGTTTTATGGACCCTTTGAGGTGTTACAGCAGATTGAGACATTGGCATATAAGCTAAAATTGCCCTCGAAAAGCAAGATGCACCCAATCTTTCATGTTTCTCAACTGCGAAGCGCTGTCGGCAATGTTCCTACTTGTCCAACTCTGCCAAACCAACTAAATGCTGATCTGGAACTTGTGGTACAACCTGAGAATTTGTTGGATGTGCATAACAAATGTGCTCAAGGCAGGACGCAGCGTGAAGTCTTGATACAGTGAAAAAGTTTACCAGAATTCGAAGCTACCTGGGAGGAGGTGGAAGCAATTAAAGACAAGTTCTCTGACTTCCACCTTGAGGACAAGGTGCTGATTTGGGAGGGGAGTAATGTCACACATCATGGTCAACAGTCAACAATTCTAAAGACTTTTTTAAGGTGAAAGGGTAAAAGAAATGAGTCAAGGGCAATTCATTCTTTAAATAAAGGACCAGCAATTAAATAAGAGAAAATGAGAAATAGATGCCGAGTCAAGGGAACAAAAGGAGTTATAGGTTGGGCTTGGTTAATAGAAAAAAAAAGGCAAAGCTAGGGTTATGTCTTGGTTGGTAAAAATTAGTGAGTAGTAGAAGAGGCCATTGGGGACTCTCGAATTGTCCGAGAAGATTGTAATTGCTGAATCGTATTTCAGTAATTCCACATTATCAAGCCCATATTATCTTGTATTGTTAATTGTTGCAAGTTACAGACTAAATCTGAGTTATATAGTTAGGTTTCGATTAATCATAACTAAATTCATTACACATCCAAAATGGATGAGATAGCGTAGTAGCACAAACAAATCCATTGCATATATGTTACAAAATGAAATACCAATAAATATTACATTAATTTATGTTGTGCAGAACATAGAAGTATAAATATGGAAGGAATTTTAAGTACATGTATGTAATGGCTTACGCACACAAGCAAGACAACATACAATACAAGGACTGGATTAATCTGATTACAACATGAAACTTCTTAACATTTATTCTTCTTAGAATCAGTTTTCAAGTTCTGAAATATGCATATGTAATCCATTTGGAAACATCAAGCCTGGCTTTCGAATTATTTCCCCTCCTTTTGTCACTTTCCACCTGAACAATTGACTTGGATTATTATACATAGCAAAATAAAATTGACTTCTGATATTGTACTTTGTTTAGTTCAACAAGCTTTTTTTTATAAATCAAAACAGGGGAATGAACCTGTATTTGGTGACCAAGTAATGAAGATAAACTGCCAGTTGCAACTTTGCGAAATCAGCGCCTACGCAAAGCCTCACACCCCCACCAAAAGCCATGAATTCCTTTGATCCCAAATGTAATTCTTTACCCTTTATATTATTTACATAAAAAACAGAGTTAGTTCGTTAGTTCATCGTGGATTATACTCGAGGAGGATCTAGTAAAATGCACCGGGGACACATGCCCCCCATAAAATATAAAGACGTTTTCTCAAAATTTCCTAAACGTCGCCCTAAACAAAAATTCTTAGATCTGCCCTGATTATAGCTATAGGTTCTCTAAGACGTGTTTCATTTTGGATTAGTTCTTTAATTACCTTCCAACGCCAAGGGTTGAAAGTAAGGGGATCCTCGTATTTTTGGGAATTCAGATGAACTGTGGATGGGCTCACCATTACAATCATTCCTTTAGGAATGGTATATCCTGCGTATACAACAAGGGAAATAATAATTAAAACATGTAGAATATGTATACTCAGTAACCGGTCACAAGATTCCGCTGCTGAATGAAAATTTACTTTTTCTGCATCAACTCATCTTACATCGTTAATCAGTTTAAAAAAAGATCTACAATTAGAAGTTCTAACTCACAATCCACATATATTAATGTAACTGCAATATCAAACTACAGTTGCCTACGTACCCTTTAAATCAACATCCTTGATCACTCTTCTGAAAATTCCAGGAACAATATTAGCCAGCCTCACTGTCTCGTTGATCACCTACATGTAATATATTGAAATGTCATAATTAGGTTCATTTTAAAACAAAACAGACAAATCGACAAAACTTACACAGTTGAAATATTCGCTTTACAAATTATATGCATTCTTCATTAAATACAAAACCAAGATTTACTACAGAATTTAAAGTATATAAAGATATAAACAAGATTTACTAGTGATTTAAAACTCACTAGTAGCTTGGCTTGCACACTACATATGAACTTACCTCCTTGACATTATTACATTAATGAAAATTTCGAAAAAAAATAAGAAAACATAAAATTTACCATGTGTGTGAAAGTCATGGACTTGTATTCTTTCCATGTTATTCCAATATCCTGTTCACTACGGTTTTTGAGGATATTTTGATGTTCCTTCTGCAATATCAGATAATTCGACATTTTACAACAGATTTATTCGATAAAAATATATCTCCCGTGATAACTAATTAGAATAAGAGTAAAAATCAATTTGGAAAAATTTACTGTTAATTCTTCTAGCACATTGGGATGGTCAGACAGAAACTTAGTAGCCATAGTGATAGATGTAGAAGTGGTTTCGAAAGTAGCAAACAGAATGACAAACACCAAGTCTGCAGCAATCGCTTGATTTAGAATTGTATCTTTGTCGTTTACTTCTTCGATCAGGTAATCCAAGAAATCTCTATGATCATTAGTCTTGTTTACTGATGTCGTCTGTCTCTCGATAAAAGCTTCTGTAATCACTTTCATGGCGTTTTTTCGTCCCTACAATATTCCATTGGAATCAAGATTAAATTATTCGTCGATGAAACCATGGTGTGTGTTGATTTTTTTTCTTTGTTTGGGAGGTGATGAATAAAATTTAATATTTGAACTCGATAATAAGATTCTTACTTGCAGACATGCATGAAACGCCGTTCCCGGAATATTAATAGGAAATGAGATGAGTCCATCCAAAAAATCTTTGAAACTTGCTCTAAGATTATTCTTCTTTGCCTTTGTTTCATCGTAACTCATCACCAAATTGGCAGCATAAGCAAATACCATCTGCAATTTTTTAACAAGTTACACACTTAATAAGTAGGATCTCATTAGCACTGTACCTGTTCAGTGTTTAAGAAATCCATATATAATTTTTATGAGTAGTGATAACTAAAATCTTTTTTTTAGCAAGTGTTCGGACAAATTAAGCTATATGAGATATAGATGACAAAATAATCCGATCCGACGGATACGCGATCTGAAACCCAAAATTTTGCATTTACCGAACCCGATTTTTTGGATTTGGATTTGGATATGGATTTAATTTTTAGACCTGAAAATTTTTGGATTTGGATTAGGATATTAGGTATAAGGATCCGAAACCCGATCCGAACTCCGAAACTCTATTTGAACCCGATCCGAACCCGAAATCCGAAAAACCAGAATTATTATATATATATATATTAATTATATATATAATATTAGAATTTTATATATTACACATTATAATATTATAATATATATATATATATTAATAATATACATTATACATATTATTATATTATTTTTAGAACATATATTTTTATATTTATGTTAAAAATTCACTAATTATAAAGTTTAATTAAATATAATTATTCAATCATCTAAACGCGTGATAAGATTTATAAGATTAACAAAATATCTTTTAGTAATAAATCAAAAAACTGGGTTGATTTTTTAAATATTAGCTATACATATAATAACACAATTAATAATGTAGTGTAGTGGTTGAAGATAACACGTTAAAACTCTTTCTCTACAAGTCTCGTGTTCGATACCAAGTACTTGCAATATCAATAATTATACAAATTTTTAGATTTCGTATTCGGGTTCGGGTATAAATATCCATTCAAAAAATTTCGGGTTTCGGTTATATCCGAATCCGATAGATCGAATTCGGGTATTTTTCGGGTTCGGGTCAACCCGATCCGATTGTCATCCCCAGTATGATCACATCATATGATCACATATTTTAACACTCAAAAAGGAGTTTCGAAACCTGGTGTCTAGTGAAAATAACAACATACACTAAAAACCATCTAGCCTACACAAATAATGCACTAAACCTACTACACTGGTTATATTTTGAAATTTAGGGGGGCGAGCGACCCGGCCCGCTTCTGGTTGGGAGGGTTATATACAATTCAAATAATTGACAAAATTTATTAAACAGCCACAAATCATAAATATTGAAAAAGTGCATAAGTGAAATAATGTGAAAGATCCTGTAAATGATTGGTGTAGTGGTTGATCCTTGTGCTAGGTTAAGAACTGGATTATGTGCGTATTTAGTTAATTAGTAGAAATAAATATGTTACATAATAACAAGTTGCCATCTCCCTGTAATGGAATGTACTTCCTCCATCCCAGCCCTAAATGTTTATATTTGAGTTCGGCACGAAATTTAAAAAAATGATAAAGTTGAAGAAAGTTTAAAAAAGTGAGTAAAGTAGTGAGACTGATTAATATTATATGTATAAAATGGTTATATTGAAGAGAATTATTAGATATAGTTATTTTAAAAATTATAAAAATTTTACTATTTTTAAAAAAAATTGAAATTTAAATAATTGAAAAAAACATACCAAAAATGAAAGTGTAAATAAATGGGAGGGAAACGGTGTTGTTAAAAGTTCCTAAACGGTCGTAAGCAGTAAAGAAAACTAATATTCTTAACGAATTAATGTTTTGAAGTAGATTACTAATATGTGTAATATGTACATATTCGGCATGTAAGGCATGCATGTTCATGTTTAATTCTATATATATAGTAATACTAATAATCTCAACTCTAAACATATCAATTTTCTAATTTGATTATTTTACTCATGGTGTTTCCCCGGTCCACCACACTATTAATCTCTCTCTGCTTGACTTTCAACTTCAAATCAAGAACAATATCTGTTAATATACGTTTCATTTTGTCAAACAAATAAAAAATTGTCATGATATCTTTACTCATTTATTTTTAAAGAAACATATCACAACTAGGACCAAAGAAAAGATATAAACAAGAATTGAAGGAGACGTGCAAGAAAATACATACATCTGCTGATTCTTCCTTGATCTCAACACTGCCATGACTGCTCCAAGATCGAAAAGCATTTCGCGTATTTAAGTCCATTCCATGAAGCAGGTTTTCTTTCAAGTTTTCGGGGCTGACAAGTCGAAGAATCAAACTCTTAAGGTATTTATGAAGATTACCATGATATGCCAGTATACTTTCTGTTCCCAGAAGCTTAACAAATCCATCAGTATAAAAGCACTCAAATATCTTGTCTTCCTGTTGAAATATGTAGTTGTTCACTTCTGGATCAGTTGATACCACTATTTTCTGTCCAACTATACTTGTCAAAAATATGCTTCCATACCTGTAAACCAATGTTCATTCACTGTTAAACCAATCTTAACCTTCTACAATTTAGACATATAATACCAAACAGACTTTGTCTGACAAGAAACAGAATGAATTAACAGTGGCGGAACCAGAAAAGTTTAGGTGTTAATTTTATATTATCTTCGAAATAATTATTCGAAAGGGTTGAAGATTACCTGGAGACTCGTTTCTTAATGAATGGAGGGATATCATACAAATAGTATGGAGTAAAGAACTGAAGGGTCTCTCCAATGTATGGTAAGCCAGTTGAACCAGGAGGTAAATTGGCTTTGCTCCTGGGATGACTCCATTTGTATACCTTATAACTTATCAGAAGGACAAGTAAAGTTATCAAATATGAGACTGTTAAAAGCTCCATATATTGATCTGCCTCGTACTTTGATCAGTATGTTGCTAGCTATAAGGATTTTTGGTGTATGAAACTCTATTGTTGCATGGATACTTATAGAGCCAGAAAGCTTACAGTTGGTAGCTAGTCGCTACTAGCTAGGTGTACAACTTGAGGGAATAGTGTACGTATATTTTATTACGTATCCAATGAATATTATCTTTGAAACTCCGTCTACCGATCAGATAAACGAAATTTCTACTTAATTAAGCACAGTATATACGGATGAGTATAATTCACAGGCTCATCAGTTTAAACGGCTAACCGGACCAAGCACAACTGAATTTTTTATGGAACCCAGCCGAAATTGAGATTATGAGATTTGTAGTAAGATGTTTCAAAAGTCGGTCAGTATATTTCCCACCAAATCAATTATATTGGGAATGGAATATTTTTATTAAATTAAATATAGTCATAGTTAGAGTGTTGAATGTTCACTGTGGAGTTCAATTCGATGTTCGGGCTTAACATGTATGTTTGTTTCTGGAGTTAATTGCTTCTTACTAGATACATTAGGATACAATTGATTTTAGAGAAAAACAATTTTAGAGCAAAAAAATTTAGGAGTATAATTTTTTTGGCACCTTAGCGATTACTGGTACTAGCTTGAATCACGTGTGCTGCATGAGTTCAGTTTAATATTTAATTTTTTATTCTCTTATATTATAATTTTAAAATATTTATATAAATATTGAATTTGCGACGATTTAAACATTTCGTCGTAAGTTAATTATTTTTATTAAAATTTTAAATTGAAATTGAATAAAAAAATATTTTATCTAAATTTACAACGACATTATTTTAATAACAAAAATTAGGGATAAACGTTGAACCAATGTAGGATTGTTTTAAATAACTGTAATTATTTTTTAAAAATTTAAATTTTTTATTATTTAAATTTATTATATTTTATTAATTATTTATTTTAATATTTTAACATAATCAATAATGAGAATCATCTTTAATTCGATTTTAGCTTTGTTTTAGCCTTGAGTTGTACACATTATTTTGTTTTAGTCTAAAACACAAAATCCAAGTAATTATATTCAAATTTAAAATAATTTACCTAAGTTCAGATATATTATATAATTTGTTTATCCCTAATAAAGGTACATATATTTTTTTAGCTAGTCTAACTATTTTTTTATTTTAATTTTTTATCTCGGATTAACCATCAAAATTATTTTACCCCAGATAGTATATATTATTTTGTATTTATCCGACCCTATTATACAAATTAACGAATAATGTCAAGGTTCGTTTTAATAAAATAATATTGTCTCTTGTTTCATTTTTATAAAATAATATGAATATCGTAAATATAGAAGAAAATCTTTCAGTATATCAATCAAATTTAAATAATTATATTTACTTTGTTTTTAATTATATTTTAGTTTGGGTTGAATATTTTTTAGTTTTAGCATGGATAGATAATATAATATTTGTTTTGACTCGATGTCATTATATCAACCAACGAATTAGTTATATTTAATTTTAGCCCAGATGATTACGAATTAGTTGTATTTAATTTTAACTTTAAACCTTTAAACCCCACCACTAGTATTTATGATTATGTTTTAGCATGATACAATAAATCAACTAACCATATTTAGTTTTTTATTTTTAATTTTAAATAGTATAATTTTTTTGCCCAAGTAATTAGTATATATATATTTTTCCTAGCAAGAGACCATTATACATATTCAATTATTTTATTTTACACCGGTTCAATAGTATTATTTTTTTGTCGGGTCAATAATATATATTATTTTGTTCCGGTTAGAAACTATTATACATAATTAACTTTATTTGTATTTATATAAATATATTGTAAATATTAGTCTACTAACAAGAGTGTTCTATATTAATTATAATTACAGATTTTGAATTGATAAAATAAAGGTGACCAAAAATCAAAGTTAAGTCTTTAGTATAATAATATAGACATGCTGTGGCCGGGCTACTTATTACTTAGATTTTCATATTTATTTTAAATTACTATTTATATTTTAATATTCTTCCAATAACTTTATTATGTATAATGTGTAGAAATGATGATTACATTTTATTTATTAGTTGATCATTTATAAAGTTGTTATTTAATTTGAAAGCAATTATGTTCCAAAGGTCCCGTTGAATGTGCAACCATCTGTGCAGAAGCATTGAATTGCAAAACTGGTCGTTGAATTAACAATCAAGTTAACTGATTGCTTACTTTTTCATTTTACATGCATATTGTGAATAATAAGATTATTAAAATTAAATCTTTTTTATTAATATATTATGTTTAAAATTATTTTATTATTTACATTGTAATTTTTTTTTAATTTATTGTTATAATTTATATTAAATTTGGTATTAGAGAAATATTTTTATTTGCATATATTCTTAAATTTTAAATTACTTAATTAATGATGACTTATATTTTAGTTTAATGTACTTGTATATTATAAAAATATTACAATTTCGTTATAAAAATATTTTTCTGTTACAGCTGCTGATCCTAAATATTACTTTGAAATAAAAATAGTCTAAAATATTACTTTTTCTCTCCTTCCGTGAGAGCTCTGTTTTTCTCTCCATCTCTTCTCTGAGGCTGTGAGAGTTTTCCTGTGTGTGTCCTAAAGTTTCTAATGGCAAGATTGGAGGAAATCAACGAACGTATGTCTGGAATGAATATAGATGATGAAGAGAACGAACAGATCATTTTGGATGAGGGTGTTGAGGAGGATTCAAATAAGTTTGAGCTATGTTTGGTGGGACGTTTTATTACCGAGAAAGGGATTAATACTCGTGCAATGAAGTCAAAGCTGGCAGATGTGTGGAAACCTGCACGGGGAATCAACATCAAGGATTTGAAACCTGGTATTTTCCTGTTTCAATTTTATCATGCAGATGACATGGCCTGGGTTGTGAATGGGGGACCTTGGTCTTTTGATGGTGCTTTGCTTGTTCATAATTTTATTCCAAAGGGTGAGGATCCTGTTAAAGTGCCTCTATTTGATGTGAATTTCTGGATACAAATTCACGGATTGCCATCTGGGCTTATGAACGAGACAGTGGGTAAGCAGTTGGGGAATTTCTTTGGCACGTTTCTCTTGTATGATCCAAATAATAATACGAGTATTTGGAGGGAGAGCATGAGGTTGAGAATTCGTATGGATGTGAGGAAACCATTGAAGAGAAAGAAGAAAATCTGTAAAAGAGATGGTACTGAATGTGTTGTTCAATGCAAGTATGAGAGGTTGGGGGACTTTTGTTTTGTGTGTGGCCTACTTTCTCATACGGAAAGATTTTGTAGCAAGAAATTGGGAGTGCAGCAGCATGACAGCCTTAGGGAGTGGGGATCGTGGCTTCGAGCTCCGCCACGGAGGGCGGCGGGACAGGAGAGGAGCAAGTGGTTACGGGATGAGAGGGATGAAGATTGGGGCGGTAATTTAGGAAGTGATAACTATCAGCAGCAATTTTCGGAGGGACAAGGGTCAGGAAAGGATAGGGAAATCTTGCAACGACGTGATTATAGGAATAACATGCATGTGGGTGCTAAGTTTTTGGGATCAAATATGTTAGTTGAAAATTCAAAAGTTGAAGCGGCAAATTTAAAAAGTAACAATTCTATTGGGCCCTCAGAGGATGAGTTGATTGGGCTTACTGTAGAGGAAAAAAAGAGAAAAAGAAATGGGCCTATTCAGGACGTAGCTATGTTAACAGATGGTAACATTGTTAGTATAAACCCAGAAGTTGTTCTTTCTAATATGGATTGTTCGACTTCTTCTTCTACTTTATTGGCTAAGTCTGCACAGCAGACTAGCCAGTCGTTATGAATTGCCTAAGCTGGAATTGCCGAGGTCTGGGTAATCCTCGAGCAATTCGTGTTCTTAGCGACCTTGTGAAGGTACGCAAACCCGATTTTTTATTCTTGTCTGAAACTTTCTCAAATGCAAGTAGGATTGAAGTTCTTCGTATCAAGTTTGGTTTTTTTCAATGTTTCTCTGTTGATTCTGTTGGTCATAGTGGGGGTTTAGCAGTTTTTTGGAAGCATCAAGTAAATTGTGAGATTTCTGGATTTTCGCGTAATCACGTTGATGTTGTCTTTAATGAGAATAATGTAGCTTCTTGGCGTCTTTCTTGTTTTTATGGCTTCCCGGAAAGGCACAGGCGCAGTAATTCGTGGCATTTTATTCGTACTTTAGCTGGAGTATCTAATTTGCCGTGGTGCATCTTTGGAGACTTCAATGATCTCCTTTACCAGTCGGATAAAACAGGAGGTGTTCCTCACCCGCAAAATTTGCTGGATGGTTTTAAGCTGACTGTGGAGGACTGTCTATTATCTGAAATTAATCTGGGTGGAGGTAAATATACCTGGGAAAAAGGTCGAGGCACAGACAGGTGGGTTAGAGAGAGGCTAGATAGAGCTTTTGTCTCCAGTTCTTGGTTGAGGAAATTCCCGTTGTGCAAATTAATAGTCCATCATGTAACTTACTCTGATCATGATCCAATCAATTTGGACCTTCTTTCTGTGAATTGTTCGAGAAAACAGTTCCGTTTCAAGTTTGAAAATACGTGGCTTGAAGAACCCGCTTTCAGAAAGGATGTTATTGATCACTGGTTGGACTTACCTTCCATTCATATCCTGCCCAAGCTCATTTCTGTTTCGTCCTTCATGGCTCGCTGGGGCAGAAATTTTTTTCACAAGTTTAGAGAGAAGATTAAAAAACTTAAAGATTCGTTGTCAAAGCTGGTTGATCGTACAGATACAACTGGTCTGAGTCTTTATTTTGCTGAAAGGGAGAAACTCGATGAATTACTCCGTCTTGAGGAGGTTTATTGGAAACAACGTGCAAAAACGTTTTGGCTAGCTGAGGGAGATGAAAATACTAAGTTTTTCCATGCTAATGCTTCAGCAAGGAGGAAAACTAATCGCATCGGGTTCCTTGAAAGAGAGAATGGTGAGCATGTGGATAATCATGAGGATATGTGTCATATGGTTAGAGATTATTTCTCAGAGGTATTTAAAGGTGATCAGAGAAACAGTGAAGTTCAGCAGAATGTTGCTAGTACTGCCCATATATCAGAGGAGCAGAATAGAAGTTTGGTGGATGACATTTCCTTTGATGAGTTTTTGTTGGCTATCAAACAGATGCACCCTGATAAGGCATCAGGACCGGATGGTCTAAACCCGGCTTTCTTTCAACAATTTTGGTCTATGCTTGGTAAAGAGGTCTTTCTTTGCTGCAAGGAGTGGTTGCAAGTTGGCTCATTTCCTGCACATCTTAATGATACGAATGTGGTCTTAATTCCAAAGAAGGAAAATGCGTGCAATATGAAAGATTTACGTCCAATTGCTCTGTGCAATGTCCTTTATAAAATCTTAGCAAAGGTCCTAGCTAATCGTTTAAAGCTTGTCCTTCCTGGTCTAATCTCTGAGCATCAGTCGGCTTTTGTGCCAGGGAGAAATATCACTGACAATGTGTTGGTGGCGTTTGAGATAATTCACAATATGAACAGGAAATCAAAAGGGACCGAGGGTGAAATAGCTTTAAAGCTTGATATTAGCAAGGCCTACGACAGGGTGGACTGGGATTTTCTGAAATCAAGGATGCTTCAAATGGGTTTTTGTGGCAAATGGGTAAGCTGGATCATGATGTGCGTAACGACAGTATCGTATGAGTTTTGCTTCAACGGTTCTTATGTACGGCCAATTATTCCTTCAAGAGGTCTCCGACAAGGGGACCCCTTATCCCCGTATTTGTTTCTACTATGTGTAGAAGGGTTATCAGATGCTTTGATTAATGCTGCTGCTGTAGGAGATATCCATGGATCTCAAATTTGTCACTTAGCGCCTATAGTTACCCACTTACTTTTCGCAGATGATAGCTTCCTTTTTTTCCGGGCAAAGAATGAGGAAGCTAGCAGGATTGTGGCTTTGTTAAAAGAGTATGAATACAAGTCAGGTCAATCAGTGAATCTGCAAAAGTCTGGAATTTTCTTTAGTGCCAATGTGGGTCATCAGAAGAGAGAGGAGTTGTCTGCAATTCTCGGGGTTCACAATGACTTAAGAGATAGTAAGTATCTAGGGCTGCCATCTCTTGTTGGTAGATCAAAGAAACGGGTGTTCAGTTTTGTGAAAGAAAAGGTTTGGAAGAAGATTCAAGGGTGGAAATCTAAACCCATCTCTCGTGCGGGCAAGGCTATTCTAATTAGAAATGTAGCTCAGTCGATACCTTCCTACTGCATGTCTTGTTTTTTACTTCCCAAATCGCTGTGCCAAGAAATTGAAAGGATGCTCAACAAGTTTTGGTGGAACTCAGGTTCAACGGATAGGAAAGGCATACACTGGTTGTCGTGGGATGCGATGTCTATGTCGAAAACAAAAGGTGGCTTAGGTTTCAGAAGTCTTTATGGCTTTAATGTAGCTATGCTGGGCAAACTGTGTTGGAATTTTTTGCATAATCCTCTGTCTCTGGTAGCCCGCTTGTACAAAGCATGTTACTATCCAAATGACCATCTGCTACAAGCCACTGCAAAACCTGGTGCAAGCTTTATATGGACAGGTATTTTAACAGCCAAGAATAATTTAGCTGAAGGTTTTCGATGGGTCTTGGGGGATGGTGTTGATATTAACGCTTATAAGGATCCTTGGCTGCGAGGGAATCCGGACTTCAAGGTGAATCAAAACCACAGATACGAGAGCTACAGTACCTCTGTTTCATCTCTATTTTTTGCTGGTGCGAAGGTTTGGGATGTTGTAAAAGTTAGGGATATATTTAGTGAAGTCGATGCCAATAGCATTTTAAAAACCAAGATTCCTCAGAATGATGTCAGAGATAGGATTGCTTGGACTAAAGCTACTAATGGCCATTATAGTGTGAAAACAGGGTATCACTTGTGGCATGAGAGGAATGTAGGTACAAGCAATGTCACTCAATCTAGTGGGTGGGGTCAGATCTGGAAACTGTCAATTCCTCACAAGGTAAAAGTCCTCCTATGGCGGGTATGTAGAAACAACCTCCCTGTTCGTAGTAGATTGAGCTCTAAAGGTGTTCAATTATCTTTAGCATGTCCAATGTGTGATTCTTGTGACGAAAATGTTTTGCATTTGTTCTTTGATTGTTATTTTGCTCGTCAGTGTTGGCTCCATGTGGGGGGTAACTATGATACGCAAGAGGTGGAGCATGCACCAGATTGGATTCTGAATAAAATCTGTGAAGGTTCAAGGGATGAAGTGGTTAGAATTGCTCGAGTTCTCTGGGGAATTTGGTTTGTTCGGAATAAAAAAGTTTGGGAGAACAAAGCTGTTACTCATGGTACTGCTATGGATATGAGTGCAAAGTTGTTCTTGGATTGGAAACACGCTGTTAGCATCAGGAAGGTAACGCAAACTAATGTGAATTCGTCTGTGGTTGTCCCTCAAACGAGTTGGTCTCCTCCAGAGATTGGGTGTTTCAAACTGAATACGGATGCTTCCTTTAGAAGTGATTCGGCATCTTTTTCTATTGGCTTAGTGTTACGAGATCATCTTGGAAGCTTTGTAGCAGGTAAGGTCGCGTCGTTTACAAACTGTCACACAGTTTTGGAAGCAGAAACTATTGCGATCTGGGAAGGCTTCAAGTGGCTGACATCTATGTCGTATCAGTATGTGTCTGTTGAGTCTGATTCTTTTCTTTCGATCCAAGCAATTCGGAGGCCTTGCGAGAATTTGCTGGAGCTGGGTCACATTTTGGAAAGCTGTCGAACTATAATGCAATCTAGAGCGGGTTTTTCAATCTCTTTTGTTAAAAGGCAAGCAAACAAAGTAGCCCATGAAATGGCTAAAATTCCTTGTTTGCTCAATTGCCAGAATTTGTTTACTACTCCTCCATCTAGTGTGCAGGAGATGCTTTTGTATGATCTATCTTTTTAATGAAAGTTCTCATTTTTCTTCAAAAAAAAAAAAAAATATTTTTCTGTTAGCTATATATATATTGGATATATATATATATATAATGTATATTAACATAGTTTTCTTTTCTTAGTACTCCTTACCACCAAATCATCAAAACTAACGTCAAAATTGCTTTATTTTTATCACGAAAGACTTAAGGGTCATTTGACAAATCTGAATAAAAAAATCTTAATCGTTAAAATTTCTGAATGATCAAAAAATCTAAATTCTGAATGAATAAGATTATTTGATACATAAAATTAATAACATTTGTGAACAATAATAATTTTATATTTTTTAGTTGTGGGTAAATTTATTATATTTGAAAATATTTATATATATCGTAATATATTTTAAGTTATTAATAATAATTTTTTTTAATTTTATATACGCTAAACAATTAATTTCTATAATAATTCGTATTTAAATATAAATGTAACCAATGATAACACATTGAATATATTCTTAACAAAATTTAAATTGCGTGTCTAATGTTCCTTTTTATTCAATATATATTGAAGTAAAAAACGGGAAATTGATTTCATTAAAAAACTAAAAACATGCAAATGGAGTACACAGGGAAGTAGTAATAGCATTCCTGCCAAACAAAAAATCATGACACTGATCTAGCGCAATTGTCTTAATGGTTGAGTTGCTGCTTTTCGACTCAACTATTGAGAAGTTTATGAATCATTAAGATATAAAAAGAAAGAATTCAAACAATTTTAATCCGTAAGAAATATTTATTAACAAGTATTAAGAGAGATTAAGATGAAAACAAATGACCCCTTAATAATTAATTTTGTTATTTAAGTATTTCACTATAATAAAAATTACTAAAATTCATCAACAAATATTGATAGAATTTAGCTATAATTGACCAGATGGGATGATTTTAAGTTTCTTTTTGTTATAGTGTTGGTCAATGGAAGGTACGGGGTATTCTTCTTAAAATGGGTGCCTTAATTAATGCAACCAAATATATCTAATACTCATCAGGGGAGTTACAACTACCAGATATTAAATTCGTGTTAAAAGTTTGGTATATAAATGTGTAGGCCGGGGTTTTGTAAAATCAAATTGCTTAGAATTAAATAAGTTGCACAATTCTGAATTTAAACAAAGGGTTTTTTTAACGTAGTTTAAGGGCACAAAATAAATTCTAAAATTAATGAGATATTTATGATGTGTGTCAGAAGCGCACAAAGTAAACAGTAACATCAATAAATTTGGAGTTCTCTATTATTGGAGTTGTATACAGTAAACTAATTACTTACCTCTTTTATCTTGTAAATGATATTCTCTTTTTTTCTCCTTTCTTAACACATATACCTCTCGTTTTTAAGTTCAATTTTTTCTAAAATAGTAAAACTTTTTAAAATAAAAAATAATTACACCTAGTACTTTTTCTCAGCTATACCTACTTTATCCATCACTTTATTTAATATTCTTACTTTTTACCATTAATTTACACTTTTTCTTAAATTTCATGCTCAACCTCAATGTAAAGAATTGGGTGAGACGGAGGAAGTTACTATGAATTTAGTTTCAGTTCAATCTATTATAATATGTATGTTTTGCAGAAATGTAAAAAATATATTCCTATATATTGGTGTTAAGCAAGATTAAAACTGTATATATTACTCAACAATATTGGTTTAGATAACTCAACATATAACCAAGGACTTGAAATAATCTATATTCCACTAAAATCAGTACAAATTATTTATTGGGCATATACATGATGATCTTGGTAGCTACAGTGAAGAAGAGATCAAAAAAGATCCGTATGAAGTTCATTAATATGTTTAGGGAATGAGGGAATAAGATTGAAGTCATTCAAAGCAGTTATTAGGATTAGTGTGAAGTCCTCAAGGATCTATGTGAAGTTGATTGTATCTGGTAGAAGACTTGACAATGATTTGAGAAGATTATAGTACGAAGGCCAGAGATCGGAACTAGTCACGTGTGAACCAGGCTATTACACTAGGGGTCAGTGATTCGTGAAAGGAAACTAAGTACTATCGTTAGGAAGATTGTTAAGTGAGGATTCGTATCTGGTTATGCAGGTTATATGATTTATACGAAGACTCAAGAGAGAAGACTTGAAGACATGACAACTTAAGGATTGCAATGCTCTACTGAAACTAAGTCAAAGTGATCAATACTTTAAAGTAGGAGTCACCATGGCCAATCTATTGATTATCAGAAGCATCCCTGAAGTACAATTCAATATCTCAGTACAGGAATTGGTCTTGACTTAATAGGAGCATTTCGGAACAAACTAGAGCATAAACTAACTTCAAATGTGCTTGTTTAGCTCCTTGGTCACAACTTAAGATTTCTCTAAGTAAAGAATAATTCTAAGGCACTAAATTGTGACAAGGGAACTTCCTATAACACTACAAGTCACAACTTAGAGAATAAAGGGTGAAGGAACTAGCAACTTGTCTTATATAAGTTCTAAGGTCGCAAGTTACTACCTCCTAGGCTCTAGGAATCACAAGTTATCACCCCAGCGGACACTCTAGGAACTTGTACTCCCAACTCAGCCATACAAACGGCCTAAAAGCGTAATTCGCTTCATTTTCAAAGGCATATTCTCCCTGTAAGCAAGTATGGTTCGCAAGTAAGTTTCTCCTAAAAATTGGAGTCACAACTTAGAGATGCAAAAAGATATTTCAGTCATAACCTAGCCATACTAGAAAACAAGGGTCGTCACTCAAAGATTATACTAAGACAAAAGCCCTCTATGCGCAAGTAAAGCATTTAAGGGTCCTAGTATGCGCAGGTCAGGGTATGTATTATAGAAAATCAAGTATTACTTTCTAGTACACGTAAGTCATGAAAAAGGTGAAGGGTTTCGAGCACATAAACGCAATGAAAATAGTAATTAAAAATGTGAAAAATCAGAATTTTCAAAACCCACTGCAGGATCCATGCGAAAAATAGATATTTAATTTGGAGATCAGATTATTTACCTTAAGAAGCTTTACAAATTGGTTGACTAATAGAGTAAAAGCTTGTTCAATCACCATGCATCCCGCTCTCACGATCTACGCTCTATCGGTATCCACACGAATGCTTGAACACAAGGATTGAATGTGTACTAGCACAAACTTGTTTCTTCTTGCTCTCTCCATCTTCTCCCTTGGTGGCTAGGGTTTTAGTAAAAGTCTTGCATCTAAAATCAGCCACACAAGAGATATTATATAGAGAGTACAATAAGAATTATAACTCTTAACTAATTAGGAGTTATTATTAATTCGAAATTTCTATTTGTATAATAATTAAGTCACACATAATTTTTAACAAATGAATTTCATAATTAATATTAGTAAATTCAAATATCAATATTTATCTAATTAATAAAGTCATACTTAATTAATATTATAAATAATTTGAACTACTTTAATATAATTTAAATCCAATTTAAATTAAATAAATCTTCAAGCATTCTAAGTGTGTGACCCTATATGTTATTATTACGTTGGCAACGAATTTTAAATATAGTTTAAAATCGTAAACAATGAGCGGTATCTAGTAATACATCATTGCTACCCAAGTAATAATAATTGAATCAGTGATCGATTAAAGCTTTCGTGAATAATGTACAATGTAATATAATCCCTTTAACCAAATAATATAGATTAAACTAGAGGCATGTAATGTGTCATCTTCATCATAGTTTAATCCAAGTTTCCTTGATCAATGAGTAGACTATCATATCAAATTAACATTTGAACGTGGCCACACATTTCATAGTCTAGCTCATACAAGAGACCAATAATATCACTCATAAAATAGGAGGGTTAAATCCCATCTAGATCATTCATATTTCTCATATGATTCATAATATACCCAATGTCCACTTTTATTATTACCCGGTCAAGGACAACTTTTAATGAAATCAATGTATATTAATTCTCGTATAGAAATATAATGACTTCAGGTCTAAGGACCATTACATCATTATCACTGTGAGAATTACTTATGACACAATAGACATGTAGAATCTCACATTGGGTCTGTCCAGCACCATGTACATTTACATCTGCCTGTGTTTTTTTACTTTAGTATATGTTGTGTATATGTTGTGTACTTGATGATTTCATTAACAAAACACTTTGATAGATTTTACTTAGTGAAAAATGTAGCACCTGACGGATAAGGATTATAGTCCCGACGGATGACTCAATATAGTCCCGACGGATGATAATTTATTATCCATCGAGTGAGTAGCTTATGTAACAATAAGTCTATAGCACAATTCTGCATACACATTGTTTAGATTCTGTAAGTAGTACTCAAGTCATGTTAACTTTAACTAGATATGCAGAATAGGTTGATTAATTGTACATAAATGATGTCTTGTAATTCTGCATAAATGAAATGAAGTCAAATGCCAAATAGCTACCAACGGATGATCAACAAAGCTATCGACGGATGATCAATATAGCTATCGACGGATGATCAATGTAGCTATCGATGGATGATCAATATAGTTGTCGACGGATGATCAATTTAGTTGTCGATAGGGATGGCAATCGGGTCGGTCGAAACATGTTTAGTAAAAACCAAACCCGAACCCGATTATTTTTGCCAAACCTGAACCCGAACCCGGAAAAACCCGAACCACTAAAACCGAACCCGAACCCATCGAGTTTGGTTCAGTTTCAGTTCGGATTCGGGTTTGTAGATCACTATCAAATTGCACCTTAATTTGCACAAACTCTAGTGAAAAATTAGTAGGCTCTAATTTGAGCAAAGTGCTCATAAATATGACGATATTGAAATTTTTGGGATTGAATTAGAGGGTTCAGAGAAGACAATGGATAATATACCTCTATGAATAAAATTCTTGGTGAAATAATACAGCAATCTTGACCTTAAGTATACTTGTAGTGAAAATGTTGCTAAAAACATATTTAAACAACTTTAATACAATAGTTTGTAAAAAGTATTATTTTTTAGTACTAATATTAGTAATATATTATATTATATATTATATTATTTATAAAATATAAAATATTACTATAAAATATAAAATATTATTTATATATTAACACCGGTTTCGGATCGGGATCGGGTTCGGGTTCGGGTCGGAACAGAACGAGTTTTGGGTTTTCGGCTCGGGTTCGAAACGGTATGCCTTAAAACCAAACCTGACCCAAAAATGCTTCAGGTTTAAAAATCAAACCCGAACCCGAATCCAAACCCGAAATATTCGGGTTCGGTAAAACCCGATCGGATCGGTACGGATCGGGTATCCATCGATTCGGTACAAATTGCCATCCCTAGCTGTCGACGGATGATCAACAAAGTTGTCGATGGATGATCAACAAAGCCATCGACGGATGATCATGTAATCAACAGATAATCAATTCAAACATCCGTTGACAGTGACAACACAGTCACATACGTCGAGTGTATGCAAATGGAATGTGGAAGCCTAGTTAACTGGGTTTTCGAGAACAAAGAAGCATTTCCATTTCCATGCTATTATGAAGATATTCAAAGATGCTGAAATAGAGTAATGAAGTAGCATAGTATTAGACTTGATAGTTTTTGTTTTATTATCTTGTCTTATTACTTTGTAATCTTGGTGTTATATAAACCATGAAGTAGCAAATAGAACAACTAACTAAGCAACCAAAAGAGAAACATTAGCAAGCTGTATTCTCAGTATTTCTCTGTATTCTTAGTTGTTCATTTGTAAGCAGCTGTGAGCTAATTGCTACATAGAGTTCTCTTGATATATTATGTATCTCTGGTGGATACATTCAAATCCACCAGAAAGTTTTTAAAGACTTGTGTTTTGATTCATTTTAAGTTATTATTCCGCACTCTGCAAATCAATTTACACAGATATATATTTAAGTTAGAACAATTTTATTTGTGAAAACGTATCAAGAATTCCATTCAACCCCCTTCTGTAATTCTTGTTGCATTGTTAAGGGACTAACAATTGGTATCAGAGCAAGCTCTTGATAAACAAAGAGTTTAAAGATCAATAAAACAGCAAGATGAACAAGAAGGATGTTGGAGTCAAGATTCCTTTTCTGGTAAAGATAATTACCATCACTGGAAGGTAAAGATGCATCTTCATTTACTTTCTCAAGATGAGGCCTATGTAGATTGCATAGAAAGAGGACCTCATGTACCAATGAGAGCTGCAACTGGAAATGAGCCATCTTTCCCCAAGCCAAGGCATGAATGGTCTGATCCTGACACTGAACAAGTCAGGAAAGATAAGAAGGCCATGAATATCCTATTCAATGAAGTTGATGGTGATATGTTTGACAACATCATCAATTGCAAAACTACCAAGGATGTTTGGGACATAATACAGATCATATATGATGGCACCGAGCAAGTTAGAGAAAACAAGATGCAGCTACTAATTCAGCAATATGAGCATTTTCATAGTGAAGAAAGTGAGTCTCTCACTGACATCTTTAGTAGGTTTCAAAAACTACTAAATGCTCTGAAGCTGCATGGAAGGGTCTATCAGACAAAAGACTCTAATCTAAAATTCCTTAGATCTCTTCCAAAGGAATGGAAACTAATGACAGTCTCATTAAGAAACTTTCAAGATTATAAGGAGTTTACTTTGGAGAGACTGTATGGCATCCTGAAAACTTATGAGCTTGAAATAGAGCAAGATGAGAGGATGGAGATAAGAAAGAAGAAAGGAGGATCCATTGCACTAGTTGCAGAGTTAGAAAAAGAGAAGGATATGAAGATGGAAGCTGTTGAATCAACTTCAAGGTCTGTGAAAACAAGGGCAAGGGGCTGGTAGCAGAAAATGAAGATTCTTTAAGCCAAGATGACATGGAAGATATTGATGAACATCTAGCATTTCTTTCCAGAAGATTTGCCAAGCTCAAGTTCAAAAAGAACTTTGGAGCAGCCAAGCCAAATAGAAATATGGTGGATAAATCGAAATTCAAGTGTTTCAAATGTGGCTTGGCAGGGCACTTTGCCAATGAGTGTAGAAAGCCAGATTCCAACAAAAAGAAGTTTGAGCCTGTGGATTATAAATAGAAATACTTTGAGTTGCTCAAACAAAAGGAAAGGGCTTTCATTACACAGGAAAATGACTGGGCAGCAGATGGTCTGGATGAAGATAAAGATGTCAGCTATGTCAATCTAGCCCTAATGGCCAATTCTGATGAAACAGAGACAAGTTCTTCAAGTAATCAGGTAATTACTACAAACCTTGCACATTCATCTAAAGCTAAGTGTAATGATGCTATAAATGACATGTCTACAGAGTTATATCATTTGCGTGTTACACTTAAGTCTCTTACTAAAGAAAATGCTAAAATAAAAAAAAAATATTTTTAAGTGAGAGGAATAATGTGCTAGAGTCTCAGTTCATTGATTTTGAAAAATTAAGAATTGAGTGTAAGATTGCCAAGGAGGAATTAACTGAGTCCTTGAAGAAAGAAGAAATTTTAAAGAAGCGGCTTGAACGTGAACAATAGGTGATTAAGGCATGGAAAACATCTAGAGAAGTTCATGCTCAAATCACCAAAGTTCAAGAAATCGAGTCCTTTTGTGATGCAGCTTGGAAAAAGGACAAGGAGAAGCTGGAATCCAATCTGGTGGAAGGATTGCTAACAGATGTAGACTCGACGGATGATGAAGGTCATCTATCGGATAACAAAAAGGGTTATCCGTCGAGTGATGTAAATCCTCATCCGTCGACTGTGAGCAAGCCTATCAGCAAAGCCAAACTTGTTAAGTTAAATGAAAAGTATGGATCAGTTTCCAAGAATTTTGTTCCAGGAGAATCGAGTCAAGTTAAGAAAGGGAAAAAGGCTAATGTTGGTCATATGACTATCAAGCAATTGAGTGACAGACTTGAGAAGATTGAGGTTAAAACAGAGGCTAAAAAGAAAAATAATAGAAATGGTAAAGTAGGGATTGACAAACATAATAACTACACACCTGATAAATATGCTCCAAGGAATATCTGTGTCAAGTGTGGCTGTTAATTGCAAATCTGCCATGCTTACTTCCATATCTGTGCCACCTCACTTTCCCAACATGAATGCCATGCCTCCTATGCCTATGAATGCTATGTCTACACAAAATATGAATGCACAGGTTGCTAATATGCAATTTTTACCTAATCCCTATTATGCTGCATTTAGTATGCCATAAATGCCATTTAACATGCCTTACTGGAATAATATGTTCACTAATAGCATGCCATTCCCTGTTAATCAAAGTATACATGATAATTTTGTTATGATGAATGGTTTCAAAGGCCCAACTCAAATAACTAAGGATGAATATGATATCCTCAAGTCAAATGAGATAAAGCCTAAGAAACAGAAAAAGAAAGCTAACAAGGCAGGACCCAAGGAAACTTGGGTACCAAAATCAACTTGATTTGATTTTGATGTATGCAGGGAAGTAGAAAGAATCTATGGTACTTGGATAGTGGTTGTTCAAGACATATGACTAGTGATTCTACCCTGCTCATAGAGTTCAAGGAGAGAGCTGGCCCTAGTATTACTTTTGGAGATGACAGCAAAGGTTATAATGTGGGATATGGCTTGATTTCAAAAGACAATGTCATCATTGAGGAAGTTGCCTTAGTGGATGGTCTTAAGCATAATCTGCTGCGTATCAGCCAGCTTTATGATAAAGGCAATTCAGTAACCTTCAACTCAGAAGCCTGTGTTATGACTAACAAGAGAAGCAACAAAGTGGTTCTCACTGGTGTGAGGAAAGGAAATGTGTACCTAGATGACTTCAACTCATCAAATGCAGAATCTGTTACTTGTCTTCTCAGTAAAGCAAGTCAGGATGAAAGTGAAGGGTTTTTAGCACATAAACGCAACGAAAACGTAAATTTAAATCTTAAAAAAAAATGAAACCCTCTACAGGATCCATGCGAAAAATAATATTTAATTTGTAGTTCAGTATGTTTACCTTAAAAAGCTTTACGTTAATGGAAAGATGGAGGTCTTTAATGGCGATCCAAAAACAATGAACGGAGATCCTTAGCAGCTGCTCCTCAAGTGTGAAGCACTCCACCGGTATCCACCAAGAAAACGATGTAATGAAGGAGGAGGAGATGGAGAGAATTAGGGTTTTGTAAATCTTTTTGGTTGAGGCAAAAATAGGGTCTATAATAGTATATTTATAGGCAAAATTTTCAGCTGAAAATTTTCCCATAAAATATTATTATTATTAACCCTTTATTATTCTCACTAATAATTAAAACACCTTTTAATTATTAATCCTTTTTCTAAACACTTTAGAAATAATTCTCTCACTTGATTTAATTTCCAAAAATTAAATTCTCAATTAATAATATTAAGGACTTTTTCTTAATTAATTTATAATCAATTAAATCTCATTTAATAAATTATTAAATTTTCCAATTAATTATTTATTTCATAAATAAATAATTATCAGCCATTATTAATTAATTTCTCCACCATTAAATCATTCTCTTTTATGGTGTCACCCTGTAGGTTCAATATTAAGCCGGTAGTAGAAATAAATAATAATAAAACTATTTTATCATTATTTATATAAATTCTCTAATTCATTAAATATGATTAATTAATTAATCATATTTATTCTACATCGTGAGGGATACTTCTCAACATATCGCGACTATCCGGATAATACGAATTCACTGCTTAGAATACCCAAGAACCTATTCAGTGAGTAGTTACCATACAATTAATTCCTTCTACCCTGCAATGTCACGATTAAATACAAGGCATGGAACTTGTGTCAAGCCTATCTTATTTAATCACTTGCTTTCCCATTCACTATGCTTAGTTCTATTTAATGTAAATTAGAAACTCCTTTCTAATTTCATTCACTCTGGCCAGAGATTCCTGAACTAACATAAGTGGATCAGCATTGAACATTCTCTTCCTACACTGGAAGGGGTAGATCCTTTATTGATCATACACTATCTTCGTGTACAAATTCCTATACCCAGTAGAGCCCTTATAATTGTCCCTTGTGAGTAAGAACTAAACCAAAGCATAGTTCAGTGTACACAAGATGACTATAATGACCTCGAGTCTAAGGATACTTGTACAACTATCACTATGTGAACAACTGCTGACACGTGAGTGAACTCCATCAGTTGTTCAGCTATGTGAGTCATGTTCAGTGAACTTATTCGATAATAAGCACCTACATACTAGCTATAGTGTCACCACACAAATGTCTATGAGAACAGACATCCTTCATAATGAAGCAAGCATAGTATGTACCGATCTTTGCGGATTATTAATTACCAGTTAGTAATCCTACGACCAGAAACTATTTAAGTTTAGAGTTATCATCTTTTAGGTCTCATTATTATGATCTCATCACAATCCATAAAAAGCTTTACTCTAAACTGTGATTTATCTTATTTAAACATTTAAATAGATAGAGCCCGCAATAAAAACAAAACAAGTCTTTTATTAATATCAATGAAATCAAAACAGATTACATAAAAGTTATTCCTAAATCCTCATACATGATTAGACTTAGGACATATCTCTTTCAATCTCCCACTTGTACTAAAGCCAATCACTCTGATATCTAATGCCCATCTTATCTTTATGACGATCAAATTGACTCTGAGAAAGTGGCTTTGTGAGTGGGTCTGCTACATTGTTATGTGTGTCAACTCTCTCGACGTTGACATCTCCTCTATTTTCAACTCTGATTCACCACCAAAAACAAGAAAAATGTCCTAAGTCCTTCGCAAGTACTTAAGGATGTTTTTCACTGCTTTCCAGTGGTCTTCACCTGGATTGGACTGATATCTGCTCGTCACACTAATTGAATAAGCAACATCAGGCCTTGTACACAACATCGCGTACATGATAGATCTTATTGCTGAAGCATAAGGAATCTTACTCATACGCTCTCTTTCCTCAGGTGTCTTAGGAGACATTTTTTCGGAAAGGGACACTCCATGGCTCATCGGTATGAGACCTCTTTTGGAGTTTTCCATGCTAAACCTTTTAAGCACTTTCTGGATGTATGTACCCTGGGTAAGACCTATCATTCTTCTAGATCTATCTGTACAGATCTTCATATCGAGAATGTAGGATGCTTCTCCCAAGTCCTTCATGGTGAAGTTCTTTGATAGCCATACTTTGACTGATTGTAGCATCGGTATATCATTTTCTATAAAAAGTATGGCATCCACATACAATACAAGAAATGTTACCGCGCTCCCACTAACCTTCTTGTAGACACATGGTTCGTCTATATTTTTGATAAAACCAAACTCTTTGATTGTCTCATCAAAATGGATGTTCCATCTACGAGAAGCTTGCCTTAAACCATATATGGTTCGCAACAACTTACACACTAGGTGTTCATTTCCCTTGGAAAGAAAACCCTTTGGCTGTGTCATATACACTTCCTTCTCAAGTTCCCCATTGAGGAAGGCCGTTTTCACGTCCATTTGCCAGATCTCATAGTCGTAGCAAGCAGCAATCGCAAGCAAAATCTGAATTAATTTTAACAGGGCTACAGGCGAAAAAGTTTCATCAAAGTCAATCCCTTGCCTTTGTTTGTATCCTTTTGCCACGAGCCTGGCCTTATAGGTATCCACCTGGCCATCTGCTCCAATCTTTCTTTTGTATACCCACTTGCACCCAATAGGCTTAACACCTTCAGGCGCCTCAACCAGAGTCCATACTTGGTTGGTATACATAGATTCCATTTCGGATTTCATGGCACTATGCCATTTCTCTGAGTCAACACTACTCATAGCCTCATTATTGGTCACAGGGTCGTCATCATCAATGATTGACAACTCATTGTCATTCTCAATGACAAGGCCATAATACCTCTCAGGTTGGCGAGTGTAATAACCCCAAAATTTTCAACTTTTTGTAACCCTTGTGAATAGTGTTTTAGCTGAATGAGAAAACTTTTCACGCCACGCTATTTAGGGGTTCTGTTATGGATATTCTGGGATATTATTAGTACTCTATGTAGTATATAAGTGTATGTAAAGATCGTTAGAATCCAATTCCGAACACTTTAGTTTTTCCCAGAAATCCACTAGATACGGAGAGAATTGAGTATAAGGTAACAGGATAAAAAGGATTTAAATTAAAGGATTATAATAGAGGATCATAAAAAGGAATATAATGTATTGAGAAAGGTTAAGGGAACCTAAGTAATAAGATCCCGGGTATGATCCTTCAAACGATAAAAGAGAACGAAAGTTAAGCGAACCGTATAACAGATCAGCGGTCATTAGGCAAATGATTAGGAAGTTAATCAAAGGGATTAGTGGAAATGATGCCATCCAACCAATAGAAAGGGGACAAGGAGGGAAAGATGACATCACCACATGACACAAGCATGACATGGGAAGGAAGGAGGTGTGGTGGCTTTGTAACCACACAAATTCAAGGGCAAGAAGGTAATTGACTAAATCAAACACAAAAACAAATCAACCAAGCCAAGCAAATTCATTCTTGATCAAAATCAAAAAGAAACCAAGGCCTTGTTCATCTTTGCTCTCGGCTTTTCACTATTCAAAAGGCAAGAAAAATTCAAAATCAAAGATCCAAGCTTCCTAAATTGGTGAGTTAATTCCCTAATCATCTTCATGCTTAGTTAGGGCTATATCATGAGTTTAAGCCATCAATTCCTTCTCCATATTCTCCATTTAATCAAAGAAGAAGGCTATGAATAGTGTTTTCAAGTTTTTAACTTGAAGTTTTTCTTGTTTTCCTTGAAGATCTAAGCATTCCTAAGACTTCTCAAAGCTTCTTAAGGCTTCCTAGCTCCTCCCACCACTTCAAGGAAGGTATACCATCTCCAAACCCTAGATTCCTATATATTATAAGATGATTTTGATTAGTAGGATGCTATTGTAGCTTGTTGTTGTGATTTAGAGTTTGGGATTTGAAATGGTAGTGAAATGGAATGGTAAATGTTGTGGTTTAGATTAAAAGAACTTAAGTATGATTAAAGTTAAGCTTAGGCATAAGTATGAATGATTAAATTGAATTGGTTGGGGTTGTTATGATGTCATAAGGATGGATGTTGGTTGTATGTTGGATTTGAGGTTGATTTGGGATGGTTTTGAATGGTTTAAAATATTGGAAATCGCGTAAACATAGCCGTCGTAATGTCCGATTTTCTTTGGACTGTTTTTGTGCATAGAATTAGGACCCGAGAACCCCCTGCTAGATTATGACCACTGCCATGTTTAGATAGCTCATGTTACGAGCTTCGTTTTGATATATAGTTCGTTCGATTCCGATGCACGGTTTAGGAGAAACGACCGTTTCAAGTAACGGCGTTTCGCGAACGAAACTTTTCCCTCGCCTTACTTTGAAACATAGGTTAAAGACCAAAAAGGGTTAATTAATGTATGAAACATTTATGGTAAGTGTGTTAGGCAGTTGGTAAGACACTCGCGAAGGAATCGCTTTAAAACTCGTAAAGGTTAAATTATTAAAAATGGTGGAGCCGAGGGTACCCGAGTGACTTAAGCGAATCAGTAAGCGCAAAACAAGCGTTAGAGTCTAAGTTAGTTAAAGTATAGATTTACAAGTGACTTTGGTTTAATTCCAACTTACTTGTTGTTTATAGGTTACCAGACTCGTCCCGAGCCATTCGTAACCCCCAGTCGCTCAGGCAAGTTTTCTACCCGTATATCTGTTGTTGTGATGTATATGTGTATATGCATGATCTTGCGATAAATGCATATTGGTTATTAGCAAATTCTTGCGATATATTGTAGCATGTGATATGGTATATATGCATGCCTGTTTCATATTCTTGATTTATATATCTGTTGGTTCAAATGCTTATAGTTGCATAATACATATGCTAGAGATAAGCGGTATTTGAGTTTACCCTTAGTATAGGGGATAAAAGGTGAACATATTTCTAAACCGGGAGGCGAGGCTCCCGAGTATAATATATATTTATATATATATATATTGATATAGTTTTTAAAATTATTAATCGAATAAGGTTTATTCGATAACTTTATTTTATTTAATGAATATTATTACGAATATTCATTCGAGGACTTATGACTCCTTTTATTTTATTATTTGAATAATATTTGAATATTCATTCGAGGGCTTATGACTCAGTTTATATTATTTATTGATTAATATTCGAATATTCATTCGAGGACTTATGACTCCTTTTATTTTATTATTTGAATAATATTTGAATATTCATTCGAGGGCTTATGACTCAGTTTATACTATTTATTGAATAATATTTGAATATTCATTCGAGGGCTTATGACTCAGTTTATATTATTTAATGAATATTATTTGAATATTCATTTGAGGATCTATGACTCCGATTATTGGCTGAGATATATTCTTTATTTTATTAAAGAATAATGTTTCGATAATCAAACTTATTTTCGATTATTCAAGTAAAGATAGTACTTTCATATAAGTATATCTTTGGTTATTTAATACTCATTTCAAGTATAAATCTTACAACTTCTACTTCAATTATTTGTATAAAGATTATTCTTTATGGGAATATTATTTAAATAATAATATTTAGACATTTTCTAAATATATTGGGACTGATTTACTTCATTAAATCAGCATTACTCCAAACACTCTTTAAAGTATTTTCGAGTCTTCAAAATGATTTTTAAAAGTTAGAGCGGATCCCAAAACTCATTTTTATATTTAAGATCTTCCTTTTAAAGGGGATTTAAATACTCGCTCAAAACCTGAGGGATCCGGCTCTATGGTGTATTTTATATTCGCAACAAGGTTGCTGTTTTGATAAATGAATTGATTACTTGCCCAATGTTCGGGAAGTAAGCCCATCTAATTGAGTCGGCATAAGCGACAGGCCGGGGTACGGTCTATCAAAGTGTAAGTGGCTGGGTGGCAGTCCATCAACGCGTGAGTGGCCGGGTAACGGTCTAGCGCGAGGTCCTGATGCGGCCAGGGTGATGACCGGTGAGGAATTCATCCATCTACAGTAGAAAAGGTTACTTATTGGTATCTTTGCCTGATCAGCAAGATATCTGGTTTATGCCAAAATTCTTTTCCTTTCCAAAATTCATTAGATATTATAACTCTGTTCATACTTTACATGACAGAGATTTTCAGGAAATGTATGAGATATATATATATATATATGGATATATATATTAGGACTTAATGAAGTATCTCGTAACTTCATTATTTATAATGATATTTCAAAGATTGAATCTATTCAAGTCTTATCTTGTAGTCTCATCTGGGTGATGAACTTTGAAACTGATTATAACTTGAACGGTGGTAGTTCAAGTAGTATTTGGATATAAAGTATATTGGAGTATCTTGTAACTTCATTTTTTTAAACTTATATCTAGTAAATGATTATCTTATGCATGACAAAGATTTTCAGAAAAACGTTGAGACAAGGTTAGATATATGAGATCACCTTGCAACGGTATTTTTATACAGTTATACACTGGAACTCTGTGTGTATTATGCATGGAAGAGGACTTCCAATATTTTGAAAAGTATATATGTATATATATATACTGAATATTTTGCGACTTCATCGCATTAAGATATCAACTTGGTTCATTTCTTTTGACCAAGACTTTCATGAGTACTATGAGAAGGCTCATATATTGTTAATCATTATACATATTATTTTGGTGGGCTTGCTGCTCACCCTTGCTTTCTTCTTTCATCACACAACATCAGATAGATAAGATGAACCGGACCAAGCTCCCGATTTGCAAGAGGTTAGGAGACGTTCCGCAGTTTTCTAGAAGCACTGATGCCGCCGTAGCTGAGGTAGGAACTACCAATAGGCTAGGCTTTCAACTTCTGATGTACCAGATTTATGTATATTTATGAATTGTAATAATGGCAAAGAAATGTAAATTTAGTCAGAAAACCTTTTAAGGTGTATTGGCAGATAATTGTGGAATATAAGGACTTGTGATTATTTTTTTTTGATGTTCATCTCTGAGACTATAACGTGTGGGGTGTGTATTTATTGTGGGGTCACAGTGCAGAGTAGTTGAGTAATTATTAAGATTGGATGTTATTAAGGGAAATGGAACTCGTGACGACCCGGATCCCCGACCCCGGATCTGGGGGTGTTACAGAAATGGTATCAGAGCTAAGCGTTATAAACCTCAGAGATGATGGGATGTTAAGATAATAAGTTCACAAAGATAATAAGAACTCTTGCCAAGTTCATAGTCGGGCTACCTAACGTAGTACTGACAGTTAAAACCCTTATGGGAACCCTTATAAATATCGTAATAGGAGCGTAGTTCGTTATCGTATATGGTAGCGGGACTCCGAACCCTGAGGTTGAGGAGCAACAGCGCGATGATGTTTTATTACTAATTGGAGATCGGATTGTGGATCCGATAGAGTGTCCTAATGCAGGACCGGATGATGTTGATATTGAGGATGTAGCGGTTGAGGATGTTGTCCTAGAAGGGATAGTTGTTGAGGAGGATCCCATGGAGGATCCTGACAAGATTGGATAAAGGACCACTGATGAATTGATGACCATGGTTAGGTCGACTACCAGAGGTAGGATTGGCCGGTCACTACCGGAGGTTCGTTCAAGTTTGTGAAGATAGTAGCCCCTTTAACGCGGCTTACTCGTAAGACTGAGAAGTTCGAATGGACAGAGAAATGCGAGAACAGCTTTCAAGAACTGAAGCAGAGGTTGGTGATGGCCCCTATGCTGGCGTTGCCGGATGGAAAATGAGATTTTGTGAAGTATAGTGACGCTTCGCACAAGGGCTTAGGGTGCGTGCTTATGCAGCACGGTAAGGTAATCGCGTACATGTCAAGACAATTAAGGTAATATGAAATTCGATATCCCCACCCATGAGCTTAGGCTCGTGGCAATAGTTTTACCCTAAAGATTGGAGGCACTACTTGTATGGAGAGAAGTGCGAGATTCACAAACCATAGGAGCTCTAGTACATTTTTACGTAGAAAGAGCTCAACATACGCTAGAGGAGGCGGTTAGAGCTAATCAAGAATTATGATTGGGAGATTCTTTATCATTCGGGGAAAGCCAATATGGTGGCTGATGCCCTTAGTAAAAAGGAGAGACTCAAGGTGATAATGTCTTTTGGAGAGTTTATAAGAGATTTTAAGAAAATGGAAATAGTAGTGAAGGTACCCGGAGCCGGTACCGAAAAGCTGTTTGAGATTGCAATAGAGACCGAATTATCGGAGAAGAACATATTGTGCCAGAAAAAGTGATGAATGAAGGCAGAGAGCCAACAATTAGATAAAAGATTAATACCAAGAAAGATGATAAGGGAATAATGAGGTATTCCTACAGAATTTGGGTTCCAAATGTTTAAGAGCCTAAAGATGAAATCTTAGACAAAAGCTAGTTTGAGGAATAAGATTTAGAGCAAACCCTGAACGTGATAGTCAAGGAGGTCGCCATCAAGATAGAGGGAACCCATAACATAATGAAGTGGAAAATGAGGATTTTAACGTATAAGATAAGCCCAAGTATGGGAGAGGGATGAAACATTTCATACTAAGGAAACAGAAAGTCGAGTAAGGAAAGGAGACCCGAGACGGTACTCCTATACGGTAATTCATGGACCTGTCTAGACAGAACTTAGACTATTATCCCCAACCACCACCTTGAGGAAACAATATGGTGTGAAATTCTTTCAGGACCTCTAAGTCGCTAAGCTCTCAGAGTTCCAAGGAACAAGCTGACCCAGTCGAGGCAAGAGCCTGGCTAAAGGAAATATAGGAATCATTTGAGATTCTAAATGATTGACGAATCACAAAAGACTGTTTTTATCACTTACCCTCCTAAGAGAGAGACCACCCGCTGGTGAAAGGCCAAGGAAGGCACGAAGCAAGAGATTATAATAAACTGATTAAAGTTCAATCAATTGTTTCGAGAAAGTAATTCCCAAGGTTATGGAGATAGCGTAAAAGCTTTAGAGCCAGAACAAAGGCAGACGAGTATGATGAATTAGGAATCTAAGTTGTAAAAGTTATCAAGATTCGTTTTGAGGACACGAATCCGGAATGACGGGATGTTTGAAATCAATGCTTATGTTGTGATTGGTTCGTGAAATAATGATAAGAGAAAGGAAAATAAAAAGAAACTGAAGTGGAAAGGAATATAAAGGCAATAGAGTTTGAGAAATGATAAGGGAGTTGGGTATGAGGAAACCCTAAAGACTCGTAGCAATAGAAATAGGAAAGTATGTAATCATTGGTATGAGGGTGATTCACCATGAGTTAAAGTTGATGGTTGAAGGCATACGAGTTATGTACATTTTATCCCCTGTAAGTTGGGAGGATTCGAGGAAACCTTGAGATAATTCGAAGGATAAATAATGAGACGCGGATAGACTGAGGAGACAAGAAAGTAAGAAATTAAGAAAATTGGATGAAGGAAGTGACCTTCAAGAAGGTGAAGTGTAAGACCGGTGGCATGATACCCAGAAAGGGAGATGCCAGATATGAAAGATATCCCAACATTGAGGTGACTGTTGAGATAAACAACAAAAGTAAATAAGGAATTATTAAGAAGAAGTTCATGTTGAACATGACCAATATCTTCCAGAACATCCATGTTATCATTACAAAATCAGGAAAGAAAAGCGGATGACCATTGTTATCTTTTGGAGGCCATATGGATTGACCTCAATTTGAATAAGGATGCTATTATGAAGTTAGGTATAGACTATCGAGGTGGGGAATGATGAATAAGATAATCTATCAAGGAAATATGACTTGATTTATCCATGGAAGGATGCATGTACCTTTTAAAGGTGGAATTAAGGATAGAACATTGGTAACTTAAAATGAATCCTAGGGGAATGCATAAAGGTTGGAATTTCACCCTTAATAGGGACAGTGTGAGTTTTGACAGTATGAATTGGAAAGGATTAAGGTAACAACAACCTTTAAAGGATCAGTGGAGAAATTTTTTTCAAAAGTATATAGACAATGATTCTAGTATTAGTATATGGTATTGTGATATGCCCTGTATCTAGGGAATACAGGAGGAACGATTGAAGGATAACCTTAGAGGTTTTACAAGGAAAAAGGTAATATTCAAAATTCTCAAGAATAGAAATGTGGATAAAGGAAATATGACGTAATTATAATGATGCCAAGGGGGGGCACGTGTTAAACCACGAGAAAGTATGAATCGAACCAGCACAGGTCGAAATTGTTCAGGGCAATTAGGGCCTAGGATAAAAGATGTTCTAAGTATGATTGAGAGTCAGTCTTAACAGTGATTAGCCTCTAAAGACTGAGGCAATAACTTATGGAAAATGGTGATTTTTTTTTACTCATCAGATTTTAAGGAAAACATCTTCACATAAGCTGTAATTGAAATGAGGTAGAAAATTATTTGGAGGTGGTTAAAATGACATTGACTGTAAGGAAATTGTACTATCAGGAAAGGCCAAAGAGGTGGCCGACACTTTAAAGGTAAGAGGATAATTATAGGCGTTCGTGCGAGAGGAATACAGTGATGATGGTTAAAGCTGTGAAGGTTGTATTATGGTTTGGAAGATTGACATTCCTCCTGATGACTGTGAAATACCCGACCGTAATAGTAGTTGGTAAAGGTTTAATTCGCGTAATCGCCATGAGCGGGCTATCTATCTCAGAAGATCCTATCTTGAGATAAGCCAGGACCATGTTTCAAAAAGGACTAAATAAACCTTTGAGTTAAGTCTTCTATTGAAGGCATATGATTATGAATGGTATTAACCTGCTATCGTTGCTTTGAGCGAAACTCTTCTGCAATTTTATTTGCTTCATGTCATGTATGTATGTCAGGATCAGGAGTGTTCTTCATGAATCATGAATGGTGATTATGTTACCTCCTTAGAAGAATTCGATACGATATGTATGGACTCCGTATGGTTAGCTATTAAGACTTCAAGGAAAATGAATGACTACAGTAGGTCAGTGGTGGACCATAGTAAGGCAGCAATGATTCTGCGAGTATTGAGCTGAATACAACCGTGAGAGTTGTATTGGAATGGGTGTTGAGATTGAGTACCACTAATCGGGTCGTGGTAGTGTATAAGTTATCATTGATAGACTAATTAAGTAGAGTTTCTACCTAGTGAATAATTATTCTTTCTTATCAATAGAGAGTCGTATTATTATACGAGGAAGGTTGCGGTGCAAGCATAGAATTCTAGTAACGATGATGTATAGAATGAGATCCCAGATTCGATTTTCGATGTCGAGGGAGTTTCAAAGGTGATTGTGTATAAGCTCGAGGAAGAGTGTGGGTCCATAGAATGATGGACGGGATAGCGAAAATATTTAGGCATGGGAAATACGAGGCTATAATGCTTAATGTTGATTTATATACGTATATGATTTGTTCTCCTATGACAAACCTCTATAGTTCAGAGGTAGGTTCCAAGCCAGATATTTTGTGGCAATATATTTTTTTTCATATATACAATTCTCTTCAATTCGTTCTTTTCTCTTCTTTTCATTTCATGTAAGCTGAGAAGAACAACCCTTCCAGAAAGGGGAGGTATTGCCGAATGACTATCTATCTGTGTGATAGAAGCCTAGTAGGATACCAGCTATTGTTTAATTGCTTGTCAAGTACTAAAGGCTAGCCACCTTCTGTACTAACTATGCGATATAACAAGTGTTCATGATCATAGTGATCTCTCAACAAATTCCTTTACTTCTATTTGATTGATCAAATTTTGGAAAATAGAAACAACTGAAAAAGGAGTAATAAAGTGGTGGTAGTATGCGGAATGGGAACACATTCATGATACTAAGGTTGACGTGGTTATTAAAAGGTTATAGAACGCTAACAAGCAAAAGTATAACCAGTATAATATTAGGAACGGAAGGTGATAGCGATTACGAACTGGAAAAGAATGGGTATTGAGAAGTAAAAGTTCTAATGATTAGAAGCTATGATGAGAGTCTGTGTAATAGACTTGAAAGAATTTGGAATGATCACTTAATGCGGATTGAGTTATCTTACGAAAATAGATCATATGTCATTATCGAGATATCGCCTTATGAGTTCCTTGAGGGAAGACAATGTCGATCTCCCTTATGTTAGGATGAAGTTGTAGAGCGGAAGATGCTCGGACCCGAAGTGGTCCAAAGGACCAAAGATATAGTGGATCTTATCAGAGGGCGACTTGTAGCAGCCCAAGACAGACAGAAGAAATATGCAGACCTAGCTCGAAAGGACAAGGAATATGAAGTAGGGGACTTAGTACTGTTGAAAGTATCCCCTTGGAAGGGATTAATGAGGTTCGGAAAGAAAGGAAAACTAAGCCCAAGATACATTGGACCTTTTGAGATATTAAGACGGATTGGAAAGTTAGCTTACGAGCTAGCCCTACCCCCTAATTTGCAACAAGTTCATAATATGTTCCATGTGTCAATGCTAAGGAGGTATCATCGGGATGCCAGACACATAGTGGAGTACGAGCAGGTGGATATGCAGCCAGATCTAACTTACGTGGAGAAGCCAGTAAGGATTATGGATAAGAAGGAGCAGGTGCTTCGGAACAAAGTGATCAAGCTAGTCAGAGTACTATGGCAGAATCATAACGTGGAAGAATCAACTTGGGAACTAGAGAGCACAATGCTAGAAAAGTACCCCCATTTGTTTTCTGTTTGATTCCGGGACGGAATCCTTTTAAGGAGGGGAGACTGTAATAACCCCAAAATTTTCAACTTTTTGTAACCCTTGTGAATAGTGTTTTAGCTGAATGAGAAAACTTTTCACGCCACGCTATGTAGGGGTTCTGTTATGGATATTCTGGGATATTATTAGTACTCTATGTAGTATATAAGTGTATGTAAAGATCGTTAGAATCCAATTCCGAACACTTTGGTTTTTCCCGGAAATCCACTAGATACGGAGAGAATTGAGTATAAGGTAACAGGATAAAAAGGATTTAAATTAAAGGATTATAATAGAGGATCATAAAAAGGAATATAATGTATTGAGAAAGGTTAAGGGAACCTAAGTAATAAGATCCCGGGTATGATCCTTCAAACGATAAACGAGAACGAAAGTTAAGCGAACCGTATAACAGATCAACGGTCATTAGGCAAACGATTAGGAAGTTAATCAAAGGGATTAGTGGGAATGATGTCATCCAACCAATAGAAAGGGGACAAGGAGGGAAAGATGACATCACCACATGACACAAGCATGACATGGGAAGGAAGGAGGTGTGGTGGCTTTGTAACCACACAAATTCAAGGGCAAGAAGGTAATTGACTAAATCAAACACAAAAACAAATCAACCAAGCCAAGCAAATTCATTCTTGATCAAAATCAAAAAGAAACCAAGGCCTTGTTCATCTTTGCTCTCGGCTTTTCACTATTCAAAAGGCAAGAAAAATTCAAAATCAAAGATCCAAGCTTCCTAAATTGGTGAGTTAATTCCCTAATCATCTTCATGCTTAGTTAGGGCTATATCATGAGATTAAGCCATCAATTCCTTCTCCATCTTCTCCATTTAATCAAAGAAGAAGGCTATGAATAGTGTTTTCAAGTTTTTAACTTGAAGTTTTTCTTGTTTTCCTTGAAGATCCAAGCATTCCTAAGACTTCTCAAAGCTTCTTAAGGCTTCCTAGCTCCTCCCACCACTTCAAGGAAGGTATACCATCTCCAAACCCTAGATTCCTATATATTATAAGATGATTTTGATTAGTAGGATGCTATTGTAGCTTGTTGTTGTGATTTAGAGTTTGGGATTTGAAATGATAGTGAAATGGAATGGTAAATGTTGTGGTTTAGATTAAAAGAACTTAAGTATGATTAAAGTTAAGCTTAGGCATAAGTATGAATGATTAAATTGAATTGGTTGGGGTTGTTATGATGTGATAAGGATGGATGTTGGTTGTATGTTGGATTTGAGGTTGATTTGGGATGGTTTTGAATGGTTTAAAATATTGGAAATCGCGTAAACATAGCCGTCGTAACGTCCGATTTTCTTTGGACTGTTTTTGTGCATAGCATTAGGACCCCAGAACCCCCTGCTAGATTATTACCACTGCCATGTTTAGATAGCTCATGTTACGAGCTTCGTTTTGATATATAGTTCGTTCGATTCCGATGCACGGTTTAGGAGAAACGACCGTTTCAAGTAATGGCGTTTCGCGAACGAAACTTTTCCCCTCGCCTTACTTTGAAACATAGGTTAAAGACCAAAAAGGGTTAATTAATGTATGAAACATTTATGGTAAGTGTGTTAGGCAGTTGGTAAGACACTCGCGAAGGAATCGCTTTAAAACTCGTAAAGGTTAAATTATTAAAAATGGTGGAGCCGAGGGTACCCGAGTGACTTAAGCGAATCAGTAAGCGCAAAACAAGCGTTAGAGTCTAAGTTAGTTAAAGTATAGATTTACAAGTGACTTTGGTTTAATTCCAACTTACTTGTTGTTTATAGGTTACCAGACTCGTCCCGAGCCATTCGTAACCCCCAGTCGCTCAGGCAAGTTTTCTACCCGTATATCTGTTGTTGTGATGTATATGTGTATATGCATGATCTTGCGATAAATGCATATTGGTTATTAGCAAATTCTTGCGATATATTGTAGCATGTGATATGGTATATATGCATGCCTATTTCATATTCTTGATTTATATATCTGTTGGTTCAAATGCTTATAGTTGCATAATACCTATGCTAGAGATAAACGGTATTTGAGTTTACCCTTAGTATAGGGGATAAAAGGTGAACATATTTCTAAACCGGGAGGCGAGGCTCCCGAGTATAATATATATTTATATATATATATTGATATAGTTTTTAAAATTATTAATCGAATAAGGTTTATTCGATAACTTTATTTTATTTAATGAATATTATTACGAATATTCATTCGAGGACTTATGACTCCTTTTATTTTATTATTTGAATAATATTTGAATATTCATTCGAGGGCTTATGACTCAGTTTATATTATTTATTGATTAATATTCGAATATTCATTCGAGGACTTATGACTCCTTTTATTTTATTATTTGAATAATATTTGAATATTCATTCGAGGGCTTATGACTCAGTTTATACTATTTATTGAATAATATTTGAATATTCATTCGAGGGCTTATGACTCAGTTTATATTATTTAATGAATATTATTTGAATATTCATTTGAGGATCTATGACTCCGATTATTGGCTGAGATATATTCTTTATTTTATTAAAGAATAATGTTTCGATAATCAAACTTATTTTCGATTATTCAAATAAAGATAGTACTTTCATATAAGTATATCTTTGGTTATTTAATACTCATTTCAAGTATAAGTCTTACAACTTCTACTTCAATTATTTGTATAAAGATTATTCTTTATGGGAATATTATTTAAATAATAATATTCAGACATTTTCTAAATATATTGGGACTGATTTACTTCATTAAATCAGCATTACTCCAAACACTCTTTAAAGTGTTTTCGAGTCTTCAAAATGATTTTTAAAAGTTAGAGCGGATCCCAAAACTCATTTTTATATTTAAGATCTTCCTTTTAAAGGGGATTTAAATACTCGCTCAAAACCTGAGGGATCCGGCTCTATGGTCTATTTTATATTCGCAACAAGGTTGCTGTTTTGATAAATGAATTGATTACTTGCCCAATGTTCGGGAAGTAAGCCCATCTAATTGAGTCGGCATAAGCGACAGGCCGGGGTACGGTCTATCAAAGTGTAAGTGGCTGGGTGGCAGTCCATCAACGCGTGAGTGGCCGGGTAACGGTCTAGCGCGAGGTCCTGATGCGGCCAGGGTGATGACCGGTGAGGAATTCATCCATCTACAGTAGAAAAGGTTACTTATTGGTATCTTTGCCTGATCAGCAAGATATCTGGTTTATGCCAAAATTCTTTTCCTTTCCAAAATTCATTGGATATTATAACTCTGTTCATACTTTACATGACAGAGATTTTCAGGAAATGTATGAGATATATATATATATATATATATGGATATATATATCAGGACTTAATTAAGTATCTCGTAACTTCATTATTTATAATGATATTTCAAAGATTGAATCTATTCAAGTCTTATCTTGTAGTCTCATCTGGGTGATGAACTTTGAAACTGATTATAACTTGAACGGTGGTAGTTCAAGTAGTATTTGGATATAAAGTATATTGGAGTATCTTGTAACTTCATTTTTTTAAACTTATATCTAGTAAATGATTATCTTATGCATGACAAAGATTTTCAGAAAAACGTTGAGACAAGGTTAGATATATGAGATCACCTTGCAACGATATTTTTATACAGTTATACACTGGAACTCTGTGTATATTATGCATGGAAGAGGACTTCCAATATTTTGAAAAGTATATATGTATATATATATACTGAATATTTTGCGACTTCATCGCATTAAGATATCAACTTGGTTCATTTCTTTTGACCAAGACTTTCATGAGTACTATGAGAAGGATCATATATTGTTAATCATTATACATATTATTTTGGTGGGCTTGCTGCTCACCCTTGCTTTCTTCTTTCATCACACAACATCAGATAGATAAGATGAACCGGACCAAGCTCCCGATTCGCAAGAGGTTAGGAGACGTTCCGCAGTTTTCTAGAAGCACTGATGCCGCCGTAGCTGAGGTAGGAACTACCAATAGGCTAGGCTTTCAACTTCTGATGTACCAGATTTATGTATATTTATGAATTGTAATAATGGCAAAGAAATGTAAATTTAGTCAGAAAACCTTTTAAGGTGTATTGGCAGATAATTGTGGAATATAAGGACTTGTGATTATTTTTTTTTTGATGTTCATCTCTGAGACTATAACGTGTGGTGTGTGTGTTTATTGTGGGGTCACAGTGTAGAGTAGTTGAGTAATTATTAAGATTGGATGTTATTAAGGGAAATGGAACTCGTGACGACCCGGATCCCCGACCCCGGATCTGGGGGTGTTACAGCGAGACACTCTCCCTGTCCTACGAATGGGCTGTTCCACAGAAGGTTGTTCAGTCTGAACAAGTGTTTCCACTTGATCCGTGGTAGTTTGTGCTTCTTGAACTTCATCAAGTTCAATTTTGCTCCCACTGTTTCCTTCAAGGATAAACTCCTTTTCCAAGAAGGTAGCATGTCTGGAGACAAACACCCGATGATCGGTGTAAAAGTAATACCCCAAAGTCTCTTTAGGATATCCCACAAAATTACATTTTACGGATCGAGATTCCAGCTTATCTGGGTCAACTTTCTTGACATAAGCTGGACATCCCCAAATCTTAACGTGTTTAAGACTCAGTTTCCTTTCTTTCCATATCTCATATGGTGTTTGAGGAACATATTTGGAAGGCACCTTATTCGGTAAATATGCTGAGGTTTCCAATGCATAACCCCATAGGAATAGTGGAAGATTCGCATAGCTCATCATGGACCGAACCATGTCTAACAAAGTTTGATTTCTCCTTTCAGATACCCCATTTAACTGTGGAGTATATGGAGGAGTCCACTGGGAGACTATACCATTTTCTTTGAGATAATCTAGAAACTCCATTCAAGTATTCACCACCTCGATCTGATCGAAGAGTTATAATATTGTGTTTGGTTTGTTTCTCCACTTCATGTTTATATTCTTTGAACTTTTCAAAGGCTTCAGACTTGTGTTTCATCAAATACACATATCCGAATCTAGATCTATCATCTATGAAAGTAATGAAGTACGAAAATCCACCCATGGCATGCGTAGACATTGGTCCACATACATCTGTGTGTACCAATCCTAGCAAATCTGCAGCCCTCTCTCCATGTCCACTAAATGGAGATTTAGTCATTTTACCCAATAGACAAGACTCGCATGTAGGATATGATTCAAAATCAAAGGGGCCAAGTAACCCTTCCTTATGCAATGTTCGCAGTCTATTTTCAGTAATATGACCTAGCCTACAGTGCCATAAATAGGTCAGATTTTCATCATCTCATTTTCTTTTATTAGTTTGTTCAATCTGAAGTAAATCATGCTCTACGTCACATATATACAGACCATTATTTAAAATGCCACGTCCAAAAAGAACATTATCTCTAAGGATAAAACATTCATTATTCTTAATAATAAATGAAAAACCATCCACATCCAACATAGGAATAGAAACAATATTCCTCAAAATAGAGGGAACGTAATAGCAATTATTCAAAATAATAGTCTTGCCCGTAGGCATATAAACTAAATGATCCTACAGATATGGCCGCAACCCTTGCTCCATTGCCCATACGTAGAATCACCTCATCTTTTTCAAGAGTCCTACTTCCCTTTAGTCCTTGCAACGAATTGCAAATATGAGAACCACAGGCGGTATCTAATACCCAAGTAGAAATTTGACCTAGTGACATATTAACTTCAATCATGAACATGCCTGAATCAGAAGCGGTAGTCTTACTACCCTTCTTCTTCTTCAATTCTGCAAGGTAAACCTTGCAGTTCCTCTTCCAGTGCCCCAACTTGTTACAGTGAAAAAAACAGCTAAATTAGGACCAGTCAACTTGTGAGCATCTAGTATGCTCCGGAGTGATAGTGCATAAGACATGACGAATATAGTAAATCTGTAAATGATAAACACATGACAACACTTAGCAAATATTCAATTTCATTTCAAAACACTATATGAATCTGGTCTTTATTCATAAGTGTCTCCCACTAGTTTTTCTAATTTTTTCAACCCCCTAAGTGAAAATTAAGCATTCATAATGCTAGTGGGAATAGGGATCCTACATTCCATCACACAACCTCGGCTTTGGCACGAAACGTCATGTGATGTTCAATAGGCAGACAACTTTTGTCAATTGCATCTTATGTTATTCCCTAATATAAGTTTAGCCTCTTGAATAATTGAGTCACGGCTGTGGCACGACAAACTCAATATTCTAAGTCATGTCTAACCCAACATTTTGTACAATTGAATCAGTCTCCAACGGCCCACGGCTGTAGCACGTACCGACCTTTAGATTCTAATTCAATGTACACATCTCTATGTAATAGACAAGTATTTCTTATTTCAAAATCAAAGCCCTAGGCTGTAGCACGAAACGACAATGATTTAAAAATAAGAACCACTTTCTACCATGTTGGAAGGCTATGACCGACACAAGCCCGTTGTGTCATTGGCCAATTACTACTTGATATTATTTAATTTTAGAGGGATTATATTACGTGTAATAACCCCAATTTTTGGAATTTTTTTGAAACCCTTATGAATAGTGATTTTCCTGATTATGCTGAATAAGAAAACTTTTCATGCCACACTATGTAGGGGTTCTTCTATTGTTATTCGGAGATCTTATTAGTACTTTATATGGGATATAAGTGTATGTAAAGATCGTCAGAATCCAAATTCGAACACTTTGATTTTTCCCGAAAATCCACCAGATACCGAAAGAATTGAGTATAAGGGAACAGGATAAAAAGGATTTAAATTCAAGGATTATAAGAGAGGATCATGAAAGGAATATAATGTATTGAGAAAGGTTAAGGAAACCTAAGTAATAAGATCCCGGGTATGATCCCTCAAACGATAAACGAGAACGAAAGTTAAGCGAACCGTATAACATATCAGCAATCATTAGCCAAGTAATTAGGAGTTAGTAAAAGGGGTTAGTGGAGGATGATGTCATCACACCAACAAGAAGAAGACAAGTGTGGGAAGATGACATAAGCATGGTGACTTAAGCATGACAAAAAGGAGGGATTGGTTGGTTGATTGTGAATCATTCATTCTTTACCATGGTAAAAAGTTAATTAAACAAACAAAAGGATATCAACCAAGCCAAGCAAATCATAACACAAAAATTCACTTTCCCATTTCAAGAGGAAGCTCTCGGCTTCTTCATTATTTCAAAGAAAAGAAAATCCAAATCGAAGATCCAACCATTGTTAAATTGCAAGGTAATTATCCAAGGTTCCTTATGATTAGTTATGGATATCCTATAAGTTTAAGCTTCAAATTCCTTCACAATCTCTTCCAATAATTCAAGGAAGAAGATGGTGAATAGTAACTTTCAAAAAAATAACTTTAGTTTTCTTGAATGTTTATGAAAGTTTAAGGTTATACAAGCAAAGATCAAGGTTCTTTAGGCATTCAAAGCTCTTGTGTTGTGTTAAGAAGCTTCAAGAAGGTATAAACTCCAAACCCTAGCTTTAGTTTTGAGTATTTAGGAATGGTTATGATTGATATAGTATATGTGAAGCATGATGCTTGTTTGTTTAAAGTTTGGTTGAGTTTGTAGAGATTTTGATGGTTGAATCTTGGTTATTAGTTAATGAACCTTAATATGGTTAGTAGCTTTTGTTGTGATTGAATGAATTGGTTAAAACATGAAGTAATGGACTGATGTGGTGAGGTTTGGAGGGATTTTGGGTTGTAATGTTGATTGTGGGTTGATTGTGGATTGATTTGGAGTGGTACAAATTTGGTAATCGCGTAAACATAGCCGTCGTAATGTCCGATTATCCTACACTGTTTTTGTTCATAACATCAGGACCCGATAACTCACTGTTAGGTTTTAACCATTGCCATGATTAGATAGTTCATGTTACGAGCTTCGTTTTGATATGTGGTTCGTTTGAATCCGATGTACGGTTTAGGAGAAACGACCGTTTTAAGTAACGGCGCTTCGCGACCGAATCATTACCCCTCGCCTTACTTTGAAACCTTGGTTAAGGACTTTAAATGACTAATTGTGGTATGAAACAATTATGTTAAGTGTATTAGGCAGTTGGTAAGGTACTCGCGAAAGAATCGCCTTAAAACTCTTAATGGTTAATTTATTAAAAATGGTGGAGCCGAGGGTACTCGAGCGACTTAACTGAATGGTTAAGCGCGAAAGCGAACGTTAGGGCTCTAAATGGTTAAAGTCTAGTTTCTTAAGCGACCGTAGTTTAATTCCGGCTTATGTTGTTGTTCATAGGTTACCGGACCAACTCTAAGCTTAAGTCTACCCCGGGACACTCAGGCAAGTTTTCTACCCGTTATACTGTTGTTGTGATATATATATGTATATGCATTATCTTGTGATAAGTGCATGATTGTTATTAGCAAATCTTGCGATATATTGGAGCATGTTGATATGGTATATATGCATGCTTGTTTCGTAATCTTGATATCTAATTGTTGATTCAAATGCTTATTAGTTGCATAATACCTATGCTGGAGATAAGCAGTAGTTGCGTATACCCTGAGTATAGGGGACCCAAATGTGAACATTTTCTAAAACCGGGAGTCGATGTTCCCGAGTATATTATATATATATATTTATATATATTGATATAGTTTTCAAAACTATTAATCTGTTAAGGTTTATTCGATAACTTTATTTTAAATAGTGAATATTATTTGAATATTCATTCGAGGACTTATGACTCTGTTCATTCTATTTAATGAATATTATTTGAATATTCATTCGAGGACTTATGACTCTGTTCATTCTATTTATTGAATATTATTTGAATATTCATTTGAGGACTTATGACTCCGATTATTTACTAATTAATATTCTTTATTTTATTAAAGAATAATGTTTCGATAATCAAACTTAATTTCGATTATTCAAATAAAGATAGTACTCTCGTATAAGTATATCTTTGGTTATTAAATATTCGTTTCAAGTATGAGTTTAAAACTTCTACTTCAAGTTATTTATATAGAGATTATCCTTATGGGAATATTATTTAATAATATTCAGATATTTTCTAATATATCGGGACTGATTTACTTTATTAAATCAGCATTACTCCAAACACTCTTTAAAGTGTTTTCGAGTCTTCAAAATGATTTTTAAAAGTTAGAGCGGATCCCAAAACTCATTTTTATATTTAAGATCTTCCTTTTAAAGGGGATTTAAATACTCGCTCAAAACCTGAGGGATCCGGCTCTGTGGTGTATTTTATATTCGCAACGAGGTTGCTGTTTTGGTAAATGAATTGATTACTTACCCAATATTCGGGAAGTAAGTCCATCTATTGAGTTGGCATAAGCAACATGGGCTCAGTGGGCGTCCATGAAAGTGTAAGTGGCTTAGTGGGAGTCCATCAAATGCGTAAGTGGCTGAGTGGCAGTCCAGCATAAGGTCCTATTGCGACCAGGGTGATGACCAATGGGGAATTCGTCCATCTACTAGTAGAAAAGGTTACTTATTGGTATCTTTGCCTGATCCGCAAGATATCGGGTTTATGCCAAAAAAAATTTCCTTTCCAAAATTCATTGGATGTTACAAACTCTGTTCATACTTTACATAACAGAGGTTTTCAGGAATTGTATGAGAGATATATATGGATATATATATATATATCGGGACTTAATGAAGTATCTCCTAACTTCATTTCATTCAATAATATTTCAAAGATTGAATCTATTCAAATCTTGTCTTGTAGTCTCATCTATGTGATAAACTTTTGAAACTAAGTATAACTTGAACGGTGGTAGTTCAAGTAGTATTCGGAAAAGATATAAGTATATTGGAGTATCTTGTAACTTCATCTTTTCAACTTATATCTGGTCAATGATTATCTTACGCATGACAAAGATTTTCACAAAAACGTTGAGACAAGGTTAGATATATGAGATCACCTTGCAACGATATTTTTATACAGTTATAAACTGGAACTCTATGTATATTATGCATGGAAGAGGACTTCCAAGATTTTGAAAAGTATATATATATACACATATACTGAATATTTTGCGACTTGGTCGCGTTAAGATATCAAACTTGGTTCATTTCTTCTTGACCAAGACTTTCATGAGTACTATAAGAATGCTCATATATTGTTAATTATTATACATATTATTTTGGTGGGCTTGTTGCTCACCCTTGCTTTCTTCCTTCATTACACAACAACAGATAGACAAGATGAACAGGATCAAGCTCCCAATTCGCGAGCAGATAGGAAACGTTCCACAGTTTCCTGTAGGCGTTGATGCCGTGTAGCTGAGGTAGGATCTACCAATAGGCTAGGCTTTCAACTTTCGATGTACCAGACTTATGTATATTTATGAATTGTAATAATGGCAAAGAATATGTAAATTATTCAGAAACCCTTTTTAAGGTGAAATGGTTTATAATTGTGGAATAAAATGACTTGTATTATTTTTGGTATTCATCTCTGAGACTATAACTTGTGATGTGTGTGAGTATATTGTGGGGTCATAGTACGCAGTAGTTGGTTGACTGTTAAGATTAAGTATTGATAAGGGAAATGGAACTCGTGACAACCTGGATCCCCGACCCCGGATTTGGGGGTGTTACATTACGTTACAATCATAATCATATTATAAAGAGATTCTTCCTTTTAAATTAAATATTTCAAATCAATAATCGATAATCAGATGATTCCCAGATCGGGTGGAGCATTGTCAAGAGGCGTCACTTAATAACCCTTTCTTACAGATAGAAATCTGTTGTTGACAGAATCATCCTTTCTCTCAATATTGAAAATTCATATTCAATTACGTGTTTCATAAACACAAGAATCTCATGATCGTATTCATAATATTTATTTTTAAGGCAAGAAACGATTCCTTTTCTAGATTTTCTAGAGCACGCCTTATATTGATTTAACTTCACCTAAATCTATCATCGCATGGTAAATATAGGCATATATCTCATATATAAAATTAAATAAACAAGTAAATGTAAAGTGCAATAAAGTAAATGTGTTTGGTTATGGCCCCATCCTATGTGATCTTTATCAAGCTCATGATAAAGATCAAGGTCAATCTAATATGGTGATTGAAATAAATACAACTACTTATTACATAAGTCTTCTTCTTTGTTTAGACTTCTTGTATGCCTCGTCTTCTTCTTTGTATCACCTCCATTGGATAGCCTTATTGAGTCTTTAATTACATTACATGATTGAAAGTAAAACTAATCTAATGAACTTACAAGAATAACTCGAGTTACATTCGAGATTTATGATTACAAAGATTGACGACATGCAAGTCGTATTTAAAACCAAAACCATTACACTATGGTCGAAAGGCCATAACCATCCACCATGCTCATACAACACATAAAAGCATGTTAAAACATATAATCTGATCTTGACATATCATATTATCCATGATCTAATCATAAAAAGAAAATATGACGAAAATCAGAAAAATCAGAATCAAATCAGAAAAACAAGAATCACTGTTTCCGGGAAGTAAACGACGTCAAACGCCTTACAGACGAGTCCTTGATAGCTTTTGATATCAGTTTTTTTCAGACGTTTGTTTACCTATGGAATAGGGTATTCGTTTGCGTAAATCGGACACCAGACCCAGATTTCAGCAAATCTGTAGCAGCCAATTCAGAATCCGTATCTAATATGATTATCATAATTAGAACATACATAAATCATGTATATATCAGTATATATACAGATTACATAATCATCTTATGATTATACAACTCACATGAATATCATATATTCAAAACAATACATATATAAGCATATTATATCAACATCAAATCATGTCGAATCACGTACATGCTCATATATCGAAAGCAGTTAAACACATAAACGAATTAAAAACTTTTCGCAAGTAGCTCTGATGCCATTGAAGGGTTTTTAGCACATAAACGCAACGAAAACGTAAATTTAAATCTTAAAAAAAATGAAACCCTCCGCAGGATCCATGCGAAAAATAATATTTAATTCGTAGTTCAATATGTTTACCTTAAGAAGCTTTACGTTAATGGAAAGATGAAGGTCTTTAATGGCGATCCAAAAATGATGAACGGAGATCCTTAGCAGCTGCTCCTCAAGTGTGAAGCACTCCACCGGTATCCACCAAGAAAACGATGTAATGAAGGAGGAGGAGATGGAGAGAATTAGGGTTTTGTAAATCTTTTTGATTGAGGCAAAAATAGGGTCTATAATAGTATATTTATAGGCAAAATTTTCAGCTGAAAATTTTCCCATAAAATATTATTATTATTAACCCTTTATTATTCTCACTAATAATTAAAACACCTTTTAATTATTAATCCTTTTTCTAAACACTTTAGAAATAATTCTCTCACTTGATTTAATTTCTAAAAATTAAATTCTTAATTAATAATATTAAGAACTTTTTCTTAATTAATTTATAATCAATTAAATCTCATTTAATAAATTATTAAATTTGCCAATTAATTATTTATTTCATAAATAAATAATTATCAGCCATTATTAATTAATTTCTCCACCATTAAATCATTCTCTTTTATGGTGTGACCCTGTAGGTTCAATATTAAGCCGGTAGGAGAAATAAATAATAATAAAACTATCTTATCATTATTTATATAAATTCTCTAATTAATTAAATATGATTAATTATTTAATCATATTTATTCTTTATCGTGAGGGATACTTCTCAGCATATCGCGACTATCCGGATAATACGAATTCACTGCTTAGAATACCAAGAACCTATTCAGTGAGTAGTTACCGTACAATTAATTACTTCTACCCTGCAATGTCACGATTAAATACAAGGCATGGAACTTGTGTCAAGCCTATCTTATTTAATCACTTGCTTTCCCATTCACTGTGCTTAGTTCTATTTAATGTAAATTAGAAACTCCTTTCTAATTTCATTCACTCTAGCCAGAGATTCCTGAACTAACATAAGTGGATCAGCATTGAACATTCTCTTCCTATACTGGAAGGGGTAGATCCTATATTGATCATACACCATCTTCGTGTACAAATTCCTATACCCAGTAGAGCCCTTATAATTGTCCCTTGAGACTAAGAACTAAACCAAAACATAGTTTAGTGTACACAAGATGACTATGATGACCTCAAGTCTAAGGATACTTGTACAACTATCACTATGTGAACAACTGCTGACACGTGAGTGAACTCCATCAGTTGTTCAGCTATGTGAGTCATGTTCAGTGAACTTATTCTATAATAAGCACCTACATACTAGCTATAGTGTCACTACACAAATGTCTATGAGAACAGACATCCTTCTTAATGAAGCAAGCATAGTATGTACCGATCATTGCGGATTATTAATTAACGGTTAGTAATCCTACGACCAGGAACTATTTAAGTTTAGAGTTATCATCTTTTAGGTCTCATTATTATGATCTCATCACAATCCACAAAAAGCTTTACTCTAAACTGTCGTATATCTTATTTAAACATTTAAATAGATAGAGCCCGCAATAAAAACAAAACAAGTCTTTTATTAATATCAATGAAATCAAAACAGATTACATAAAAGTTATTCCTAAATCCTCATACATGATTGGACTTAGGACATATCTATTTCAGAAAGTTGGTTATGGCACAAGAAGCTATCCCATTTAAACTTCAAGACCATGAATGAATTAGTGAAGAAAGAACTGGTTAGAGGCTTTCCTCAAGTGGAGTTTTCTAAGTATGGATTGTGTTATGCAACTGCTACACATGGATTTGTTTGGACCAGTCAATGTGTTGTCCATTTCTAGGAAAAAAATTTGCCTAGTAATTATAGATGATTTCTCAAAGTTCTCTTGGACATATTTCCTAAAGTCTAAAGATGAGGCTAGTGAAATCATCATCAATCACATAAGGCAAGTCAATAATCACCCTGATTTCAAAGTAAGAAGAATCAGGAGTGACAATGGAATGAGTTCAAGAATTCTGTCATGAGAACATTTTGTGAAGAAAATGGAATTTTGCATGAATTTTCAACAACAAGAACTCCACAATAGAATGGAGTAGTGGAAAGAAAGAACAGATCACTTATTGAAGCTGCCAGGACAATGCTTGAAGAATCTAAATTGCCAACATATTTCTGGGCTGAAGCTATAAATACTGCATGCTACACTCAGAATATTTCTCCAATCAATCAAGCAAAATGCATGACTCCCTATCAATTGTTCAAGAACAAGAAGCCAACTCTAAACTTTCTTCATGTCTTTGGCTGCAAATGTTATATCTTGAGAAATCAAACTGATCAGAATGGGAAGTTTGATGCTAAAGTAGATGAAGGAATTTTTGTTGGATATGCTGCTGGTAAAGTATATAGAGTCTACAATCTAAGAACCAACATTGTTGTGGAATCAATACATGTTGTGTTTGATGATAAAAAGATTGAAGGACTGCAAGATGGAGATTACCATGAGATCCTCAAATTTGACAATGTGGAGATGGTTAGTGATGACAGTGATGATGAAAGTGATCAAGAAATAGTATCAAAGGATAATGCAGAAAAATCCACCACAAATGAAGCACAAAATTCAACATTTGTCGAGGTACAAAATGCTTCATCCGTCGGGAGGCAATCTGTGTTATCCGTCAGTAGACAACTAGCTTCATCCGTCGGAACTCAAAATTCACCAACCGCCGGGTTATCAAAAGAAGCTGGAATTCAGAATGGATCACCTATAGAAAGTTCCCCTTTCTCAAATCAAAGATCCACAAACTCAGGGGTAGTTTCTAACAATCAAAACTCAATCACACATCAAGACAACAATGAGGCCTCTTCATCTAGAGCTAATCTACCTCAACAAAGAAAATGGACAAAGGATCACCCCTTTGAGCTCATCATTGGTGATGTTTCTTCTAGAGTTCAAACCAGGAGAGCAACTCATGAAGAATGTCTATACAACAGCTTCCTTTCCATGGAAGAACCAAAGAAGGTAGAAGAAGCTTTGTTGGATCCTGATTGGATTTTAGCTAGGCAGGAGGAGCTAAACCAATTTGAGAGGAATAATGTATGGAAGCTGGTGCCCAAGCCTATAGGAAAGAATCCAATAGACACCAAATGGGTATTCAGAAACAAGATGGATGAAAATAGCATAGTAGTCAGGAACAAAGCTAGATTGGTTGCTAAGGGCTATTGTCAACAAGAAGGAATAGATTTTGATGAAATATTTGCTCCTGTTGCAAGACTTGAAGCCATCAGAATATTCTTAGCCTATGTAGCCCATGCCAATTTCAAGGTCTATCAAATGGATGTCAAAAGTGCCTTTCTGATTGGAGATTTGGAGGAGGAAGTATATGTCAGTAAACCTCCTGGTTTTGAAGATTCAAATTTTCCAGAACATGTCTATTATCTTTTGAAAGCACTTTATGGACTAAAGCAAGCACCTAGAGCCTGGTATGACACTTTATCAAAGTTCCTTTTGGAAAATCACTTCACAAGAGGTACTGTAGATAAAACCTTATTCTTTAGAAATGTTAATGGCTCTAGCATACTTGTTCAAATTTATGTAGATGATATTATTTTTTGCTCTACAGATGAGAAACTTTGCAAAAAGTTTGCTAAATTGATGCAAAGTAAGTATGAAATGAGTATGATGGGAGAACTAACTTACTTTCTCAGTTTGCAAGTTAAGCAAGTTAGTGATGGAATATTCATTAGTCAAACTAAATACATTTTTGATCTTTTAAAGAAGTTTGATCTAATGGATTGTACATCTGCAAAAACTCCCATGGCTACTGCAACTAAGTTTGAATTAAACACTACTGAAAAGTTTGTGGATATTTCAAGTTATAGGGGCATAGTTGGCTAACTTCTGTACTTAATAGCAAGTAGGCCGGATATAATATTTGCTACATGTTTGTGTAGGCCAGATATAATGTTTGCTACATGTTTGTGTGCTAGATTTCAGGCTGACCCTAGAGAATCTCACCTACTAGCTATTAAGAGAATTTTCAGATATCTCAAGGGAACACCAAAACTTGGCATTTGGTACCCTAGAGATTCTGGTTTTGATCTAACTGGTTATTCAGATGCAGATTATACAGGTTGTAGAATTGATAGAAAAAGTACAACAGGAACCTGTCAATTTCTAGGAAACAAGCTTGTGTCCTGGTTCAGTAAAAAGCAAAATTCAGTTTCTACTTCTACAGCTGAAGCTGAGTATATTGCTGATGGCAGTTGCTGTGCACAGATTTTGTGGATGAAAAATCAATTTCTAGACTATGGTTTGCAAGTTGAAAAGATTCCTATTTTCTATGATAACACAAGTGAAATTGCTATCACTGAAAATCCAGTACAACATTCAAGGGCAAAGCACATTGACATCAAGTACCACTTCATAAGGGAACATGTAATGAATAGTACCGTGGAACTACATTTTGTTCCAAGTGAGAAGCAGCTTGCAGATATTTTTACCAAGCCACTGGATGAATCCACCTTCTCAAGGTTGGTAAGTGAGTTAGGTATGCTTAATTATTCTTAAATCCTTATGAGATATTCTGCAAGTTGTAATGCAGCCAGAAATTTAAATTGATTTTTCAGTCATGGATGAAATTTTGGCTAAGTCAAAATTTACATCTCGACGGATGATCGTTATCCATCGAGTTTGATCATCCGTCGGAATACAATTTGCTAATAAGAATCAATTACTTTTCTGGAATATTTTATGACTCGACGGATAACAATTTATCCTCATCCGTCGAATTATCTTAATCTTAGCCGTTGATTTCCTGAACATTATCCACCAAGTATACTTACAGTTTGTAAGCATAACACGACGGATAATGGGTGGAATTTTTACAGTTTATTTTTTTTAACGGCTATTTTAGGAAATTCTTATTGGCTACTTTATTGTACTTTATTATTTTTGGCAGTTATTTTTGAGACAGTATAAAAGCTTATTTCATTTCCATTGTTTTTCTTTTATCATTCTCAAATTATCTGCTCCAATTTCTTTTTCTTTCAAAGCACTTACTCTCTTTCTGCAAGCTCTTATTCTCTAACAATGGCGCCTGTTGTCAAGATTATGTCTTAAACTGGATTCATTTATGAGAAGAATAACTTCACAGCCTTAGTGAACAAAGGGATTCAGCATTCTGGTGACTACCACAAAATGATGGATTTTGTGAAGAACTGCAAGCTTAGCTATGCCATGCTGGAATCACCCACCATCTTTTATGAAGTTGTTGAAGAGATGTGGACCACTGCTACATATAACTCAACTAACGAAACCATCACACTCACTATCAAAGGTAATGAATTATGTATTAATAGTGATGTTATTAAAGCATGTTTCAAGATTCATGATAATAATGTGACCTCACCACACACAGACACTGATATAATTAATATGCTAAATTCCATGAACTATGCTCTTTCTACTTCTAAGTTGAGTGACATTAGGAGATTGGGTCTTAGGAAGGAATGGAGTTTCATGTGTGATGTAGTCACCAAGGTCTTTTCTGGTAAATTCAGTAATTTTAATTCTGTCAATATTTCCCTGCTTAACATGCTCTACATGCTAGTTACACATAAGTACTTTAATTTTAGTGACCTTGTTTTGTTTGAGTTGGGTTTTAAATTAAGAGAGTTAAATAAGAGGGGTAAAAATGTTTATTATGCTAGATTTTTCATGATGTTAGCTAACCACCTCTCTGAGGAAATTGTGCTTGAGAACCCAAAAAACAAATTAGATTGTTGGGTTCAAGAGAGAAGAATCATTGTAGATTTGAACAGGGCAAATCATCACAGAGAAGTGCCATTTTTTCTATTTCCCTGTAATGGATGCACCTCAGGTAAGTGAGGTAAGTTCATCTATCCCTACTACTATTCCAACCTCACTAGTTTCTTTGAGTTCTAGTGTAGCTATGGCAACTGTGTCAATGACCCAATAGTTGCCTACCCAAGCTACCATACCAACAAAAATTTCAAAATCCAAATCAAAGAAAGCACCCTCTGGTATCTCTCAAAAGATACTAGTTGCAAAATCCACCAAAACCAAAGAGGGGAGTGTGAAGGTGGGTAAGGTAGGTGAGGGAAAGGGTGAACATAAAAGAAACCCTAAGGATAAGGATGAAGAGTTGAGTGGTTACCATCCTAGCCACACTGCAGTTTCCCATCAAACTGCAGTGCTTAAAAAGGATAAAAGCTCATTTCTAGTTGCATCCTCCCAAAAGGATGTAACTATTGAACAAAGCTCTCAACCAAGAGCACAGGCCAAGAGGGTAAGGGACACTAGCTCACCCCAAACTTATGCCAGAAAGAAGAAATCCAAAACTCTTGGGGATGCACAGGGTACACACACAGTGCAAACTGGTGCTAAAGACACAATCACTGCACCTTCACAAATTCAGCTTGATGTGGCTCCAATAAATGTGGAGTCACAGCCAAAATCTCTAGTAATAGAAGCACCTCAAACACCAAATTCTCCTACAAATTCTCTGGATGTGGATATATGATCAACACATCAATTCCTGATTCCCCTTCTTTAACTTTGTTGGGGAAGCCAAAATCCAACGCAAGTGAGCATCATCATTTAGATGATTTGTTGGCTCACTTGCCAATTCTTTCAGGAACTGTTAAATCATCCGTGCCCAAAATATCATCAATCAGCACAGAGTCCACAATAGTTTCTATTCCAAGTTCATTCATTTCTACTCTCTCGATGGATATTGCTCATCCGTCGAGTAGTGATTGTATCCCGACGGATAAGCTTAACAGCAGTTATCCATCGAATAGCAAAACCACTAACCTGATGGATTACTTATCCGTTGAGTGTCTCTACACAGCTTCAAACTTCATTTATTTCTAGTGCAGAAGAATTAGTGGTTGTACAGTCACTCTTAGAATTGAGGGCAGAGAGTGTTATGAGTGAGAGTTTGGGTTGCTCCCAGGAAAAAGGAGAGGAAAAGAGTGAAACTATGCAATCCATTTCTTCAGGATTGGCAAAAGAGAGTGAGAGGGGTCCCACCTTAGATGGTGAAGGTAAGGGTGTGAGGGTGGGGAGCCAGGGTGAGACCCTGATACAACAAAAGAGAGAACAAGAGATAAATGCAGGAACAAGAGCTATAAGGATGGATGTCATTGCTAGTGAGTTAATGAATGTCCAAGATGTAGACAGAGATGGACTATTTCAGCAACCTAAAGCTGTTATAGATTCCACCTCCCTTGATGTTGAGGTATTTACTCACCCTGTTCCAGCTTATCAACTTCTAGCTGAACAGGACAATGACAATGCAGAAATGATGCTCAATCTGGTGCATACCACTCAGTCAATGTTAAGAGCTAAGGATGCAATCACAACTTTGCCTTCTATAGATAGTGATGTGGATTATGAGACTGGTGGTTCAGCAGATTTCTTTGGTGATGAAGGTGGAGATAGTGAAGAAGAGGCATTTGACATAGGGGGAGAGGTATGTTCAAGTTCAAGATCAGGAATGCCATCATGGGCATTCTCCAAGCACTGTGATGAACACTACTTCAAGACAACCCTGATTCAACTAATCAATCAGACAAATACTGCTCTTCAAACCACTACTAATGCCAACACCAAGAAGCTCCTTCAAGCACATCTTGCTTCTCTGCAACTATAACAGATTCAAGGCTTCCAACATGCTAGAGATATTAACACCATCAAGGGTGATGTTGATGAAATGAAGAAGGCCATTACAGACAAAATGGATTCTAAGCTTCCAGAAACTACAATGCTTGACATCAAAAGGCAACTAAGGAAAAATTCTGATCTTGCAACAAAGATAGATGCTTTGGATACAAGAATGTCAGCTATGGAAGCATCTCTAACAGCTATTCATCTTCATCAAGCTCAACAGATACATTTACTTCAGAAATTGGTGGCTGCTCAAACCTCCTCCTCTACTCAACTTGATGATAACAAAAAGGGGGAGAAAGGACAAAGTGAGGGGAAGAAGCTTCAAATTCAAATCAGTAAATTAATTATGCCCACAATTACTTTCACCAAGCCACCAGTAACAAATAGTATAGATCTGATCAATGCAGTAGCAGCCAATTTAAGAGAAGCTGAAAATGAGCAGTTGAAGACAATCAACTGGGAGAAAATTGATGAGGACATACAAAGGAAGTTTAGGCTAGTAAAGGAGCCAGTAAAGTCAGCCATTCATCACTCTGAAGTCAAACAGATCTCTGTGAATGAAATGAGTATGAACTATCTGGAAAGAGGACAACCATCCTGCATCAAATCTCCAAAGGCTGAAAGTATTCTGAAGCCAAGGGTGAACTATCCAAAATCATCATTTAAGAACCCTTTGGATACAATGTATGAGACACCTAAACCTGATGAGAAGAAGCTTCTATCAAGGTCAATTTCCCTCTATAAGGATCCAGCTGATTTAGCTTTAAAGAGAAGAATTGCTAAAGTTTTCAGGAATGGGAAATAAATTTGTGTGGTGGTTGGACATCTTCAATTTGCTCAAGCAAAGAGAGAAGAAAAGGCAAGATTGAAGCAGGAAAAGAAGCAAGCTACTCTAGATGACAAAAAGGCTAAGCAAAAGAAAGAACAAGCTGGTATCTTGGCCAAGCTACAAGCTGTGAAACCAACACAACAGATTCCCTCTCAGCCATCTGAAATCACTGAATCTCAAGATCCAAAGAAGCAAGTTGAATCAGAACAGAAGAAATCTCAGAGATACAAGGAATTGGCCAAAAGAACCAAAAGGAAATTGAACTTTGTGGGAAAGGAATTGGAGGATCAGTTTCCCAAGGAATCCACTCCAACTACAACTCAAGCATCAAAACCTTCTGTGATATTTGAAGACATCAAGGTGGTGGATCCTTACAGGAACATTCATGGTGAACCTATTGTGCCTAAGGATGAACCAATAGATTGGGAGAGCCTACCAATTCCTGACTTCAATTTGCCAATCCTTAGCAAGCCAAAAAGAACAATGTCAAGAGCAGTCAAGAAAGTGAAGTTGTCACCTCTCAAATCCAAATCTCCAGTCAAAGCTCAATCTAAAGTCAATAATGGAGATTACATGTACTTATGTGACATCAAGGAATTCTTTGATCTAAATCTCTATCTAGATGAACTAGAAGAAGTGAGAGGGATTGATGCATATAGAAACCTTCCTGAAAGGTTAGTTTTCAAGTACAGGGGAGGAAAGGAGGTTCAATGGCCACTTCACAGGATCCTTCAAGAAAGCCAAGCTATACTGATTAAGGTTTATACATCTTTCAAGAAGAACTTTGGGTTCAATATAATTGCAAGAAGATTGGTTCTAAAGAAGATTGAAGAACTGAGGAGTTTTAGAGCTAAAGATGCACTCCCAAAGACTCTAATTATCCCTTACACAGGGAGAAGAGTGCATCTAAGGCCCTACTGGCTGATGGAGTTCATGGATGACAAAGGAGTGATAAGATTTTTCAGATTAGAAGACCAATTGAGCATCTCTAGCAATGAGACTCTCTTGGAGATGCAAGAAAAGCTAAATCTCTCAGAATCTGATGAACTGGAATTCCACAGACAGCTCCAAAATCAGATAGAAGAAAACAACAGAAAGCTTGGAAAGAGATCCAGACCTTCAAGGAACTAGATAAATCTGCTTAGGCTAGAGGAGCACCTTGAAAATGACTGTGAGCTAAAACTTTGTACATTTTGTTAATTGAAGCACTTTACAGTTTTATCTATTTACTTTCAAAGCTGTATTTTTAGGGTGTTTTGTTTGTTGGATTTTTAATCGCAGCGGGGCGTGGAAAAACACTTTTACACACACAAAATCCAAATAAAAGCATATAAATCGTGAATAAAAATTCGAGGGATCGAATCTAACCTTTTAAAATAATTCGGAGACAACGATCAGAGATCCTTAGCAGTTGCTCCTCAAGTATGAAGTACTCCACCGGTATCCACTAAGAAAACGACTTTTAGGAGGAGGAGGAGGTGGAGAGAATTTGGTTTTCTGAAACTTTTGGGTTTCTGGGGTTAGAATAAAATAGGGTCTATAATAGTGTATTTATAGGCAAAATTTTTAGCTGAAATTTTCCCATAAATATTATTATTATTATCCCATTTATTATTCTCATTAATAATTAAAACACCTTTTAATTATTAATCCTTTTTCTAAACACTTTAGAAATAATTCTCTCTCTTGATTTAATTTCCAAAAATTAAATCCTTAATTAATAATATTAAGAACTTTTCTTAATTAATTTATAATCAATTAAATCTCATTTAATCAATTATTAAATTTGCCAATTAATTATTTATTTCACAAATAAATAATTATTAGCCATTATTAATTAATTCCTCCACCATAAAATCATTCTCTTTTTATGGTGTGACCCTGTAGGTTCAATATTAAGCCGGTAGTAGAAATAAATAATAATAAAATTATTTTATCATTATTTATATAAATTCTCTAATTTATTAAATATGATTAATTAATTAATCACATTTATTCTACATCGTGAGTGATGCTTCTCAACATATCGCGACTATCCGGATAATATGAATTCACTGCTTATAATACCAAGAACCTGTCAGTGAATAGTTACCGTACAATAAACTCCTTCCACCCTACAATGTCCCGATTAAATACAAGGCATGGATCTCGTGTCAAGCCTATCTAATTTATTACTTGCTTACCATTTACTATGCGTAGTTCTATGCAAATTAGAAACTCCTTTCTAATTTCATTCACTCTGGCCAGAGATTCCTGAACTAGCATAAGTGGATCAGCCTTGAACATTCGCTTCCTTCACTGGAAGGGGTAGATCCTTTATTGATCATACACTATCTTCGTGTACAAATTCCTATACCCAGAAGAGCCCTAATAATTGTCCCTGGAGACTAAGAACTAAACCAAAGCATAGTTCAGTATACACAAGATGACTATGATGACCTCAAGTCTAAGGATACTTGTACAACTATCACTAAGCGAACAACTGCTGACACGTGAGTGAACTCCATCAGTTGTTCAGCTAGGCGAGTTATGTTCAGTGAACTTATTCTATAATAAGCACCTACATACTAGCTATAGTGTCACCACACAAATGTCTATGAGAACAGACATCCTTCATAATGAAGCAAGCATAGTATGTACCGATCTTTGCGGATTATTAATTACCAGTTAGTAATCCTATGACCAGGAATTATTTAAGTTTAGAGTTATCATCTTTTTAGGTCTCACTATTATGATCTTATCATAATCCATAAAAAGCTTTACTCTAAACTATGGTATATCTTATTTAAACACTTAAATAGATAAAGCCCGTAATAAAAACAAAACAAGTCTTTATTAATATCAATGAAATCAAAATAGATTACATAAAAGTTATTCCTAAATCCTAATACATGATTGGACTTAGGATATATTCCTTTCAATCTCCCACTTGTACTAAAGCCAATCACTCTGGTATCTAATACCCATCTCATCTTTATGACAATCAAAGTGACTTTCAAAAAAGTAGCTTTGTGAGTGGGTCTGCTATGTTGTTATGTGTGTCAACTCTAATTCAATACAATACAAGAAATGTTATCGTGCTCCCACTAACCCTTTTGTAGACGCATGGTTCATCCTCGTTTTTGATAAAATCAAACTCTTTGATTGTCTCATCAAAACGGATGTTCCATCTACGAGAAGCTTGCTTTAAACCATATTAATCGCAAGCAAAATCCGAACTGATTTTAACAGGGCTACATGTAAAAAGTTTCATCAAAGTCAATCCATTGCCTTTGTTTGAATCATTTTCCCAAAAGCCTGGCCTTATAGGTCTCCACCTGGCCATCTGCTATAATCTATCTTTTGTATACCGTATACATAGATTCCATTCTGGATCTCATGGCACTTTGCCATTTCTCTGAGTCAACACTACTCATAGCCTCATTATAGGTCACAGGGTCGTCATTATCAAATGATTGACAACTCATTGTCATTCTCAATGACAAGGCCATAATACCTCTCAGGTTGGCGAGACACTCTCCCTGATCTATGAATGGGTTGTTCCATAAAAGGTTGTTCAGTCAAAACAGGTGTTTCCACTCGATCTGTAGTAGTTTGTGCTTCTTGAACTTCATTAAGTTCAATTTTGCTCCTAGTGTTTCCTTCAAGGATAAACTCCTTTTCCAAGAAGGTAGCATGTCTGGAGACAAACACCCGATGATCGGTGCAAAAGTAATACCCTAAAATCTCTTTAGGATATCCCACAAAACTACATTTTACGGATCGATATTCCAGCTTATCTGGGTCAACTTTCTTGACATAAGCTAGACATCCCCAAATCTTAACGTATTTAAGACTCGGTTTCCTTTCTTTCCATATCTCATACGAAGTTTGAGGAACAGATTTTGGAAGTCACCTTATTCAGTAAATATGCTGAGGTTTCCAATGCATAACCCCATAGGAATACTGGAAGATTTGCATAGCTCATCATGGACCGAACTATGTCTAACAAAGTTCGATTTCTCCTTTCAGATACCAATCTGGAGGCGTCCACTGCGAGACTATACCATTTACTTTGAGATAATCTAGAAACACTCCTTTAAAGTATTCACCACCTCAATCTAATCGAAGAATTATAATACTATGTTTGGTTTGTTTCTCCACTTCATACTTATATTCTTTGAACTTTTCAAAGGCCTCAGACTTGTGTTTCATCAAACACATATCCAAATCCAGATCTATCATCTATGAAAGTAATGAAGTATGAAAATCCACCCATGGCTTGCGTAGACATTGGTCCACATACATCTGTGTGTACCATTCCTAGCAAATTTGCAGCCCTCTCTCCATGTCCACTAAATGGAGACTGCAATGCCACTATAAAGTGAGATTTTCATCATCCCTTTTCTTTTATTTGTTTGTTCAATCTGAAATAAATTATGTCACATACATACAGACCATTATTTAAAGTACCACGTCCATAAAGAATATTATCTCTAAGAATAGAACATTCATTATTCTCAATAATAAATGAAAAATCCATCCAAGTCTAACTTGGGAATAATATTCCTCACAATCGAGGGAACAAAATAACAATTATTTCAAACAATAGTCTTGCCCGAATTCCTATATAAATGAAATGATTTTACATCTACAGCAGCAACTCTTGCTCCATTTCCATCAGTAGAATCACCTCCTCTTCCTCAAGAGTCCTACTTCTCCTTGGTCCCTGCGATAATTGCAGATATAAGAACCACAGGCGGTATCTAATACCCAAGTAGAAATTTGGGTTAATGACATATTCACTTCTATCATGAACATACCTGAATCAGAAGCGGTAGTCTCACTACCCTTCTTCTTCAATTCTGCAAGGTAAACCTTGCAGTTCCTCTTCCAGTGCCCCACCTTATTACAGTGAAAGCAAACAACTTTGCTCTTGGGGTCTTCAGCTTTTGGTGGAACCGGCATTTTCTCACCTACTTTCTTCTTCTTGGAAGAGTTCCTCTTCCTTTTCTTAGGATTGGAACCTTCACCAATTAGAAGAACAGAACTCTTCTTAGGGGGAAAATTCGATTCCGCAGTCTTCAACATGTTATGGAGTTCAGGCAGGCTGACATCCAACTTATTCATGTGAAAGTTCACAACAAACTGCGAGAACGAACTCGGAAGCGATTGCAAGACCAAGTCTTGGCTCAGCTCCCCATCCATGGCAAAACCAAGTTGTCCAAGACGTTCAATCAAATTGATCATCTTAAGTACATGGTCATTCATAGATGATCCCTCAGACATCCTACAACCGAACAACTCCTTCGATATCTCATATCGAGCTGTCCTCCCCGCCACATCATACAACTCTTGTAGATGCATGAGGATAGTGTGAGCATCCATATGCTCATGTTGCTTCTGTAGCTCAATGTTCATGGAAGCTAGCATGATGCATTGAGCAACATTTGCATCATCTATCCACTTACGATACACAACGTGTTCATCATTATGTGCATCACTAGCAGGTTCAGTAGGCTTAGGTGAGTCAATCACGTATTCCAGCTTCTCAATCTTGAGAACAATTCTTAAGTTTCGAAGCCAGTCAGCATAATTAGGACCAGTCAATTTGTGAGCATCTAGTATGCTCCTGAGTGATAGTGCAGAAGACATAATGTATATTGTAAATCTGTAAATGATAAACACATAACAACACTTAGCAAATATTCGATTTCATTTCAAAACACTATATGAATCGGGTCTTTATTCATAAGTGGCTCCCACTAGTTTTCCTAATTTATTCAACCCCCTACGTGAAAAATTAAGCATTCATAATGCTAGTGGAAATAGGGATCCTACATTAAATTACACAACCCCGACTGTAGCACGAACTGCCATGCAATGTTCAATAGGCAGAAAACTCTTGTCAATTACATCTCATGTTATTCCCTAATCAAACTTTAGCCTCTTGAATAATTGAGTCTCGGCTGTAGCACGACAAACTCAATATTCTAAGTCAAGTCTAACCCAACATTCCGTATAGTTGAATCAGTCCCCAAAGGCCCATGGCTGTAGCACGTACCGACCTTTAGATTCTTATTCAATGTACACATCTCTATGTAATAGACAAGTATTTCTTATTTCGAAATCAAAGCCCTCGGCTATAGCACGAACCGACAATGATTCAAAAATAAGAACTACTTTTCTATCATGTTGGAAGGCTATGACCGACACAAGCCCGTTGTATCATTGGCCAATTACTACTTGATATTATTTAATTTTAGAGGGATTATATTACGTTACAATCATAATCATATTATAAAGAGATTCTTCCTTTTAAATTAAACATTTCAAATCAATAATCAATAATCAGACAATTCCCAGATCGGGTGGAGCATTGTCAAGAGGCGTCACTTAATAACCCTTTCTTACAGATAGAAATCTGTTGTTGACAAAATCATCCTTTCTCTCATATCGAAAATTCATATTCAATTATGTGTTTCACAAACACAAAAATCTCATGATTGTATTCATAATATTATTATTAAGGTTATGAAACAATTTCACTATACTAGGTTGTCTAACAAACGCCTTATGTTCATTCAAGTTTACCTAAATCTATCATCGCATGATAAACTAAGTATATATCACATATATAAACATGAATAAACATCAAGGTAGGCATGTTATATCATCTAGCACATTAATCTAAGCAATATACATCTCTATGTATCACATGAAGCATTTAAAAGCAATTTAAACAGTTAAAAACAGCTTAAAAACACTTCTGTTAGCTATAAACAGTTCGAAACAATTTCATAAAATATCACATAATATACCATTAGAAGCGTCTCGAAAAGACGAATCCAACGGCACCAAAATCACCCCATTCTGAGCTTCCACGTTCCCGCACGCGCCCCGAGAAGGTGTCCCACGAGCGGCCACGCGCACACGCGCTGTCAGGCGCGTGTCAGACCTCCCCCCACGCGCGCCCCACGCGCCCACGCGCCTCACGCGCCCCTGACCCCTATCCTGACGTCAGCATGACGTCATCTGATGACGTTAGCATGACGTCAGCATGACGTCACCAGCGCGTGTCTTCTACACGCCGCGCATGGCACGCCAGCGCGTGAGCCCCACGCGCGCGTGGTCGACGCGCGGTCCTTTGTCCTGTTATCAGTCGCCGCCTTTTCCTCGATCTGCGTGCATACCTAACATCTCTGCTGTCTGCTTTTCTCGTGCAATCAACAATTGTCTGCTCTTTTAAAATAGCAGCAGCAACAACACAGAAGATATATATTTGCAGCCATATACATATACAAACTTACAATTTATATATATATATATGATTATTTAATTACGAATTTTAATTGCAACAACTTCAAAAATTCATAATAAAAAATCTATACATCCTAAAATTATGAAAAAAATACCCAGACAATCTACAACACTTGTAGAACCTAGATCAACATTCAAAATTATTCTGAGAAACGATTTCTCATCAGACAAAATTAATCCATGATATAACTTGTAAAAATCATAATTAATTCATACAAGCACATAAAATTCTGAAATTTTTACCACAGATCTATATGCATACAACATATGCTCTGATACCATTGTTGGATTTTTAATCGCAGCGGGGCGTGGAAAAACACTTTTACACACACAAAATCCAAATAAAAGCATATAAATCGTGAATAAAAATTCGAGGGATCGAATCTAACCTTTTAAAATAATTCGGAGACAACGATCAGAGATCCTTAGCAGTTGCTCCTCAAGTGTGAAGCACTCCACCGGTATCCACCAAGAAAACGACTTTTAGGAGGAGGAGGAGGTGGAGAGAATTTGGTTTTCTGAAACTTTTGGGTTTCTGGGGTGAGAATAAAATAGGGTCTATAATAGTGTATTTATAGGCAAAATTTTCAGCTGAAATTTTCCCATAAATATTATTATTATTATTATCCCATTTATTATTCTCATTAATAATTAAAACACCTTTTAATTATTAATCCTTTTTCTAAACACTTTGAAATAATTCTCTCTCTTGATTTAATTTCCAAAAATTAAATCCTTAATTAATAATATTAAGAACTTTTCTTAATTAATTTATAATCAATTAAATCTCATTTAATCAATTATTAAATTTGCCAATTAATTATTTATTTTACAAATAAATAATTATTAGCCATTATTAATTAATTCCTCCACCATAAAATCATTCTCTTTTTATGGTGTGACCCTGTAGGTTTAATATTAAGCCGGTAGTAGAAATAAATAATAATAAAACTATTTTATCATTATTTATATAAATTCTCTAATTTATTAAATATGATTAATTAATTAATCACATTTATTCTACATCGTGAGTGATGCTTCTCAACATATCGCGACTATCCGGATAATATGAATTCACTGCTTAGAATACCAAGAACCTGTCAGTGAATAGTTACCGTACAATAAACTCTTTCCACCCTACAATGTCCCGATTAAATACAAGGCATGGATCTCGTGTCAAGCCTATCTAATTTAATCACTTGCTTACCATTTACTATGCGTAGTTGTATGCAAATTAGAAACTCCTTTCTAATTTCATTCACTCTGGCCAGAGATTCCTGAACTAGCATAAGTGGATCAGCCTTGAACATTCGCTTCCTTCACTGGAAGAGGTAGATCCTTTATTGATCATACACTATCTTCGTGTACAAATTTCTATACCCAGAAGAGCCCTAATAATTGTCCCTGGAGACTAAGAACTAAACCAAAGCATAGTTCAGTGTACACAAGATGACTATGATGACCTCAAGTCTAAGGATACTTGTACAACTATCACTAAGCGAACAACTGCTGACACGTGAGTGAACTCCATCAGTTGTTCAGCTAGGCGAGTCATGTTCAGCGAACTTATTCTATAATAAGCACCTACATACTAGCTATAGTGTCACCACACAAATGTCTATGAGAACAGACATCCTTCATAATGAAGCAAGCATAGTATGTACCGATCTTTGCGGATTATTAATTACCAGTTAGTAATCCTATGACCATGAACTATTTAAGTTTAGAGTTATCATCTTTTTAGGTCTCACTATTATGATCTCATCATAATCCATAAAAAGCTTTACTCTAAACTATGGTATATCTTATTTAAACACTTAAATAGATAAAGCCCGTAATAAAAACAAAACAAGTCTTTATTAATATCAATGAAATCAAAACAGATTACATAAAAGTTATTCCTAAATCCTAATACATGATTGGACTTAGGACATATTCCTTTCAGTTTTGTTATCATCAAGTTTCTCTTAATTTATGGCTACAATTCCAGTAGACATAAATTGGGGGAGATTGTTGTGTATATGTTGTGTACTTGATAATTTCATTAACAAAACACCTTGGTAGATTTTACTTATTGAAAAATGTAGCACTCGACGGATAAGGATTATAGTCCCAACGGATGACTCAATATAGTCCCGACGGATGATGATTTATTATCCATCGAGTGAATAGCTTATGTAACAATAAGTCTGTAGCACATTTCTGCATACACATTGTTTAGATTCTGTAAGTAGTACTCAAGTCATGTTGACTTTAACTAGATATGCAGAATAAGTTGATTAATTGTACATAAATGATGTCTTGTAATTCTGCATAACTGAAATGAAGTCAAGTGCCAAATAGCTACCAACGGATGATCAACAATGCTATCGACGGATGATCAATATAGCTATCGACGGATGATCAATATAGCTGTCGACGGATGATCAATATAGTTGTCGACGGATGATCAATATAGCTGTCGACGGATGATCAATATAGCTGTCGACGGATGATCAACAAAGCTGTCGATGGATGATCAACAAAGCCATCGACGGATGATCATGTAATCAACGGATAATCAATTCAAACATCCATTGACAGTGACAACACAGTCACATGCGTCGAGTGTATGTAAATCGAATGTGGAAGCCTAGTTAACTGGGTTTTTGAGAACAAAGAAGTATTGCCATTTCCATGCTATTATGAAGAGATTAAAAGATGTTGGAATAGAGTAATGAAGCATAGTATTAGACTTGATAGTTTTTGTTTTATTATCTTGTCTTATTACTTTGTAATCTTGGTGTTATATAAACCAAGAAGTAGCAAATAGAACAACTAACTAAGCAACCAAAAGAGAAATATTAGCAAGCTGTATTCTTAGTATTTCTCTGTATTCTTAATTGTTCATTTGTAAGCAGCTGTGAGCTAATTCCTACACAGAGTTCTCTTGATATATTATATATCTTTGGTGGATACATTCAAATCCACCAGAAAATTTTTAAAGACTTGTGTTTTTAATTACTTGTGTTTTGATTCATTTTAAGTTATTATTCCGCACTCTGCAAATCAATTCACACTGATATATATATTTAAGTTAGAACAATTTTATTTGTGAAAAAGTTTCAAGAATTCCATTCAATCCCCCTTCTGTAATTCTTGTTGTATTGTTAAGGGACTAACAGTATCATCATACCTATGATCAATGAGATGTGATCATCAGTCAACAAACACACCAGTCTTAATGCATTCTTATTATCGCTTAATAATAATACTCGACTAGGGACCTTTAGAAATATTGATATTATTCTCATAATCTCATTTCTAAGTCACGTACTTAGTGATATAGAATTGCATATCATATTCCAAGGACATTTACTAACATCTATATCGCAGTAAATTAAGAATTAATAAATTATAAAGGGAATAATCGATAAAACATAAACATTAATAATCCTAATATCTTAAACTAAAACATCATAGTGTTGTCTCTAGGGCACAAACACTAACAATCTCCCACTTGCACTAGAGCCAATCACCTATTTATCTAATACTCTTGGAACTAGTATGACCATCGTGCTTCTGCTGCGACAAAGCCTTAGTCAGTGGGTCTGCAACACTATCATTACTATGCACTTTACATTTATATCTCCTTGATCATTAATCTCATTAATAAGGTGATATCGCCTAAGGACATGCCTAAACAGTCTCCTTGGCTATTTTAAGAGTATCAATATATTCGGCTTCCATTATAGAATCATTAATGTTCTTGCTGTGAACCATTCCAGCTAACATAACTTATATTTAGACAAAACACAAACCAGACATAGACACATAATCATCCTTGTCTATCCATAAATTAGGTTAAGAAACTAGTATCAGTGAAACCCTTTACAACCAGTTCCCTATCTTCTCCATACACCAAAAATAATTCTTTAGTCCTCTTTAAGTACTTAGGAATATTCTTGAAAATTATCCAGTGACCCTAACCTGAATTAGACTGGTCTCTGCTCATCATGATCAAAGCATACGAAACATCATGATAAATACATATCATTGTATACTCTATAGATCCAATTGCTAAAGCATATGGAGCTTTCTCAAATGGCCCTTATAATCTAATGATTTAGGGGAAATTATCTTTTGAGATCACTATCCCATGAGACATCGAAACATATCCTTTTTTATCTCCTGCATCCTAAAATGATGCAATATTTTATCAATGTATGTACTCCGACTAGGCCGATTAATCTTTTCAATCTATCTCTATAGATATTGATCCCTAATATATAGGTAGCATCACCTAAGTCTTTCACCGAGAAACTATTTCTCAGCCAAGTCTTAACAGCCTGTAGAGAAGGTATGCCATTCCTTATTTATTATATATCATCTACATGTAATACTAGGAATGTCACATGGCTCCCACTAACCTTCTTGTAAACACATGGTTCATCTTTATTTGAATAAATCCAAACTCTTTGATCGTTTCATCAAAATGAATATTCATTCTCCTTGAGACTTGCTTCTATCTATAAATAGATAGAAGCAAGTTACAAACTATCTTAGCAAACTTTGGGTCGACAAAACCCTAAGATTGTATCATATATACATCCTCTTCAAGGTACCCATATAAGAAAGCAGTTTTGACATCAATTTGCCAAATCTCATTGTCAAAGTAAGCAACTATTGCTAACAAAATCCTGATGGACTTGACCATAGTAACCGGTGAAAAAGTCTCATCATAGTCTATACCATTAATTTGTTTGAAACTTTTTGCCACTAGTCGCGTCTTATAGGTATGTACTTTACAATCCATGTCAGTTTTCTTCTTGAAAACCCACTTGAACCCTATAGGTTTGTTAGATATATTTGTGATGTCATGTCTAATCTGATTTGTTTAGTTCCAGAACTTATTATCAGAACTTAACTGGAAATCAGAACTTACTGAAGACAGGAAGTTATCAGAACTTAAGCCATTAGGACTTACATCAGTACTTAGGTGCGGATACACTTCAGGGATGAAAAGCGCCTGATTTACAGGAGAGGATTTGGATTAAATAAAAGAAGATATGCTTGGAGAGTTGTACAACTAAAGGACTATAGTAGATAATCTCTGATTGATGTATTTTAGGAAACAGAACATATCATAGCAATTAGGAGATATCTTGTAACTTTGTAGTATATAAACACAGATTAGGGTATACACTATATGTGTTATCATTCACGAGAATATTATTCATTGTAACCCTAGCAGCTCTTAGTGATATCATACATCACTGAGAGAGTAGATTAAACCCATTGTAACAGAGTTTGATATATTGAATAAACTTGTTTTCTGTTACATACTTGTGTTTATAATTGAATTGATTGTAGATACTATATTCAACCCCCTTCTATAGTATCATTGAGGCCTAACAAGTGGTATCAGAGCCAATCTGTTAAGCTTACAAACAGTTAAGATCCAAACAAACAATAAATCATGTATGATCAATCAAAAACACAAGACCCTCAAGAACCTACAAAGGTTCAACCCATTCAAAACACCAGTAGATATGAAACCATCAAGGTTCCTATGCTCAGGGTGTCTGAGTACCCTGTATGGAGTGTGAAGATGGCCATGTTTATGGAAGCTACAGATCCAAAATATTTAGACAGAATTTATGATGGTCCACACAAGCCCACAAAGCTTTCTGTTGCAGTTGGGAATGAGCCACATAAGATGATTCCCAAAGAAAAGAGAGACCTCACCACTGAAGACATCTTTTCACTAGGAAAGGATGCAAAAGTAAGACACTTGCTTCATAGTGCACTTGACAATGTCATGTCAAACAGGGTGATTGGATGCAAGACTGCAAAAGAAATATGTGATGCATTGGAAGTGAGATGTCAAAACGAATGCCATAAAAAAGAACAGGAAGACAATACTCACACAGGAGTATGAACACTTTGACTCAAAATCTGATGAGTCACTAACTAATACATATGACAGATTCACAAAGCTGTTGAATGATCTGTCACTAGGGGATAAGGAATATGATCCAGAAGATTCAAATATTAAATTCCTACTAGCTCTTCCTGAAAAGTGGGATTTGAAAGCTACTACAATAAGAGACAACTATGAACTTGCTGATATGTCTCTTGATGAAATCTATGGGATGCTCAAGACTCATGAACTTGAGATGGAGCAAAGAAAGAAGAGGCATGGAGGGAATTCTAATACAGTTGCTTTAAAGACTGAAGAAAAGCTATGTAACACCCCCAAATCCGGGGTCGGGGATCCGGGTTGTCACGAGTTCCATTTCCCTTAATAACACCCAATCTTAATAATTACTCAACTACTCTGTACTGTGACCCCACAATAAACACACACACCACACGTTATAGTCTCAGAGATGAACATCCAAAAATAACCACAAGTCATTTTATTCCACAATTATCTGCCAATACACCTTAAAAGGTTTTCTGAATAAATTTACATTTCTTTGCCATTATTACAATTCATAATTATACATAAATCTGGTACATTAGAAGTTGAAAGCCTAGCCTATTGGTAGTTCCTACCTCAGCTACAGCGGCATCTATGCTTCTAGAAAACTGCGGAACGTCTCCTAATCGCTTGCGAATCGGGAGCTTGGTCCTGTTCATCCTTTCTATCTGTTGTTGTGTGATGAAAGAAGAAAGCAAGGGTGAGCAGCAAGCCCACCAAAATAATATGTATAATGATTAATAGTATATGAGCCTTCTCATAGTACTCATGAAAGTCTTGGTCAAAAGAAATGAACCAAGTTTGATATCTTAATGCGATGAAGTCGCAAAATATTCAGTATATATACATATATACTTTTCAAAATCTTGGAAGTCCTCTTCCATGCATAATACACACAAAGTCTCAGTGTGTAACTGTATAAAAAATATCGTTGCAAGGTGATCTCATATATCTAACCTTGTCTCAACGTTTTTTCTGAAAATCTTTGTCATTCATAAGACAATTATTAACTAGATATAAGTTTAAAAGATGAAGTTACCAAATGCTTCACTACACTTATATCATTTATAAAGCTACTTGAACTACCACTGTTCAAAGTATAAAGAGTTTTCAACAGTTCATCACATAGATGAGACTACAAGACAAGATTTGAATAGATTAAATCTTTGAAATTCTATTAAAGGGAATGAAGTCATGATATACTTCATTACGTTCTGATATATATATATATATATATATCCACATATACATCTTCTTCATACAATTTCCTGAAAACCTCTGTCATGTAAAGTATAAACAAAATTGCAATATCCAATAAATTTGGAAAGGAAAAGAATTTGGCATAAACCAGATATCTTGCTGATCAGGCAAAGATACCCATAAGTAACCTTTTCTACTAGTAGATGGACGAATTCCCCACTGGTCATCACCCTGGTCATAATAGGACCTTATGCTGGACTGCCACTCAGCCACTTATGCATTTGATGGACTCCCACTGAGCCACTTACACTATCATGGACGCCCACTGAGCCCATGTTGCTTATGCCGACTCAATAGATGGACTTACTTCCCGAACGTTGGGTAAGTAATCAATTCATTTACCAAAACTGCAACCGTGTTGCGAATATAAAATACACCACAGAGCCGGATCCCTCAGGTTTTGAGCGAGTATTTAAATCCCTTTAAAAAGGAAGATCTTAAATATAAAAATGAGTTTTGGGATCCGCTCTAACTTTTAAAAATCATTTTGAAGACTCGAAAACACTTTATAGAGTGTTTGGAGTAAAGCTGATTTAATGAAGTAAATCAGTCCCCAGAATATTTAGAAAATGACTGAATATTATTATTTAAATAATATTCCCATAAAGAATAATCTTTATAAAAATAATTGAAGTAGAAGTATTAAAACTTATACTTGAAACGAGTATTAAATAACCAAAGATATACTTATATGAAAGTACTATCTTTATTTGAATAATCGAAAATAAGTTTGATTATTGACACCTTATTCTTTAATAAAATAAAGAATATATCTCAGCAAATAATCGGAGTCATAGATCCTCAAATGAATATTCAAATAATATTCATTAAATAATATAAACTGAGTCATAAGCCCTCGAATGAATATTCAAATAATATTCAATAAATAATATAAAAGAGTCATAAGCCCTCGGATGAATATTCAAATAATATTCAGATAATAAAATAAAAGGAGTCATAAGTCCTCGAATGAATATTCAAAATAATATTCATTTAATATAAAGGAGTCATACGCCTTCGAATAATATTCGAAATAATATTCAATAATAAAATAAAGTTAAAGTTATCGAATAAACCTTATTCGATTAATAGTTTTGAAAACTATGACCATATATATATATAAGTATATATATATATATATATATATTTATCCATATATACAAATTCTAGTCGGGATCCTTGACTCCCGGTTTTAGAAAATATTTTCACCTTTGGGTCCCTGTACTAAGGGTATATGCAAATTACCGCTATCCTCTAGCATAGGTATTATCAACTGAATCAACAGGTATATATGGAAAGAATACGAAACAGGCATGCATATATATATATACCATGGCAGCATGCTTCAATATATTGCAACATTTGCTAATTAACCAACATGCATCTATCGCAAGATAATGCAATACATATATACATCACAACAACAGTTATAACTGGTAGAAAACTTGCCTGAGCGACTGGGGGTTACGAATGGCTCGGGACGAGTCTGGTAACCTATAAACAACAAGTAAGTTGGAATTAAACCAAGGTCACTTGTAAATCTATACTTTAACTAACTTAGACTCTAACGCTTGTTTTGCGCTTACTGATTCTCTTAAGTCACTCGAGTACCCTCGGCTCCACCATTTTTAATAATTTAACCTTTACGAGTTTTAAGGCGATTCCTTCTCGAGTGCCTTACCAACTGCCTAACACACTTACCATAAATGTTTCATACATTAATTAACCCTTTTTGGTCTTTAACCTATGTTTCAAAGTAAGGTGAGGGGAAAAGTTTCGTTCGCGAAACGCCGTTACTTGAAACGGTCGTTTCTCCTAAACCGTGCATCGGAATCGAATGAACTACATATCAAAACGAAGCTCGTAACATGAGCTATCTATACATGGCAATGGTCATAATCTAGCAGGGGGTTCTCGGGTCCTAATGTTATGCACAAAAACAGTCTAAAGAAAATCGGACGTTACGACGGCTATGTTTACGCGATTTCCCAATTTTAAACCATTCAAAACCATCCCAATTCAACCTCAAATCCAACATACAACCAACATCCATCCTTATCACATCATAACAACCCCAACCAATTCAATTTTAACATTCATACTTATGCCTAAGCTTAACTTTAACCATACTTAAGTTCTTTTAATCAAAACAACAACATTTACCATTCCATTTCACTACCATTTCAAATCCCAAACTCTAATCACAACAACAAGCTACAATATCACCCTACTAATCAAAATCATCTTATAATACATAGGAATCTAGGGTTTGGAGATGATATACCTTCCTTGAAGTGGTGGGGGGAGCTAGGAAGCCTTAAGAAGCTTTGAGAAGTCTTAAGAATGCTTGGATCTTCAAGGAAAACAAGAAAAAATTCAAGTTAAAAACTTGAAAACACTATTCATTGTCTTCTTCTTTGATTAAATGAAGAAGATTGAGAAGGAATTAATGGCTTAAACTCATGATATAGCCCTAACTAAGCATAAAGATGATTAGGGAATTATCTTACCAATTTAGGATGCTTGGATCTTTGATTTTGAAATTCTTGCCCTTTAAAAAGCTAAAAAGCCGAGAGCAAGGATGAACAATGCCTTGGTTCTTTTTGATTTTGATGAAGAATGATTTTGTTTGGCTTGGTTGATTTGTTTTTGTGTTTGATTTAGTCAATTACCTTGTTGCCCTTGAATTTGTGTGGTTCTCATTCAACCACACCTCCTTCCTTCCCATGTCATGCTTGTGTCATCCTCATGATGTCATCCTCCCCTCCTTGTCCCCTTCTCATTGGTTGGTCGACATCATCCTCTCTAATCCCTTTGATTAACTTCCTAATTGTTTGCCTAATGACCGTTGATCTGTTATACGGTTCGCTTAACTTTCGTTCTCGTTTATCGTTTGAAGGATCATACCCGGGATCTTATTACTTAGGTTCCCTTAACCTTTCTCAATACATTATATTCCTTTTTATGATCCTCTATTATAATCCTTTAATTTAAATCCTTTTATCATGTTACCTTATACTCAATTCTTTCCGTATCTATTGGATTTCCGGGAAAAATCAAAGTGTTCGGATTTGGATTCTGACGATCTTTACATACACTTATATCCCATATAAAGTACTAATAAAATCTCAGAATATCCATATCAGAACCCCTACATAGTGTGGCATGAAAAGTTTTCTCATTCAGCAAAAACACTATTCATAAGGGTTTCAAAATTTCCCAAAAATTGGGGTTATTACAGTCTCCCCTCCTTAAAAGGATTCCGTCCCGGAATCAGATAGAAAATGAATAGGGATACTTTCTTAGCATTACACTTTCTAACTCTCAAGTAAATTTTCCCACATTGTGGTTCTTCCATCAAACTCTGAATAGTTTGATAACCCTTCTCCTAAGCACTTGTTCCTTTTTCAATCTATAACCCTTCCTGGTTGCTCCATATAGGTTACGTCTGGTTGCATGTCTATGCGCTCCTATGCCCCTATTTATCTGGCATCCGAATTACACTTCCTTAACATTGATACGTGAAACACGTTATGACTTGCTACATGTTCTGGGGTAAGGCTAGCTCATATGCTAACTTCCCAATACTTCTTAATATATCCAAGGGTCCGACAAATTGTGGACTTAACTTTCCTTTCTTTCCGAATCTCATCAATCCTTTTCAAGGGAATAATTTTAACAATACAAGGTTGCCTCCTTCCTATTCTTTGTCCTTTCGTGTCAAATCGACATACTTTTTATGTCCTTCCTGGCTACTACCAGTCGTCCTCTGATTAGATCTATTATATCCCTGGTCCTTTGGACTACTGCGGGTCCGAGCATCTTACGCTCTACAACTTCATCCTAACATAAGGGAGATCGACATTGTCTTCCCTCAAGGATCTCATAAGGCGATACCTCAATACTGACATATGATCTATTGTCGTAAGATAACTTAATCCGCGTTAAGTGATCATTCCAAATTCTTTCAAGTCTATTACACAGACTCTCATCATAGCTTCTAATCATTAGAACTTTTGCTTCTCAATACCCATTCTTTTCCAGTTCGTAATCGCTACTACCTTCCGTTCCTAATATTATATGGGTTATACTTTTGCTCGCTAGCATTCTATAACCTTTTAATAACCACGTCAACCTTAGTATCACGAATGTGTTTCCATTCCGCATACTACCACCACTTTATTACTCCTTTTTCAGTTATTTCTATTTTCCAAAATTTGATCAATCAAATAGAAGTAAAGGAATTTGTTGAGAGATCACTATGATCATGAACACTTGTTATATCGCATAGTTAGTACTGAAGGTGGCCAGCCTTTAGTACTTGACAAGCAATTAAACAATAGATGGTATCCTACTAGGCTTCTATCACACAGATAGATAGTCATTCGACAATACCTCCCCTTTCTGGAAGGGTTGTTCTTCTCAGCTTACATGAAATGAAAAGAAGAGAAAAGAATGAATTGAAGAGAATTGTATATATGAAAAAATATACTGCCGCAAAATATCTGGCTTGGAACCTACCTCTGAACTATAGAGGTTTGTCATAGGAGAACAAAACATATACGTATTTATATCAGCATCAAGTATTATAGCATCGTATTTCCCATGCCTAAATATTTCTATTCCGTCCATCATTATATGGACCCATGCTCTTCCTTGAGCTTATACACAATCACCTTTGAAACTCCCTTGATTTCGAAAATCGAACCTGGGATCTCATTTTAGACATCACCGTTACTAGAGTTCTATGCTTGCACCGCAACTTTCCTCGTATAATAATACGACTCTCTATTGATAAGAAAGAATAAATATACAATAGGTAGATACTCTACTTAATTAGTCTACCAATGATAACTTATACACTACCACGACCCGATTAGTGGTACTCAATCTCAACACCCATTCCAATACAACTCTCACGGTTGTAATCAGCTCATTACTCGCAGAATCATTGCTGCCTTACTATGGTCCACCACTGACCTACTGTAGTCATTCATTTTCCATGAAGTCTTAATAGCTAACCATACGGAGTCCATACATCTCGTATCTAATTCTCCTAAGGAGTTAACATAACCACCAATCACAATTCATGAAGAACACTCCAAACTCTGACGTACTTTCATGACATGAAGTAGATAAAATTGCAGAAGAGTTTCAATCAAAGCAACGATAGCAGGTTAATACCATTCTTAATCATATGCCTTAAATAGAAGACTTAACTCAAAGGTTCGTCTAGTCCTTTTTGAAACATGGTCCTGGCTTATCTCAAGATAGGACCTCCTAAGATAGATAGCCCGTTCATGGCGATTACATGAATTAAACCTTTACCAACTACTATTACGGTTGGGTATTGCACAGTCATCAGAAGGAATGTCACTCTTCCAAACCATAATACAACCTTCACAGTTTTAACCATCGTCACTGTATTCTTTTGGCACAAGCGCCTATAATTATCCTCTTACCTTTAAAGTGTCGGCCACCTCTTTGGCCTTTCCTGATAGTAAAATTTCCTTACAGTCAATGTCACTTTAACCACCTCCAAATAAATTTTCTACCTTATTTCAATCACAGCTTATGTGAAAATGCTTTCCTTAAAATCTGATGAGTAAAAAAAAATCACCATTTTTCCATAAGTTATTGCCTCAGTCTTTAGAGGTTAATCACTGTCATGACTGACTCTCAATCATAATTAGAACATCTTTTATCTTAAGTCCTAATTGCCCTGAATAATTTCGACCATTACTGGTTCGATCCATACTTTCTCGTGGTTTAACACGTGCCCCACTTGGCAACATTATAATTACGTCATATTTCCTTTATCCACATTTCTATTCTTGAGAATTTTGAATATTACCTTTCTCCTTGTAAAACCTCTAAGGTTATCCTTGAATCGTTCCTCCTGTATTCCCTAGATACAGGGCATATCAAAATACCATTCACTAATACTAGAACCATTGTCTATATACTTCTGAAAAATTTCTCCACTGATTCTTAAAGGTTGTTGTTACCTTAACCCTTTCCCAATCATACTGTCAAAACTCATACTGTCCCTATTAAGGGTGACATGCCAACCTTTATGCAGTCCTCTAGGATTCATTTTAAGTTAACAATGTTCTATCCTTAATTCCACCTTTAAAAGGTACCTGCATCCTTCCATGGATAAATCAAGTCATATATCCTTGATAGATTATCTTATTCATCATTCCCACCTCGATAGTCTATACCTAACTTCATAATAGCATCCTTATTCAAATTGAGGTCAGTCCATATGGCCTCCAAAAGATAACAATGGTCATCCACTTTTCTTTCCTGATTTGGTAATGATAACATGGATGTTCTGGAAGATATTGGTCATGTCCAACGTGAACTTCTTCTTAATAATTCCTTATTTACTTTTGTTGTTTATCTCAACAGTCACCTCAATGTTGGGATATCTCCCATACCTGGCGTCTCCCTTTCTGGGTATCATGCCACCGGTCTTACACTTCACCTTCTTGAAGGTCACTTCCTTCATCCAATTTTCTTAATTTCTTACTTTCTTGTCTCCTCAGTTTATCCGCGTCTCATTATTTATCCTTCGAATTATCTCAAGGTTTCCTCGAATCTTCCCAACTTACAGGGGATAAAATATATGTATCTCTTATGCCCTCAACCATCAACTTTAACTCATGGTGAATCACCCTCATCCTGACGAATGCATACTTTTCTATTTCTATTGCTACGAGTCGTTAGGGTTTCCTCATACCCAACTCCCTTATCATACCACAAACTCTATTGCCTTTATATTCCTTTCCACTTCAGTTTCTTTTTTTTTTATTTTCCTTTCTCTTATCATTATTTCATGAACCAACACAACATAAGCATTGATTTCAAACATCCCGTCATTCTGGATTCGTGTCCTCAGAACGAATCTTGATAACTTTTACAACTTAGATTCATAATTCATCATACTCATCCACTTTTGTTCTAGCTCCAAAGCTTTTACATTATCTCCTTATCTTTGGGAATTACTTTCCCGAAAACAATTGACTGAACTTAAATCAGTTTATTCTAACCTCTGGCTCCGTGCCTTTCTTGGTCTTTCACCAGCGGGTGGTCTCTCTCTTAGGAGGGTAAGTGACAAAAATAGTCCTTTGTGGTTCGTCAATCATTTAGAATCTCAAATGATTCCTCTATTTCCTTTAGCCAGGCTCTTGCCTCGACTGGGTCAACCTGTTCCTTGGAACTCTGAGAGCTTAGCGACCTAAAGGTCATGAAAGAATTTCCTACCGCATTGTTTCCTCAAGGTGGTAGTTGGGGATAATAGTCTAAGTTCTGTCTAGACAGGTCCATAAATTACCGTATAGGAGTGCCGTCTCGGGTCTCCTTTCCTTACTCGACTTTCTGTTTCCTTAGTATGAAATGTTTCATCCTTCTCCCATACTTGGGGTTATCTTATACATTTTAAATCCTCATTTTTCCACTTCATTATGTTATGGGATCATTCTATCTTGATGGAGACCTCCCTAACTATCAGGTTCAGGGTTTGCTCTAAATCTTATTCCTCAAACTAGCTTTCATCTAAGATTTCATCTTTAGGCTCTTGAACATTTGGAACCCAAATTATGTAGGAATACCTCATTATTCCCTTATCATCTTTCTCAGTATTAATCTTTTATCTATTTGTTGGCTCTCTGCCTTCATTCATCACCTTTTTCTGGCACAATATGCTCTTTTCCAATAATTCGGTCTCTATTGCAATCTCAAACAGCTTTTCGGTACCGGCTCCGGTTACCTTCACTACTATTTCCATTTTCTCAAAATCTCTTATCAATTCTCCCAAAGACATTATCATCTTGAGTCTCTCCTTTTTACTAAGGGCATCAACCACCACATTGGCTTTCCCCGAATGATACAGAATCTCCCAATCATAATTCTTGATTAGCTCTAACCGCCTCCTCGGGCGTATGTTGAGCTCTTTCTACGTAAAAATGTATTAGAGCTCCTATGGTTTGTGAATCTCACACTTCTCTCCATACAAGTAGTGCCTCAAATCTTTAGGGCAAAACTATTGCCACGAGCCCAAGCTCATGGGTGGGGATATCGAATTTTAAATTCCCTTAATTGTCTTGACATGTACGCGATTACCTTACCGTGCTGCATAAGCACGCACCCTAAGCCCTTGTGCGAAGCGTCACTACACTTCACAAAATCTCCTTTTCCATCCGGCAATACCAGCATAGGGGCCATCACCAACCTCTGCTTCAGTTCTTGAAAGCTGTTCTCGCATTTCTCTGTCCATTCGAACTTCTCAGTCTTACGAGTAAGCCGCGTTAAAGGGGCTACTATCTTTACAAACTTGAACGAACCTCCGGTAGTGACCGGCCAATCCTACCTCTGGTAGTCGACCTAACCATGGTCATCAATTCATCAGTGGTCCTTTATCCAATCTTGTCAGGATCCTCCATGGGATCCTCCTCAACAACTATCCCTTCTAGGACAACATCCTCAACCACTACATCCTCAATATCAACATCATCCGGTCCTGCATTAGGACACTCTATCGGATCCACAATCCGATCTCCAATTAGTAATAAAACATCATCGCCTTGTTGCTCCTCAACCTCAGGGTTCGGAGTCCCGCTACCATATATGATAACGAACTACGCTCCTATCACGATATTTATAAGGGTTCCCATAAGGGTTTTAACTGTCAGTACTACGTTAGGTAGCCCTTCTATGAACTTGGCAAGAGTTCTTATTATCTTTGTGAACATATTATCTTAACGTCACATCATCTCTGAGGTTTATAACGCTTAGCTCTGATACCACTTCTGTAACACCCCCAAATCCGGGGTCGGGGATCCGGGTTGTCACGAGTTCCATTTCCCTTAATAACACCCAATCTTAATAATTACTCAACTACTCTGTACTGTGACCCCACAATAAACACACACACCACACGTTATAGTCTCAGAGATGAATATCCAAAAATAACCACAAGTCATTTTATTCCACAATTATCTGCCAATACACCTTAAAAGGTTTTCTGAATAAATTTACATTTCTTTGCCATTATTACAATTCATAATTATACATAAATCTGGTACATTAGAAGTTGAAAGCCTAGCCTATTGGTAGTTCCTACCTCAGCTACGGCGGCATCAATGCTTCTATAAAACTGCGGAACGTCTCCTAATCGCTTGCAAATCGGGAGCTTGGTCCTGTTCATCCTTTTTATCTGTTGTTGTGTGATGAAAGAAGAAAGCAAGGGTGAGCAGCAAGCCCACCAAAATAATATGTATAATGATTAATAGTAAATGAGCCTTCTCATAGTACTCATGAAAGTCTTGGTCAAAAGAAATGAACCAAGTTTGATATCTTAATGCGATGAAGTCGCAAAATATTCAGTATATATACATATATACTTTTCAAAATCTTGGAAGTCCTCTTCCATGCATAATACACACAAAGTCCCAGTGTATAACTGTATAAAAAATATCGTTGCAAGGTGATCTCATATATCTAACCTTGTCTCAACGTTTTTCTGAAAATCTTTGCCATTCATAAGACAATTATTAACTAGATATAAGTTTAAAAGATGAAGTTACCAAATGCTTCACTACACTTATATCATTTATAAAGCTACTTGAACTACCACTGTTCAAAGTATAAAGAGTTTTCAACAGTTCATCACATAGATGAGACTACAAGACAAGATTTGAATAGATTAAATCTTTGAAATTCTATTAAAGGGAATGAAGTCATGATATACTTCATTACGTTCTGATATATATATATATATATATATATATATATATATATCCACATATACATCTTCTTCATACAATTTCCTGAAAACCTCTGTCATGTAAAGTATGAACAGAATTGCAATATCCAATAAATTTGGAAAGGAAAAGAATTTGGCATAAACCAGATATCTTGCTGATCAGGAAAAGATACCCATAAGTAACCTTTTCTACTAGTAGATGGACGAATTCCCCACTGGTCATCACCCTGGTCGTAATAGGACCTTATGCTGGACTGCCACTCAGCCACTTATGCATTTGATGGACTCCCACTGAGCCACTTACACTATCATGGACGCTCACTGAGCCCATGTTGCTTATGCCGACTCAATAGATGGACTTACTTCCCGAACGTTGGGTAAGTAATCAATTCATTTACCAAAACTGCAACCGTGTTGCGAATATAAAATACACCACAGAGCCGGATCCCTCAGGTTTTGAGCGAGTATTTAAATCCCCTTAAAAAGGAAGATCTTAAATATAAAAATGAGTTTTAGGATCCGCTCTAACTTTTAATAATCATTTTGAAGACTCGAAAACACTTTATAGAGTGTTTGGAGTAAAGCTGATTTAATGAAGTAAATCAGTCCCCAGAATATTTAGAAAATGACTGAATATTATTATTTAAATAATATTCCCATAAAGAATAATCTTTATAAAAATAATTGAAGTAGAAGTATAAAAACTTATACTTGAAACGAGTATTAAATAACCAAAGATATACTTATATGAAAGTACTATCTTTATTTGAATAATCGAAAATAAGTTTGATTATTGACACCTTATTCTTTAATAAAATAAAGAATATATCTCAGCAAATAATCGGAGTCATAGATCCTCAAATGAATATTCAAATAATAAGCATTAAATAATATAAACTGAGTCATAAGCCCTCGAATGAATATTCAAATAATATTCAATAAATAATATAAAAGAGTCATAAGCCCTCGAATGAATATTCAAATAATATTCAGATAATAAAATAAAAGGAGTCATAAGTCCTCGAATGAATATTCAAAATAATATTCATTTAATATAAAGGAGTCATACGCCTTCGAATAATATTCGAAATAATATTCAATAATAAAATAAAGTTAAAGTTATCGAATAAACCTTATTCGATTAATAGTTTTGAAAACTATGACCATATATATATATAAGTATATATATATATATTTATTTATCCATATATACAAATTCTACTCGGGATCCTTGACTCCCGGTTTTAGAAAATATTTTCACCTTTGGGTCCCTGTACTAAGGGTATATGCAAATTACCGCTATCCTCTAGCATAGGTATTATCAACTGAATCAACAGGTATATATGGAAAGAATACGAAACAGGCATGCATATATATATATATATACCATGGCAGCATGCTTCAATATATTGCAACATTTGCTAATTAACCAACATGCATCTATCGCAAGATAATGCAATACATATATACATCACAACAACAGTTATAACTGGTAGAAAACTTGCCTGAGCGACTGGGGGTTACGAATGGCTCGGGACGAGTCTGGTAACCTATAAACCACAAGTAAGTTGGAATTAAACCAAGGTCACTTTTAAATCTATACTTTAACTAACTTAGACTCTAACGCTTGTTTTGCGCTTACTGATTCTCTTAAGTCACTCGAGTACCCTCGGCTCCACCATTTTTAATAATTTAACCTTTACGAGTTTTAAGGCGATTCCTTCGCAAGTGTCTTACCAACTGCCTAACACACTTACCATAAATGTTTCATACATTAATTAACCTTTTTTGGTCTTTAGACTATGTTTCAAAGTAAGGTGAGGGGAAAAGTTTCGTTCGCGAAACGCCGTTACTTGAAACGGTCGTTTCTCCTAAACCGTGCATCGGAATCGAACGAACTACATATCAAAACGAAGCTCGTAACATGAGCTATCTAGACATGGCAATGGTCATAATCTAGCAGGGGGTTCTCGGGTCCTAATGGTATGCACAAAAACAGTCTAAAGAAAATCGGACGTTACGACGGCTATGTTTACGCGATTTCCCAATTGTAAACCATTCAAAACCATCCCAATTCAACCTCAAATCCAACATACAACCAACATCCATCCTTATCACATCATAACAACCCCAAACAATTCAATTTTAACATTCATACTTATGCCTAAGCTTAACTTTAACCATACTTAAGTTCTTTTAATCAAAACAACAACATTTACCATTCCATTTCACTACCATTTCAAATCCCAAACTCTAATCACAACAACAAGCTACAATATCACCCTACTAATCAAAATCATCTTATAATACATAGGAATCTAGGGTTTGGAGATGATATACCTTCCTTGAAGTGGTGGGGGGAGCTAGGAAGCCTTAAGAAGCTTTGAGAAGTCTTAAGAATGCTTGGATCTTCAAGGAAAACAAGAAAAATTTCAAGTTAAAAACTTGAAAACACTATTCATTGTCTTCTTCTTTGATTAAATGAAGAAGATTGAGAAGGAATTAATGGCTTAAACTCATGATATAGCCCTAACTAAGCATAAAGATGAATAGGGAATTATCTTACCAATTTAGGATGCTTGGATCTTTAATTTTGAAATTCTTGCCCTTTAAAAAGCTAAAAAGCCGAGAGCAAGGATGAACAATGCCTTGGTTCTTTTTGATTTTGATGAAGAATGATTTTGTTTGGCTTGGTTGATTTGTTTTTGTGTTTGATTTAGTCAATTACCTTGTTGCCCTTGAATTTGTGTGGTTCTCATTCAACCACACCTCTTTCCTTCCCATGTCATGCTTGTGTCATCCTCATGATGTCATCCTCCCCTCCTTGTCCCCTTCTCATTGGTTGGGTGACATCATCCTCTCTAATCCCTTTGATTAACTTCCTAATTATTTGCCTAATGACCGTTGATCTGTTATACGGTTCGCTTAACTTTCGTTCTCGTTTATCGTTTGAAGGATCATACCCGGGATCTTATTACTTAGGTTCCCTTAACCTTTCTCAATACATTATATTCCTTTTTATGATCCTCTATTATAATCCTTTAATTTAAATCCTTTTATCATGTTACCTTATACTCAATTCTTTCCGTATCTATTGGATTTCCGGGAAAAATCAAAGTGTTCGGATTTGGATTCTGACGATCTTTACATACACTTATATCCCATATAAAGTACTAATAAAATCTCAGAATATCCATATCAGAACCCCTACGTAGTGTGGCATGAAAAGTTTTCTCATTCAGCAAAAACACTATTCATAAGGGTTTCAAAATTTCCCAAAAATTGGGGTTATTACAAGCTAATTGTCTCTAGGAAGGCAAAAGGAAAGGCTCTCATCCTACAGTCTGATTCAGAGTCATCAGATTCTGATGATGATGATTCAGAACCTGAAAATTTATCTGAAGTGGATGTTGATGCAGAGATGATGCAACTGTGCGCTCTTATGGTGAAGGGTATCACAAAGATAGCCTACAAGAAATTCAGAAAGGGTAAGAAGTTTTCTAGGAAAAGTGGAAGTTCTGACAAGAAAGGGTTCAGAAAGACTGAAGGCAAAGGAGGATAGTCTGACAGAGGAGATAACACAAATGTCAAATGCTACAATTATGGTGAAAGAGGCCACATCTCTCCTGATTGCAAGAAAGGAAAAGATGATAAAGGCCAGGCACTTATCACAAAGAAGAAAAATTGGGCAGACACTTCAGAATCTGAAAAAGAGGTGTACTATGTCATAATGGCAAATATTGATAGCAGTTCTGATGCTGCTGAACTAAAGGTACCTCTATCAACTCTTGCTTTTGATATAGAAGATATTACTGAGTTGAGATTATTTATGAAAAACATTTATATTAGCTATAGAGATAAGACTTTCGAGAATAAAAGATTAAAATCTGAAAATCTAAAGTACAAAAACAAAAAAAAGCTATCTTGAAGAAGAGTTAGTCAAGATGAACACTATTCAGACAGAGAGAGATAAAGATGTGCATGTTAAGAATGAAGTGCTTAAACAGAATGATTATTTAAAAACTGAATTAGAAAAAGAAAGAGAAATCATCAGGACTTGGACTAACTCAGGCAGAACAACTCAGAATATTCTAAGTAGTGGAAACTGGAAAGAGGGGTTAAGTTATAAAGATTGTAAAAGTGAGAAAGGGACTTTGCAAATTAAGCCAATTGTTACCAAACAGACTGAAAAGCCAAAGGTAAATCCTGTTAAATTTGTTGCAAAAACTGTTGTGTCTTATTCTGAAGAGATGAAAGACTCTAAAACAGAAGTCAAAGAAAAGTCAACTTCTGACAAATTAAAACAGGATAAACCAGCTTTGGTAAACATTGGCTTAATGACCAAGAATCCGCTTAAGTATAAGCTGAAATAGATTAAAAAGGTGAACAAGGTAAAGGAAGCTAGGAAAAATAGGAATGTAAAGGAAGGTGTGAATAAAAGTAATAATTATATGCCTGTACCTAATGCTCCTAGAAAGAAATACTATAATTGTGGAAACTCTAACCACCTTGCTTCTTTTTGCAAGAAAAATAAAGATATAAACTTTTTACCTCCTACATCAGGAGTTAAGAGTCAGTCTGTTAGGTTTAAACCACAAAATCCTTGTTTTCATTGTGGTAGTTTATGGCATTCTATTTATACTTGTAAGGAATATTATAGTTTGTACTATGATTATTATGAAATAAAACCTTCTTTAAAGAAAATTAGTGTAATTCCTTCTAGTGTAATTTCTGATGCAAAGTCTGATATAAAGTCTGATAAAAAGCATGTTAGCATAAACTCTGAAACTAAATCCGCTGCAAATGCTAACAAAATTAACAAGGCCAAAGGATCCAAGCAAGTCTGGGTCCTTAAAACTAATCAATAGTGGTCTTTGTGATTGCAGGGCAACAGGAAAAATATCCTGGTTCAGGACAGTGGATGTTCAGGACATATGACTGGAAATAAAGCCCTGCAATTAGACTTTGTGGAGAAAGCTGACCCAGGAGTTTCTTATGGAGATGACAACATGGGAAAGACTCTGGGACATGGCAATATTAATCTTGGGAATCTCATAATTGAAACAGTAGCTCTTGTCTCAGGACTTAAGCACAATCTGCTAAGTGTGAGTCAAATCTATGACAGAGGTTATCATGTGGATTTCTTTGAAAAACACAGTGAAGTTGTAAGTAATTCTACTGGAAAAGTGGTTCTGAAAGGTTACAGACATGATAACATATATGAAGCCAGACTTTCAACAAATTTTGATGGTTCTGCAATCTGTCTGTTAAGAAGAGCATCAATGGAAGAAAGCTGGAATTGGCACAAGAGACTCTCTCATTTAAATTTCAACAACATAAATGAGCTAATAAAGAAAGATCTTGTGAGAGGACTGCCAAAATTAATATTTGCTCTTGACGATCTTTGTGATTGATTTCAAAAGGCAAAACAAAGAAAATCTTCATTCAAGAGAAAAACTGAATCCTCAATTCTTGAGCCTTATCACTTACTACATGTTGATATATTTGGTCCAGTCAATGTCATGTCTATTGCAAAGAAGAAATATGCTATGGTTATAGTGAATGAGTTCACAAGATACAATGGGTGTATTTCTTGCACATGAAGAATAAAACTGTATCTACCCTAACTGATCATGTTAGACAGCTGGATAAGTTAGTCAAAGATTCTGTTAAAATAATAAGAAGTGATAATGGCACTTAGTTCAAGAATTCCATCACGGAAGAGTTCTGCAAAGAGAAAGGAATAAAACAGGAATTTTCTGCACCTGGAACTCCATAGCATAATGGAGTTGTAGAAAGATAGAACATGACTCTTATTAAAGCTGCACGAACTATGTTTGATAAAGCAAAGCTACCAACCTATTTTTGGGCTGAAGCTGTGCAGACTGCTTGTTTTACACAGAATGCTACACTCATAAACAAGCATGGAAAAACACCATATGAGATGGTGAAGAAAAAGAAGCCAAACCTGAAATACTTTCATGTATTTGGATGCAAGTATTTTGTTTTTAAGACTCATCCTGAACAGCTATCAAAATTTGATCTAAAAGTTGATGAATGAATTTTTGTTGGATATCCACTTTCCACAAAAGCCTTCAGAGTCTACAATTTAAGAACCAGGGTTGTCATGGAATCTATCAATGTATCTTTTAATAATAAAAAGATTACTGAACTTGAAGATTTCAATGATCATGATCAGCTTAGATTTAAAAATGAAGATGTAAATTCTGATTCTGTAAATTCTGATGACCTAAATCCTAATCCTGTAAGTTCTGACGGGTTAAATTCTGATGTCACTGAAACTGTGGTAACTGCTCCAAAGGAAAATGCACCTGTCCAGGGGGAGCAAGCTGATGATCATACCATATTTCAAGACTCTCAAGAAGCATCAGAACCAGTCACTGGCTCTTCAAATTCTGATTCATCATGTTCTGACGAGCCAAATTCTGATAATTCTGGAAAATCTAATTCTTCAATTTCTAAAGGATCCAACTCAAATTCTGGAATCTCAGAGAGCATAACTTCAGGGGGAGCATTAGAAAATACTGATGGAGACAGCATGCATCATGGGGGGATGATCCGGTTCTAGAGATCAACTTCCATCTGTAAGGAAGTGGACTAAATCACACACATCTGACTTAATAATTGGAGATCCTGAAGCAGGTGTCAGAACTAAAACATCAATAACAAATGAATGTCCCTATCATTCCTTTCCATCTCAGACTCAACCAAAGAAAGTGGAAGAAACTCTTCAAGATGCTGATTGGGTGCAAGCAATGCAGGAAGAGTTAAATGAATTTGAAAGAAATAAAGTCTGGACCCTAGTGCCAAGACCAAAGAATAGATCTGTTGTTGGTACAAAGTGGGTGTTCAGAAATAAAACTGACAGTGATGGCATAATTACAAAAAATAAAGCAAGGCTAGTTGTTAAAGGTCACTCTCAACAGGAGGGTATTGACTATGATGAAACATTTGCTCCAGTTGCTAGATTGGAAGCCATAAGAATCTTTTTGGCTTATGCTACTCACAAGAAGTTTAATGTCTTTCAAATGGATGTGAAAATTGCTTTTCTCAATGGAGAATTGGAAGAAGAGGTATATGTTGAACAACCTCCAGGCTTTGTAGATCCAAAATTTCCAAATCATGTCTGCAGGCTTGACAAAGCACTTTATGGCCTTAAGCAAGCTCGTAGAGCATGGTATGAGACTCTGGCTCAATTTCTTTTATAAAGTGGATTTCATAGAAGCATAATTGACAAGACTTTATTCTACCTCAACCATGGAAAAGACTTACTTTTGGTACAAATATATGTTGATGATATCATCTTTGTCTCTACAAATATAAAACTGTGTGAAAAATTTTCCAAGTTAATGCAGTCAAGATATCAAATCAGTATGATGGGAGAGTTGAGTTATTTTCTGGGACTTCAAGTCAAACAAACTGAAGAAGGTACTTTTATCAGTCAATCCAAGTACACTAGAAATCTACTCAAGAAATTTGGAATGCAAGACAGTTATACTGCATCAACTCCCATGGCCACTGCCACCAAGTTAGATAAAGATACTGGAGCATCAGTAGATATTACTAACTACAGAGGTATGATTGGATCTTTACTCTATTTAACTGCAAGTAGACCAGATATAATGTATGCTACCTGTCTTTTTACAAGATTTTAGGCTGATCCAAGAGAACCTCATGTAATAGCTGTGAAAAGAATTTTCAAGTATCTCAAGGGTATAGCTGATCAAGGATTGTAGTATCCTAGGAAATCAGTTTTTAAGCTAATAGGTTACTCATATGCAGATTTTGTAGGATGCAAAATAGACAGGAAAAGCACTAGTGGAAGCTGCCAATTTCTTGGAGGCAGATTGGTTTCTTGGTTTAGCAAGAAACAGAAATCAATTTCCACATCAACTGCAGAAGCATAATATATTGCTGCAAGAAGCTGTTATGCACAGATTCTGTGGATGAAGAATCAGTTACTGGACTTTGGGTTAGAATTTTCTAAAATACCTATTAACTGTGATAATCAAAGTGCTATTGCTATGACAGAAAATCCAGTTCAACACTCAATGACAAATCACATCAGCATCAGACACCATTTCATAAGGGAACATCTGATGGAAGGTACAGTGGAATTGCATTTTGTTCCAACAGATCAAAAACTAGCAGATATCTTCACAAAACCACTATGTGAAGCTACTGGTAAATGAACTTGGAATGGTTTCAGGTTCTTTCCCAAAATCTGTTTAGTTTTTGTTCTCATACATCAGACTTTATGATCAGTGTTTACAGATTTTCTTATCTCAATGTAATCTGTGCTTAAATTGTAACATATTAAACACTGCTTATTATCTGATGTGATTCTATAAAATTTGAAAGTGTTTTGAATGTTCTGTGACTATTCAATCCAATGAGGATTATCTTGTTAGATGCTGACTTAGTAGTCTTTAACAAACTATGTATCCCATGTTTGAATTAGTTATTTATGTGGAAATCAATAACACAAGAAAATTCTGATTTTGATCTTAGTCAAATTTACTTCCCATATCTTATTACTAAGTCACAAACTAGATTATTGCTTCTTATCTGTCAAATTCTGATGTCAGTAAATCTTAAGGATGAACTACATGCTTGATAAGCCTCACTTATCTGAAGAAAATAAAAGAAAAGAAAAAAATTGAAATCAGGTACTCCTTTGAGATCTAGAGAAATTTATGTGAAAGGGAAGATCCAAGTGCATTGTTGGTATTAAGTTATATGCATTAGAAAAGCAAATTAATTTTTCTTGGTGACTTTTCATATTCTCTGATTATTGGAGAAATATTATGATAACAACATTAATTCTAATGGCAGTTGTAACTCATTTACACTGAGAAGCCCTTGTCAAAAGAATTTCAAAAGATGCATAAAATAAGCCCAAACAGTTGAGGTAGATTCTTGCATAACTTTATTCTACAGTAGATTTCACAATTCAAGACAAATTTTAAGCATTTTTCTTAGTTATGCCTTATTTCTAAGATATACTGAAGTTTAACAGACTTTAATCTTTATCTGATCATTTTCACATATACACACTATCACTCCATATGAATGATGAAAATTACTATGGTGATTAAGTTGTTTCTGATAAACAGTTAAGTATTATATGCATAAATTCTGAGGACAAGTTCTGATTATGTTCTGATGATTAAACTCTAAAGAAACCAGTCAGTATTTGTGTGAAGAAACACAGACACAGTCATTCACCTTTTGAGTACATAAGTCATTATTTATTTACTTGACTTATTTTTAGTACGTATTGTAATGGTTATATTTCACAGAAAAATAATTAGGTGAGATAAAAACAATCATAATCATTTGTTAGTGGGTTGCGTGTTGGTTTTGGTATGTGCGTGTGTGCTATAATTACTGCATGTTTACCATGCCCACTATTTATGTTTTGACTGATTACACGCTGCCATGTGTAAAAACTGCCGATTCTAATTCAAAAGAGACGTTACCATGTGCAGAGTATAAATATCAGAGATAAAAGATTATACAATCTTTTACCCACTCTTTTACTATATTCTCTCTCTCTCTCTCTCTTATTTTCTTACTCTCTTAGTTTCTGACATTCTCTTACAGGCATTTTATCAAACACTTTGCAAACACAAAATTTTCACTTGATTTTTCAACAGAAATTGCACCAAAGTATGTTATTTTTAATGGATCTAAGTTTGTCCCAAACAACTACTCTGCTATCTTGAACAAGGATGAAGCTCCTTCAGAACTTCACTTTGTTCAAGATTTCTTGGCTCACAGTGAGATTGGGTATGCTCTGACCCAACCTCAAGCAATCTCTGGTAAATAAGTGCTGGATTTCTGGAAGACTGGAATCTATGATGATGGAGGTGAAACTGGATCTCCAAGCATCATCTTCTCATCAGGAGAAGATGAGTATATGGTAACTGTTACTATAGTGAGGCAGGCTCTTCATCTTCCTGAAAACTGCACTTACAACTCAGCACCTGGAGAATCTGTTCTTCAGAACATGATGGCAAGCTTGGGATATGAGAAAAGATTGTCCAAGCTAGGAGGGAATGGAGCTTATTCTTTGATTGCATCATAAAGACTTTTGCTAACAAATGCTCAAATTTTGATGTCATTCCAATCATGAGTCAACAAATAGGGTATGCACTTCTTAATCAGACTCATTTTGATTATGCATCTGCTGTGTTAGGCTTTATTGGTGACAGAATGAAGGAAGATGCAAATGTAGTATATTTTGCTAGGTTCTGTCAATTAATTTATAGTTATTATTGTTCTGATAAGCCACCAGTGTTCAGTGACCTAATGGAACCTTTTAAGTTACATAAAAGGGCATTTACTGACTTGTTATTCGCTGATAACAAGAAGGAAGTACTAAGACCTCTCCAAATACCCCAATCTGTCAAACAGTTCTTAGTCAACACTATCCCAGGCACTTATACAGCCATATTCCCTGATGTAGCACCATCACAACCAACCACTACTCAACAACCACAGTCTACCTCACAACCACCAACATCAGCACCTGTTGTCAGCACTTCATAGTCCAGACCCAAATCCAAAACCAAACCAACCTCTGGTACTTCTCAAAAGGTGCCAGTTGTAAATTCTGACACATCCTCCAGACCCAAAACCTCAAGAGCTAAATTTGTTCCTCAATCTCCTCCAAGGAGAAAGAGAAGACTGATTCTAAGAGATGAATCAGATGAGGAAGTCCAGGTTCCTGCATCAGAACCTCTGACAGAAGAAGCTGAAGACTCAACTCTTGAGAAGGAGAAAGCAGCTGAAGCTTCTGGCATTCAGAAAAGAAAGAGGTCTTCACATTCTGATACAGATCATGTCACCCCTCCATCTAGAAAATCAAAATTGAGGAAGACAAGAGCAGGTGTGCATCTTGTACAAACTCAATCTGAGGATGTTAAAGATGCTAAGGAAGGGGATCAGGAATCTCGGATCTCATCAGAACCTATTGTGATTGAAGCCCTGCCAGCAGCTGAAGAAGTTCTGATTCAGGAATCTGAAATTCCTGAAGTCCACAGATCAGAACCTGTACAAGAATCTGTGATTTCTTCACCTCACTCTCCAATCAAAGCTATAAATGATGTTGAAGAACAACAGACAAGTCTTGAAATAGATATTCATAATTTGAATATACCTACTGTTCTATATCTGGAAGCTCCAACTACAAAACAACCAACTCCTGTTACTTCTCCAATTTTTTAGGCTGAGATACCAACAACACCAATTCTTGATCTTGGAACTGAAGATCAGAATTTAGACAAAGCTGCAACTGCTTCAGAATCTCCTACATCCACACACACCTTGGTGTTATCTGAAGATGAGGAGATTTTAGCAAGTTCTGGAGAGTCAGCTCCAGTAAACACTCCAGTGCCTACAGGAAAATAGGCATTATTCCAGTTTGAGGAAGAGGCTGCTCCAGTTCCATGGGAGGAAACCTTTAGAGGGGCTGAGTGGATGCATAAATGGAATGATACTGATTTTATTCCCAGCCCACATGTCTTGACATAACATGTTTCAAAAGCTGATGAGTTGCTGACAAGTTCCGACTTCAAGCATTAACTAAAGGTCACTGCATTCAGTACAAGAACTCTACAAGGTCAACACTCCACGACTCATGCAAAGGTTGATAAACTTTAGGAAAAAGCTGATAAGCTATCCATGCCGGCTCATTGGGAAGGTAAGAGCTTCCAGCCCAATTTCTGGTTGCGCGATGCAAGATCTAGACAGGATGAGGTTTTTTAGACCAATTTAAGAAAAAGTGGATGCTATTGAGCTTGATCAAGCCAAGCAGCAGGCCCAACTGGATGAGGTATTAGAAAATCAAGATGCTCAACAAACTCAATTAAATGAGATCCAATCTTTAGTAATACTCCTTCTTTCTCTACTCCTGACAGATGTTTCCAAAAAGGGGGAGAAGGTAGTTAAGTCCAAATGCTCACCAAGCCAAACACTGAAGAAAAAGGATGATCATGGAGATGACCAGGGAAACTCTGAAAAGAGTAGAGGTCAAAGTCAAGGGAAGCAGCTGAGCAGAATTCCCACTCAACAGACAAGTTCATATAGATCTGGTATGCAAAGGAGGAATAAGGAAGGAAAGAAGCCAACAGATCGGGATGTTCCTTTGTTGATCACAAATGTTGATACTTCAAATACTGATGATCAAGTTCTGACAACTACTTCTGATATAATAGTCCAAGCTGGAAGCCAAGAGTCACAGTAGTTTTTGCAGACTTTGAAATTTAAAGGAAAGAAATCAACATTCTTCTACAAAGATCCCAAAATTCAATCTGTTGATGAAGAATTGGCCAAGAGACTATTCCTTAAGGATAATCCAGAAGTGGATTTAGAGGAATTAAGAGAAGAAGAAGCTAAATTTGCTGCTGAGAAGAGCAAATCCAAGTCAAAAGCTTCTGATGCTAAAAAGCCACCAAGGCCAAAAGAAAAAGGGATTGTGATAAGAGAAAGATCTGCCACAGAGATTCCTAGATCAAGGACTAGATCTCAAACTATTACTGATCCCAAAGACAAGGGAAAAGGAAAAGTTGGGGAGACAGTCAAGAAACAGAAGATGAAGATTCCTCAAATTCTGGTGGATCTTGTGTGCAAGATGGTTCAAGTCTTTGATGATGATGCAGCTGAAGATGAAACAGTTGAAACTCTGAAGAGAAAGATGATGACAGAAGAATCTAAGACAACCTCTGACATAGCTCAAGTTGTTCAGAGTGAAGAAGTTCAGAACTTAATAAATCATGAAGATATTTCAGAACAACAAGCTACAGATGAAACTGCAAATCCTGACCAATTCATCAAGACATCAACCTCTGACACTGCTCAAGTTGTCATAGACAACATAACATTAGAAGACAAGAAGAAGCTGCTATGGAACAAGTCTATTTCAGTTCAACCTAAGACAAATCAGATGTTGAATCAACTTGCAGCATTTGGGGTAAAAGCCAAGCAAGCTAGAGACATTTCCGAATTAAGTTCTGACAGAGAGAAATTCTAGACTGGGATAGAAGTTGATATTAGAGATCCATTCATATTGACTGACGAGCCATTTGAAGAGATCACACAGAAGCACCTTGACAAAGTTTTCTGCTCAAGTAGTGATGGATACTCATGATGATTATGAAGTACAAAAGAAATTGATCTTATTTCTGATTGATGGTAGAACTTATAGATTATCTGAATCTGATGTGCTGAAGAAATCTGTCAAAGAGCTCCAATATATTCATTATCTACTGGAGGTAAATTCTGATGTTACCAGGAAATGGTCAGAATATATTCTAAAGACAATAAGAGATTTACTCAGAATTTTTGGTGCAAGAATGACAGAGTATACTCCAATGATGACTGAGGATGATGGAAGAGAAATTCCTATGAGGAAGAATTCTGCTAAGGTAGAAGTAATTCTGAAAGGAAGATGCTTATGCTATAATGAAGATTCTACACATCCAAGGGTAATCAGACTAGGAGATGGACTTGAAAGAAATCCAATTTCTGCACTCAGAGCTGCCATATATCAGATTGGTGATACTGAAGATGAAGAACTGCAGCAAGTCAAAGCTCAGTTACTTGAAGTTAAAAGAAATATAGAGACCAAGCTGGTATCAAACTTTGTAAGGAAACATTATGGATTCAGGCTGATTCAGTGAATTTGGTAAAAGCTGCATGGACTGTAAGTTGTATTTAGTTGTGCATATAAACTCTCATTACATTTGTACTTAAATGTTTTTGATATCATCAAATCTATAAACTTGTATATTTTTATAATTTACAAGTTGGGGGAGATTGTTAGATATATTTGTGATGTCATGTCTAATCTGATTTGTTTAGTTTCCGAACTTATTATCAGAACTTAACTGGAAATCAGAACTTACTGAAGACAAGAAGTTATTAGAACTTAGGCCATCAGGACTTACATCAGTACTTAAGTGCGGATACACTTCAGGGATGAAAAACGGCTGATTTACAAGAGAGGATCTGGATTAAACAAAAGAAGATATGCTTGGAGAGTTGTACAGCTAAAGGACTATAGTAGATAATCTTTGATTGATATATTTTAGGAAACAGAACATATCATATCAATTAGGAGATATCTTGTAACTGTGTAGTATATAAACACAGATTAGGGTTTACATTATATGTGTTATCATTCATGAGAATATTATTCATTGTAACCCTAGTAGCTCTTAGTGATATCATACATCACTGAGAGAGTAGATTAAACCTACTGTAACAAAGTTTGATATATTGAATAAACTTGTTTTCTGTTACATACTTGTGTTTATAATAGAATTGATTGTAGATATTATATTCAACCCCCTTCTATAGTATCATTGAGGCCTAGCAAGGTTTTACCCCTTCGAGTGGATCAACTAAAGTCAAAACTTTATTTTGATACATGGATTCTATCTCGGATTTCATGGCCTCTAGCCATCTCCGGAGTCTGAACTGTACATAACATCTTAGTAGGTAAGAGGCTTATCATTATTTGTAAGCATCACGTCACCATCTTGAGTCAAAAGAAATTCATAATTCCTCCCGGGCTCATGGTGAATCCTACTAGATCTACGAATAACCTGTGTTTCTTGGACATGATTACTTTCAACATATTGATGTACATCCTGATCTTATTCCAACTTGGTTCAATGTTATCATGTGGTTCTCGATCTTCATCGAGATGTATTATTCTCCCATTGATTTCCTTAGAAAGTAGTTCTCCCTCAAGAAATACAACGGCCCGAGCAACAAACACTTTGTTCTCGGAAGGATTATAAAAACTATACCCTAGTCTCACTTGGGTATACCACAAAATAACATCTATCTAATTTTGGTCCAAGCTTGTCAGAGGCTAAATGTTTTACAAATGCTTCACGTCCCCAAATTTTCATAAATGACATGCTATGACATTTGTCACTCTATATCTCATATGGAGTATTTTGAACCGCTTTAGTCAGAACTTGGTTAAGTGTATATGCAGCCGTTTTTAGAGCATAACCCTAGAAACTGAATGGAAGATCCGCTTGATTCATCATCGATCGCACTATGTCCAAAAATGTACAATTTCTCCTCTCAGAATCTCTATTCCATTGAGGTGTTCCAGAAGGAGTAAGTTATGATACACTATCACATTCCTTCAAGAAACTCTTGAAATTGAGGTTTAAGTATTATCCTCCACGATCTAATAGTAAAACTTTTATACTTTTCCCTTGTTTGCTTTTCTACTTCGGCCTTATATTCTTTGAACATTTCAAAAGAATCGGGTTTGTTCTTTATAAGAACCACATATCCATATCTACTGAAATGATCAGTAAATGTTATGAAGTAGTTAAGCCACCCATTGCCATCATACGCATTCGACCACCTACATCATTATGTATAAGTCATAATGGTTCAGTGGCCCTTTCACCTGATCAGGTAAAAGAAGCTTTAGTCATTTTTCCAATGAAACAAAGTTCGCATCTTCCGTATGATTCAAAATCAAACTCATCCAAGTATCCATCTATATGTAAGTCAGAAATGCATTTCTCATTAATATGGCTTAACGACAATGGTAGAGGTAATGTTTGATTTGAGTCATCTTAGAACATATAAATTGCTAACTAATTGTGCAATATTATAAGCCTTATTATTAAAATAGAATAAACAACTATTGTATATTTAATTAAAAAGAAAACCTTTCTTGTCCTGACAAAAAATTGATTTAATGTATCCCTAAAGGCCGGCACGTAATAATAATTTATCAAGTTCTCAATCTCGCCTATATGGGCAAAATTAGGTATCGAGTTCCTTCAACTAGAGCAACAACTTTTACTCCAATTCTAACCCGATACGTTGAAGCTTGACCATTATTAGTCTTCTTCTTTAGATCTTCCAAACAAGCTCTACAATTTAACTTCCAATCATCCAGTTATTTCCACAGAAATGACAATCATCTGCTTTAGCAACACTACTATCAGGCTTCAAAAGTCCTTTGGGATTGGACTTTGGTTTGGCACCGAATAGGACCAAATCTTCACCTTTCCTGTCCACTTTCCTTTCCCATTTGCATTCCATGTGTACATCATCAATATGGACTGTAACACCCCCAGATCCGGGGTCGGGGATCCGGGTCGTCACGGTCTTTCTTTCCACAATATCACTTAACTTAATTAATAATAAATAACCGCATGCTGTGACCCCACACTAAAACACACCACAACCTGTTATAGTCTCAAAGATGAAACTGAAATAAGTACAAGTCCTTGAATCCACAATTTAAAAGTTATTACAACCCAAAATGATTACTTGATAAGTTTACAGTTAATTGCCATTATCTGTCATAAGTTATAATTATACATAATTGGTTCCCAAAAGTAGAATGCCTGATCTACCAATAGATCTACCTCTGCAGCTATAGCAGCTACAACATCAACGGGAAGACGCGGGACACTTCCCACGCGCTTGCGCTGGGTCTGCTTGAGTCTGGCCATCTTTCCTAACTGTTGTTGTGTGATGAAGAAATGAAGCAAGAGTGAGAATTACAGCTCGCAAGATAATATATAGTGTAAACAATAATGCAAGTATCTAAATGGATAACTTACTAGAATCCTTTATCAAGTGTAAGGTAATTACTTACTGGATATAAGCTTAAAGGAAGATGAATTTACCAATTACTTCACTATACTTATACCATTTTTAGAATTCTACTTGAACTACCACTGTTCAAAGTATAATAAGTTTCAAAAGTTCGTCCCATAGATGAGACCACAAGTTAAGACTTGAATAGATTCAATCTTTGAATTATCATTTGAAAGAAATGAAGTTACGAGATACTTCATTCAATGGAAACACCATTATAACTGCTTGACCCTTGTCAATGCTTCGGCAATCACCCATTCGTAGCCTTTCGATCGAAATGCTCTGGGTAGTGTTGCAGAAATATCCAACTGGAAGACCACTTACGATGATCAGTCGCAGTAGTGCAATCCCACCATTTTCTACATGTAGAGGAGAACCTGTCGGATTTACTTGTCAACCGAACACTGGACTCCTAAGGAATGGACCATCTTAGCGGAACTTCCAGGCCATTTGGGCCAATATAATAAGGCTGGGCCGACGCTACTCGATCACTTACGCCACTCCTAGTTCAGATGAAATCCATTACTCTGAAACGTAAAGCTCGTCCCCACTTTCCCCAAGTAGAAACTTGTTGATACGGCTCCACCAAGAAGTCGTATCTTGTTGGAAAGGAAAACTCACCAATATTTCCCAGGCGATGCCTGTTAATGGATTAACTTGTTCCAAGAATTTTACTTCCCGAGTGTTGGGTAAGAAATCAAAAACTCTTTTATCAAAATAGCAACCTTGTTGCGAATATAAAACACACCACAGAGCCGGATCCCTCAGGTTTTGAGCGAGTATTTAAAATCCCCTTCGAAAGGAAGATCTTAAATATAAAAATGAGTTTTGGGATCCGCCCTAACTTTTAAAATCATTTTGAAGACTCGAAAACATTTTTAAGAATGTTTGGAGTAATGCTGATTTAAGGAAATAAATCAGTCCCGACATATTAGAAAATATCTGAATATTATTATTTAAATAATATTCCCATAAAGGATAATATATATAAAAATAATTGAAGTAGAAGTTGTAAAACTTATACTTGAATTGAATATTAAATAACCAAAGATATACTTATACGAAAGTAATATCTTTATTTGAATAATCAAAAGTGAGTTTGATTATCGACACATTATTCTTTAATAAAGTAAAGAATATTAATTAGTAAATAATCGGAGTCATAAGTCCTCGAATAAATATTCAACTAATATTCATTAATTAAAATAAACAGAGTCTTAAGTCCTCAAATGAATATTCAAAATAATATTCATTAAATAAAAATAACAGAGTCATAAGTCCTCGAATAAATATTCAACTAATATTCATTAATTAAAATAAAGTTATCGAATAAACTTTATTCGATTAATAGTTTTGAAAACTATATCCATATATATATGAATATATATATATATATATATATATATATATTATACTCGGGAACATCGACTCCCGATTTTAGAAAATGTTCACCTTTGGGTCCCCTATACTAAGGGTATACGCAACTACTGCTTATCTCTAGCATAGGTATTATGCAACTTATAAGCAATTGAATCAACAGATATATATATCAAGATTACGAAACATACATGCATATATACCATATCACATGCTCTAATATATCGCAAGATTTGCTATTTAACCATCATGCATCTATCACAAGATAATGCATATATATATGTATACATCACAACAACAGTATAACGGGTAGAAAACTTGCCTGAGCGACTGGGGGTGATAAATGGCTTGGGATGAGTCTGGTAACCTATAAACAACATATAAGTTGGAATTAAACCAAAATCACTTATGAATCTATACTTTAACCAATTAGACCCTAAGGTTCGCTTTTGCGCTTAACGATTCACTTAAGTCGCTCGAGTACCCTCGGCTCCATCATTTTAATAAATTAACCATTAAGGGTTTTAGGGCGATTCTTTCACGAGTGCCTTACCAACTGCCTAATACACTTTACATAAATGATTCATACTCCAATTAGTCTTTTAAGGTCTTTAACCTATGTTCCAAAGTAAGGCGAGGGGTAATGGTTCGTTCGCGGAACGCCGTTACTTAAAATGATTGTTTCTCCTAATCGTACATCGGATTCAAATGAACCACATATCAAAACGAAGCTCGTAACATGAACTATCTAATAATGGCAATGGTCAAAACCTAACAGTGAGGTCTAGGGTCCTGATGTTAAGACCAAAAACAGTCTAAAGTAAATCAGACATTACGACGACTATGTTTACGCGATTACCAATTTTTATTCTACTCCAAATCAACCACAAACCAACCACAATTCAACCACAATTCAACCATACAACCAAACACCACCCATACCTCACTACAACAGCCCCAACACCTCAAGTTTTTCCAATTTATATTAATCTCAAATATGAACTAAAACTATTCTTAAGTTCTTTAACTAATAACCAAGATTTACAACTCCAAAAACATCACAAAACCAACTAATCTCTACATACACAACAATCAAGGCTCTTATGAACTATAATACTCATGCTAAGCTCTTAACAGTCAATAACAAAGCTAGGTTAAGAGATTATACCTTCCTTGTGAATAGGAGTAACTAATTAGCTTGGAATCACCCTTGAAAGTCCTTATCCAAACTTAATCTAAACAAAAACTCAAGAACAAAAATTTAAGTTCTTGAAAAACACTATTCACCCTCTTCTTCCATAATTTTTAGGAAGAGATTGTGAATGAATTTGAAGCTCAAACTTATAGGATAGCTATATCTATGCATAAGGAGTATTAGATAATTACCTCACTAATTAACAAGGCTTGGATCTTGGATTTTGGATCTTCCTTCTTGAAAAAAAGAGAAAGGCCGAGAGCTTTCTTGAAGAAAATGAAGTCAACTTTGTGTTTTTGTGATTTTGTGATTTGTTTTGCTTGGTTGCTTGCTTTTGTTTTGATTTATTACTTTTAACCATGGTGAATTTTGTGTGGTTCTTAATCAACCAACAACACACTTCTCTTTGGTCATGCTTAGGTCATCATGTTATGGCATCCTCCCACACTTGTCCTCTTCTTATTGGTTTGATGACATCATCCTCACTAACCTCTTTGATTAGCTTCTAATTACTTGGCTAATGACCACTGATCTGTTATACGGTTCGCTTAACTTTCATTTTCGTTTATCGTTTGAGGGATCATACCCGGGATCTTATTACTTGGGTGTCCTTAACCTTTCTCAATACATTATATTCCTTTTATGATCCTCTCTTATAATCCTTGAATTTAAATCTTTTTTATTCTGTTACCTTATACTCAATTCTTTCGATATCTGGTGGATTTTCGGGAAAAAATCAAAGTGTTCGAATTTGGATCCTGACGATCTTTACATACACTAATATATCA